>NC_059117.1:75895674-76269883 GCF_020740685.1 Jaculus jaculus | reverse complement strand
CTTTTTCTTCTGGACTGGGGAGAAGTTGGGGGGGCTTATCGAGGTAGGGTTTTACTCTAGCACAGGGTGGCCTCAAACTCACAGCAATCCTCCTACCTCTGCCTCCTGAGTGCTGGGATTAAAGGCATGCGCCATCACACCCGGTTTAGGGGTTCTATTGATCATGGCTTTGTCCATGTCCAGGAAGTCTGAGCGAAATCACCTGTAACCATCTCCTTGGAGACGGTGTGGTTCTCACCCAAAGTACCCCAAACCTGTCAGCCCACCACATCCCTAGAAATTTTAAATTAGATTACTTATATTCTTGAAATACTAATTAGTCCTAATTCACTATCTTTTCTGTTCTTGAACTCAACAAAAATTTCCTAACTGCTTTCTAAGCACAGGTCCTGAAAGGCCCAAGAATTCAGAAGCTCAGAAATACTATCACGCTCACGCTCCAAAGGGAGCTTAAGCGGGCCACCTGCATACCTCAAACTCCAGGTTTTACTCTCTGTCAGAAGCAAGTAAAAAATCCCTCTTCTCATTGTATCAGAGCCCACTCCTAATATAAAACTAGGTAAAAGGGCATGAGATAGCCCTCAAGGATGGGAAATGAGTAATGAAGTGAACCACTTATTTGGTTTCTGTAAATAGCCTGCACCATAAGCCTTAATAGCCCACACTGTAAGCCTTAGTAGCCTACACTGTAAGCCTTAGTAACTCGCACCATAGGCTGTAGCAGCCTGCCTCAGACCACCAAGGTCATAGGAGGCTGATACCATACTCTGTTACCCCCACCTAAGGAATTGCACAAGTGCTGACCTCCAAGGTCACAGGAGACTGATACCACACTCTGCTACTCCCACCCAAGGACCTGCGCAAACGCTGACCACCAAGGTCATAAACTAATTGGCTTAGAAACTATGGGGTGGCACCAACTGACTGGCTAACACCCTGCGGGGCTCCTAATATTAGAAAATGATTGGTCTAAGGCACAGGCTTTGTTAGAAACCCTATAAAAACTGTCCTGTTCCTGCATTCAGGGCTCTGCAGTCCTCTACCCCTGTGCGGTGTACGACTGTGGGCCCCAGCGCGCTTGAAATAAAATCCTCTTGCAGTTTGCATCAAGACCGCTTCTCGTGAGTGAGTGATTTGGGGTGTCGCCTTATCCGGGCAGAGCGTGGGGACCCCCTGTGGGGGTTTTTTCCTACAGTCCCTGTGCTGGATACAAATACTTTTATGACTTAGTGGCAAGGCGCTTGTCTACAAAACCTAAGGACCCATGTTTGACTCTCCAGATCCCACATAAGCCAGACACACAAGGCGACACAAGTGTCTAAGGTTCGACTGTAGCAGCCAGAGGCCCTGGTGCGCCAATTCTGTCTCTCTCTCACTTAAAAACAAGCACAAAACACCCTTTAAACATAAAAGGAAATTAAGTGGCTCTAAAATAATCCACAATGTTATAATGGAATCTGGTGTCTTCATAAGGAAGAAACTGAAGAATGATTGGGGGGGGGGGACCTTTGGCCTTTCATAGTAAGCTATGGCTACATATGCATACATTAACACATACAAGTGCACACAGCATGTACGCACCCATATGTATATATGCACACAAAGCAAAAGTTAAAATGCTGACCACGAGCCAAGCATGGTGGCACATGCCTTCAATTGCAGTACTTGGGGAGGCAGAGGTAGGAGGATCACTGTGAGTTTGACGCCACCCTGAGACTACATAGTGAATTCCAGGTCAGCAGGAGCTACAGCAAAACCATACCTTGAGAAACAAGCCAGCAGAACACAGATAATGAATCGAATGCATACTCGTTCTTCCATAAGTGTTGAGCCCAGTCACAAAATCAGATGGAGGCAGCTTCCTCAGTTTGAAGAGAGAGGAATCAGCGTGCATTCCCTCCCTTAACTCGGCTCGTGTTACAACTCCTACAAGCCTGTTACAGGGATGGCAGCATGCCCAAATATTATGAAGTCATAAAAGGAACAAAACTTCCAATTTAAAGCCGTGAATAGCAACAGAGCAGAGGGAAATTCTCAATAATTTATACCAGCTGACTCTCATCATTACCATCAGAATGACGATGAAGTCGCAGAAGGAAAGAAATTCTTCCAAGGACAGATGAGGGAGCCTTTTCCTGCTTTCCTGACAGACACTTCGGAGATGGTCTTGCCTCCCATGCCCAGTTTTAGCTCAGTGGACACTAGAATTTGTACTCTAAGATTTGGACACTTCAACCCACAGATGACAAACTGGAGGCCTCTGATCACATATGTGTCCCACCCAGCCAGGATGGGGCTTTCTGTAGAGAGCTCCCAGCCCAGAGCCTGGCTGCCTTTTGTTGCTGATAGAATTTCACCCTCCACCGTCCATGAGCAATGAGCACAGAGGGGCAGGGAGCCAAAAAAGAAAGAGTGGCGATGGGCGTGGTGGCGCACGCCTTTAATCCCAGCACTGGAGGGCAGAGGTAGGAGGATCACTGTGAGTTTGAGGCCACCCTGAGACTACATAGTGAATTCCAGGTCAGCCTGGGCTACAGTAAGACCCTACCCTGGGGAGGGGGATGGGAGTAATTGCTGGTAACCAGGGGTCAGGGTTTTCAGGCTCAACACAAGTGTGCGTGCCCTGTGTGGGGAAGCCCACTTGGCCTCACAAGTGCAGGGACTTGCTAGCTGTAGGGCTGGGTGAGGGTCAGTTCACTGATCTCCCCTGCAAAATGAGACTCATAACTGGCCTCACCTCATCTAGCCGTGGTGACAACCTTCAGTAAAGCAAGTAGCAAGCTGTCCGGTGATGGTTCCCTTATATCAACAGGGATGAGGGATGACTGCTGCTACAATTGCAATAACGTCAACACACACAACGCTGGGGACTAAAGCTGTCCCATCAGCACTGTGAGAAAGACTCAGTGCCACCCTATTCTGGTGAGAGCTGGCTCAGTACTTACTGAACACTCCAGGACTCAGCCCTCCACACAGATAGCATTCCATTCGCAAACAGGCCTGAGATTAAGGCTGATAGAATCAAGATGTTCTTCCCTGCTGAATGAACCACGGCTCCCTGAACCCTACAGGCCATCGTCATTCCTTCCAGCAGATTCCTGAGCAGTCTGCAGGGGCCAGGCCGGGCCACGGCTGACAAAAAATTAAACTCAGGGGTAATAAATTCAATTTGAAGCCCAAAATATTCAAGGAAGTTCCCCGACATGATGTTTAAGTGGAGATGAGAGAAGACTGTGGTATTAAAGACATCATTAACCACTACAGCAATTCATTACAACAGTATCATATGGGGAGGGGGGGGGCAAGCTTGAATACCTCCCTGACAGAAAGCAGTTAAAGAAATGTTAGACTTAAGCATGACAGTAACAGGCTGCTGTGAAAAGAATGAAAAGTGTGAGCTTGTTCTAACTTAATACATCAGCAATGTATTGAGGAAGGGAAGGGGATAATTTGTAGCCAGGGATGGAATGTGCAGTCTTGTTTTGTTTAAAAGAAAAAAAAAAAAGCTGGGCGTGGTGGCTCACACCTTTAATCCCAGCATTTAGGAGGCAGACGTAGGTGGGTTGCTGTGAGTTCGAGGCCACCCTGAGACAAGACAGTGAATTCCAGGTCAGCCTGGGCTAGAGTGAGACCCTACCTTGGAAAACCAAAAAAAAAAAAAAAGAAAAAGAAAAAGAAAGAAAGAAAGAAAGAAAGAAAGAAAAAAAACACAGGGGCTGCGGACATGGCTCAGTGGATAAAGTCTTTGCTGTGCAACTCTGTTTACCTGAGTTCACATCCCAGGACGCCAGAAGCTGTGGCCGGCTTCTGCAACCCCAGTGTGCCTATGACGAGGAGAGAGGCAGAGATGGGAGAACTGGACAGTGAATACCAGTGACAGACTGCCTCAGATGAGGTAGAATGACCAACCCAAAAGCTGCCCCCGACCTCCACACGCATAGTATGGCACACATGCACCCATACTTACACGCCACATGTTCACACGCACGCACGCTAATCTCTTTTCAAGTATGACTATGTAAACAGAAAGGTCTGGAAGCAGGCGGCCCCGCTGGTCCTTTCCAACTGTCTCTTACAGGAAGACTAAGGAGGTGGTGAGAAAGACGGGCTGTCATGTGTTACAGAACCTGTTTCTTTATTAATGGCATTTAAAATTTTTAACTTAATAGGTTGGTATCATATATATGTAACTACAATGATTGAGATGGGGAGGTAATATGATGGAGAATGGAATTTCAAAGGGGAAAGTGTGGGGGTGGGAGGGAGGATATTACCATGGGTTATTTTTTATAATCATGGAAAATGTTAATAAAAATTGTGAAAAGAGAAAATGTAAAGAAAAAAGGTCCTAGGACTGGAGAGATGGCTTAGCAGTTAAGGCGTTTGCCTGCGAAGTCTAAGGACACAGTTTCAATTCTCCAGGTCCCATGTAAACCAGATGTACAAAGTGGCTTGAAGCCCTGGCACGCCCATTTTCTTTCTCTCTCTCCTTCTCTCTCTCCCTCCCTCCCTCCCTCTCTCTCTCTCTCTCTCTCTCTCTGTCTCAAATAAATAAAATAGATAGATTAAAAATATTTTAACTTAAACCCATGCCTTTTGTAATAATTTTTTTTGCCACCAAAAAGATCAGAACATAAAAAATGCTATACTTAGAAACCTTTCTTTGTTTTGTTTTGTTTTGTTTTGTTTTGTTTTGTTTTTCAATGTAAGGTCTCGCTCTAGCCCTGGCTGACTTAGAATTCACTATGTAGTCTTAGGGTGGCCTCCTCCTACCTCTGCCTCCCCAGGGCTGGGATTAAAGGTGTGCACCACAACACCACCATGTCACCACATCAGGCTTAGAAATCCTTTTTTAACCAAATGTCTTGCTGGGATCTATAGGCAGGAATGTAAGCAAGTCAACAGGTTTCATTTAATGATAAATGCCATAGGCTTGCTGTATTAGTTGGGGGCATCACATTTTAAAAAATGTCTAGCAGGGCATGGTGGGTGATGCCTTTAATCCCAGCCCTGGGGAGGCAGAGATAGGAGGATCACCAGGAGTTCAAGGCTACCCTGAGACTACATAGTGAATTTAGGTCAGCCAGGGCTACAGTTAGACCCTACCTCGAAAAACCACAAATAGTCTATGTTTACAGAATCTTTCTCAAAGACAAATGTTTCCTAACTGTACAGTGCCTTCTGGCTGTGAGAGAAGGGCACAAAGTGTCACATGACATGCATTACAGAATGCATTTGCAGTGGCTACAGGGCCTATATTCCTATTCTCTTTCTTCCTCTCTTGGCCTGAAAATATTTAAATAGCCTGGCATGGTGGCACATGCCTTTAATACCAGCACTCAGGAGGCAGAGGTAGGAGGATCATCCTGAGACTACACAGTGAATTCCAGATCAGCCTGGGATAGAGTGAGACCCTACCCTAACCCCCCCCCCAAAAAAAAGAATGGTGTTCCTGAGGATAATGCCAAGATTGTCCTCTGTCCTCCACTTTCACATATGCGTGCACATGCACGCACACACACACATGCACCCAAATACATATGAAAATACAGACGTACACATGAAGAAAATGGATGAGACCAAATTAAACCCAAAGTCACACAAGTCCTATGTGGAGCCGGAATCCGAAGCCGGGACGTTGACTCCAGTATCTGCTGCTGGTCGTCCGACCCTGGGGGACGCAGCAGCATAGGAGGCAGTGATGTCACAAATACTTTAACTCTGAAAAAGGGGGGATGCTAAGGGCTGCATTACATCCTCCGGAAAGAGATTTATCGTTGTGCCCCTGAACTCTGCCCCAGGCTAGACGGTTGTGGCAGGTTGTCTTAGCAGAGCAAAGACAGCGGGGCAGCCTTGCTGGAAGAGAGGGGCACATTCTGACATTCCTCAGGCAGCGTGCTGTCCAAGCCAATGACACACGACTAATAATACCCGAGGCGTCACCCCTCCACCAGCAGCCACACAGTGCAGCCCACACAGCCCGGGCCTCTTCACGTACACGCTGCCTGGGTGCAGATCTGCCCCGAGTTTGGCGGCAACGTCGGCCCCGCCAGCACAGAGCCACTCTGCCTGAACTTGGCTCTGAGGAACCCTGCCAGCCTCCCCAGACTACATGTAAACCTGGCCCCATCCTCCTGGGCCAGCTCCTATGTTCTTTAAATCAACACATTTTCCCTCATATCATAAATTGTTATGCCCGTGAAATTATAGGCTTAATACCTAGTTACATTTTAAAAATACCTGTTACAATTGTTAAATGTAGGGTGTGTAATAGCATTACCTTGAGTAACACATTTTATTATTTTTTTTAATATAAAATAAAAAAAAAACATGACTTTCACTAGTAAAATACAATCTGGTACAGACATGACGATCAGGAGACAAAACACCTCTGGAATACACAGGATGGAGTTTATTTACAGTGTCATCATCTTGTGTCCTCTGAAGGTCTGAACGAATTTTTCTAACTAGAGGAGTACAGTAGCCTTTAGCAATCTCCAGCTTTTCAGCTTTAGTTATACCATATTCCTGAGAGATAACAATATCTGCTAATGCTTTTGAAAGCCTATAAAATTCCATTGTGTTTTCTAATTTCAAGGAACCATTATGCTGAACATCATATTTTATACAGTCATATATATCAGGGATCTTACTAATATCATATCTTCCATTCTTTGTTTTAAAGTCTTTCTCCAACTTGGACCATCTACGCAACAGAAGCTCCAATGTCTCACTATGGTAAAGCTGGAGAGTAATACATTTTAGAAAAACCATACAACATGTTGGCTGGTTTTCCCTGTCATCCTCTGCCCCCCACCCAACCCAAGGGGTTTCAATGGCCAAAGTAACACTGGCAAAACAATGAACGACTTGGTTTGGGCTGACGTGGAACTCACTGTGTAACCCAGGCTGGCCTCAAACGCATGATAATCCTACCACAGCTTCCTGACTGCTGGCACTAAAACATGTGCCATCATGCCCAGCCCTGTCTTTGTTTACTTACTTACTTATTTATTTGTTATTTATTTATTTATTTGCAGAGGGACAGAAAATAAGATGGGGGGATGGGCATGCCAGATACATAGGCCACTCTGTGTGTCTGGCCTTACATGGGTAACTAGGGAATCAAACCTGAGCCTTCAGGCTTTGTAAGGTAGTGCCTTTATCTACTGAGCCATCTTCCCTGCCCCTGTATGTTTTATATTTTTATTTATTTAGTTGAGGGAGAGACAGAGAAAAAGAGGCAGAGAGTGAGTGAATATGGGTACTCCAGGGCCTTTATGCACATGCCACTTTGTACATCTGGCTTTACAAGGGTACTGGGGAATCCAACCCCGGCCATCAGGCTATGCAAGCATGCCTTTAACTGTGGAGCCATCTCTCCAGTCTTTGCTTGTTTTTGACAGAGTTTCACTATGTGGTCCAGGCCAGTCTTGAACTCATGATTCTCCTGTCTCAGCTTCTCTTGCACTAGGATTGCAGACATGCACAACCACACCTGATTAACTCCTTCTTTTTCTTTTTTAAGAATTAAAGAGTTTTACCCCCTCCTGCCTTCTCAATTTGGAAGCTCTTTTGAGTAAAAGTGAAGTTCTGTTGAACTATTTGGGAATCTGTAGTATGACCAAGAAGGTTGAAGTGACTTTTAGGACTCTATTGGACCATCTCAGACAGAAACCCCTGCCCCCTCCCACAAGTTTGGACTATCTTTTTATTTTTAAATTTTTTGTTTATTTTTATTTATTTATTTGAGAGTGACAGACAGAGAGAGAAAGAGGCAGTTGAGAGTGAGAGAGAGAGAGAATAGGCACGCCAGGGCATCCAGCCACTGCAAACAAGCTCCAAACACATGCACCACCTTGTGCATCTGGCTAACGTGGGTCCTAGGGAATTGAGCCTCAAACCAGGGTCCTTAGGTTTCACAGGCAAGCACTTAACCGCTAAGCCATCTCTCCAGCCCAAGTTTGGAATACCTTAGTGGCTGCAAGGGAGGATTCCAGTTAACTAGTCTCCACCTACCTCTGCCTCCTGAGTGCTGGGTGTGCGCCACCATACCCAGCTAACTAGTGCTCCATAGACTCATTACGATGGATGGACAGGTGGACACTGGCAGACTTGGAAGAGGGACCCTGCTGTAAAGGGGAAGAGGATGGAGGCATCAGGGCTAATGGTCTCCTGACTTAAAAGCTAATCCAGGACTGGAGAGATAGCTCAGTGGTTGAAGTTGTTTGCTTGCTTGCCAAGCCTGAGAGCCTGACAGCCTAGGTTCGACTCCCCAGTACCCATGTAAAGCCGGATGCACAAGGTGGCTCGTACATCTGGAGCTGGCCTGCAGTGGTAGAGGCCCTGGTGCACCCACTCACTTCTTTATTCTTTTTTTTTTTTTGGGGGGGGGTTCTGAGGTAGGCTCTCTCTATAGGCCAGGCTGACCTGGAACTCACTATGTAGTCTCAGGGTGGCCTCGAACTCATGGCAATCCTGCCTCTGCCTTCCGAGTGCTGGGATTAAAGGTATGCGCCAGCACACCCAGCCCCTCACACTCTTTCTGTCTCTCAAATAAATAAAAATATTTTAAAAAAAATAATAATAATCTAAGCCACGCATGGTGGTGCACATCTTCACTGATGACGTCATGTGCTATATACCCAGAAGCCCCTCCCACACATTGCTGTTCCCAGACCCTTACTGCTAAGCTGGCCTGCTTTTCTGAGTTCTAGCTCAAAAGGTGCAATTTTTCCCCTTTTCTTTCTTTTCTTCTGATGCTGCTGAAATCTTAAGCATGCTTGCCTGACACTCTGGTGCTTTTTTCACTTTTTCTCCCATAAATCCTCTTTGCAACCCATGTGCCTAATTTTTCATGGTTGCAAAAGAGGGGCTGGAGATATGGCTTAGTGGTTAAGCACTTGCCTGTGAAGCCTAAGGACCCCAGTTCGAGGCTCGATTCCCCAGGACCCACGTTAGCCAGATGCACAAGGGGGCGCATGCATCTGGAGTTCGTTTGCAGTGGCTGGAAGCCCTGGCGTGCCCATTCTCCCCCCCCCCCTCGCTCTCAAATAAATAAATAAAAATTAAAAAAAAAATTTAAAAAAAAAGAAGCCTGTAATGTTATGATAGTTTCTGAGACAGATTTGGGACTGTGACGTGTGTGTGTGTGTGTGTGTGTGTGTGTGTGTACACAGAAGGGAATAAACTGTTTTTTTTGCTTTCCTTCTTTCTTGGGGTAGGGTCTCACTCTAGCTCAGGGGGACCTGGAATTTACTATGTAGTCTCAGGATGGCCTTGAACTCACAGCGATATACCTACCTCTTCTTCCCAAGTATTATTTTATTTTTTGTTAAATGCTCAGAAAATTTCTGAACTGTTTCTTGTAGGGCAACTTAAAATGTAAATTTTAAAGTTTAATTTTAAGATACTCTGTGATTCGAGAGCTTTCATCCATATGAAAGATACATATATTTTCTCAATGTTGAGATGAGTAAACTCAGCTATTTGAGATAGTTGATAATAGATAATACACTTATTTCACTAAGATAACTGCTTGTTCTCTGTGATTTGCTCAGACTTTTCATTAGTTAGAAACTAGTTTCATTAGCTGGAAAATGTTGGGGCTGGGGAGAAAGCTCGGTGATTAAAGATGTTTGTTTGCAAAGTTACTGGCCTAGGTCCAATTCCCCAGCCACCCACTTAAAGCCTGACTGACATTCCTTTGCAACAGCAAGAGACCCTGGCATGCCCATACACACACACACAGGCAGAGAGGGGGAGGGGAGAACAAATGAATAAAATATTATTAGTTTGCATAACTGTGAGCACCTTTAATCCCAGCACTCGGAGGCAGAGGTAGGAGGATGACCATGAGTTTGAAACCAACCTACAACTACAGAGAGACCCTACCTCAAAAACAAACATGTACATGAACTTGCTCCCAAATATTTTATGTTCACACTGTCTAATCGGATAGTGATGAGAATTGATGGTCATCCAGTGCTTGAAATTTGGTTACTGAGTTTGAATTTCATTTAGTTTGAATTATTTTAAATTTAAGTTAACCACAATTAAATGTAAGCCCTTTAATGTCACCATGAGAGGTGTTTTGTTGTCAGTGCTCATAATTTATTTAGCTAGGATCTCGCTGTGTAGCTCAGAATGGCTCCCGAGGGCACATCCTCTAGCCTTGGTTGGGAATTACAGGTATGTGCCACCGCGTGAGGGTCTCCCTTCCCTTGCCAACATCACAAAGGGTCCTCCTGGGCACGTCAGGAATGGCGGACCTCACACATTCCCTCACTTCCCACTCCTGGTCCTCAGGCTCGGGGGTTCTGCAGCCCAGAGCCCTTTGTGTCCAGAATCTATCTTATAAACCCTCTTGTTCCCAAGCCCTTGCAGCAGGTCTTCCCTGACATGCCAGGAAGGCACCACAGTGGGCCACAGTGCCTTGTGGCCAGCATGTCGGTTCTTCACTCTAAGGTGCTATGCTTCCAGATCAGGCCATGTCCTCAGAGAAGGCCTTTAAACTTAGCAAGAATACACAAAGGTATTTAGTTAGTTAGTTATTTTTCAAGGTAGGGTCTCACTCTGGTCCCGGCTGACCTGGAATTCACTATGGAGTCTCAGGGTGACCTCGAACTATTGGCAAGCCTCCTACCTCTGCCTCCCAAGTGCTGGGATTAAAGGCGTGCACCACCACGCCCGGCTACACAAAGGTTTTTAAATGAACATATTCTAACAGCTCTTTCCTTTCTTCAGTGCTATTTATTTATGAGGAGAGAGTGAGTGTGAGTGATCATGAGCCAGGGCCCCTCACCATGTCAACGAACTCCAGATGCATGTGCCAGCTTTGTGCATCTGGCTTTTTGTAGATACCAGAGAACCAATCGTGGATCTGCAGACTTCTGCAAGCAAGCACCTTTAACCACTGAGCCACCTCCCCAGGCTGATCCACTTTCTAATTAAAAAACAAGAACTTAAAGCCAAGTGCCACATGTTCTCTCTCATATGTAGATCCTAGCTACAGATGATTGGGCTTCTGCGTGAGAATGAAAATACTTAGTAGCAGAGGCCAGTAAGTTAAAAAGGAGAAGGGAAGAGAAAGGAAGGGAGGAGGATACTTAATAGGTTGGTATTGTATATATGTAATTACAATGATCATAATTGGGAGGTAATATGATGGAGAATGGAATTTCACATGGGAAAGTGTGGGGTGGGGAGGGAGGGAATTACCATGGGATATATTTTATAATCATGGAAAATGTTAATAAAAATTTAAAAATAAAAATAAACAAAAAAGAACTTCTCTTTGACATTAACAAACTCGTCTAAGAATCTGTTTTCCTTTCTTTTTATTGGGGCACTGGTAGTTCTGGGGACGGAAGGGAGCTTGTGCAGATGCTGGACAAGTACTCTATCACCAAGCTATTCCTCCTGGGGTGCTGTCTATTACAGCTTTCAGGGCTGGAATCTGGACAGAAGGTGGAAAGTCTCTGTGACCCAGAGAGGTTAGGTCATTATCTGGGTGACCTCACTCTCTTCCTTTGTAAAGGAGCTGACAATATCTTTGCCTCCCAGGAATGGAGTGCACTTAGTAGCTTCAAGGGACATAAATGCAGGGGTTAGTGGACACAAGTGTCCCCAAGACACATGGAGCAAATGGGGGGCTCCGGTCACCGCATGACTCAACAGCTGTGCTGTGATGTCGTCTGAAGCCATGATCCACCCCATGAGCACTTCCTCTGCTGTCTGACCACAGCATTGGTCACTGGAGACAGGTCAGTGCACACCACACACACACAGACCAGCCCTAGGACGCCACCTGCCACCTGCCCTTGTTGCTGAGATGGCATCCTGCCACGCACATCAACGTCACAGCCACTAGAAGCTGCAGTATGTTCATAGCATCTGAGAGTTCTGTGAACAAGTAAGAAAATGGGGCTCTGTTTCCCCTCTTCTTCTGCTGTCCTATTCACAGGGCCAGGAGCCTCAATGACTCAACCATGACACCAGTCAGACTCGGGCCCTGACGAGGATGGACTTGAAAGTTCTTTTTTTCGTGCATATGTATGTCTATGCATGTACTTATGGGGGGGAGTGGGAGGGGGAGAGGGGATAAATTAGTGGGAGAGCTCACCCGCACCCAGGCTGTGGGGATCACATCATTTGTGTCAACTAGTAGGCTGGTTGTCAAAGCAGGGAAATCTCCTTCTAGAAAGAAATGCATTTCAATGCTTCTTTCTTACTGGAGGTTGTTTTTGGTTTGGTTGGTTGATTGGTTTTTCAAAGTAGGGTCTCACTCTAGCCTAGGCTGACCTGGAATTGACTATATAGTATCAGCCTGGCCTCGAACTCACAGTGATCCTCCTACATCAGCCTCCCTAGTGTCGGGATTAAAGGTGAGAATGCACCAGGGCCTAGTGGCTAGACACATGTATCACTTTCCACAGCTGGCCTTATGTGGGTACTAGGGAATCGATCCCAGGCCAAGTGGCTTTGCCAATAAGAACCTTAAGCCACTGAGCCATCTCTCCAGCCCTCAGTGCTTCTTTCTGAAAGAAGAGCCAACCTCACAGGGCACTAGAACAGGGTCACTGCAGGGACAGGCAAGCACCACTGAAGAGCTTGTCCTTGCCTCTTGGAACTACAAAAGGGTCAGAGGCCCGTAGTCATGAATGGCCAAGGCCCATATACAAAAGCAAAGGTGTGATCAGGCCCAACTCTTTTTGTTTGTTTTTATTTTTCGAGGTAGGGTCTCACTCTAGCTGAGGCTGACCTGGAATTCACTAGTCTCTGGGTGGCCTTGAACTCATGGTGATCCTATCTCTGCCCATGCCCGGCTCAGGCCCAATTTTTAATAAAGATTTTCAAGCCAGGTATAGTGGTGCACACTTTAATCCCAGCACTCGGGAGGCATAGGTAGGAGGATGGCCATGAGTTTGGGGTCACCCTGAGACTACATAGTGAATTCCAGGTCAGCCTCAGCTAGAGTACGACCTTACTTCAAAAAACCAAAAAAAAAAAAATTTTTTTCCCTAACATGCCATTCACTCCCCCAACATAGGCCCCACCCGAGGTAACAGTGTCATTCTCTTAGCCAACAAGCGATCATGCACTCGTGTGTACACACACACGCACACGCACACGAGAAGTGTGGTAGAACATGCCTGGAATCACAGCACAGAAAGGCTGAGTCAGGGGAATGAGGACAGCTCCAAGAAGAAAGCCGGTCCGGTTTTTATGATGCATGACCAGCTAGTCAGAACTAGAGCAAGACCCTGCCTTCCAAAAAAGTGGGGTGGGGCAGGCGGGGCTCAAGCGTGCTCAGTTTCCAAGCTCAAAGGGGAACGGTCAGTGTCTGCATCCCAAGAACTCTCCCCCCTCCGTCCCATCCAGACGTCCCCCCACAGCGAAGGGCTGGGTGCAATGGCAAGGGACTTCCTACAACCACATCTGCCTCTCCTTGCCGGCCCAGTTTGAGGGACCATCCTGACACCCCCTTTGCAGCTCCAGCAACGTCATGACGAATGAGCCAATCTCCCCAAGGCCTTGGGTCAACAGTGCAAGCACAGGGAGCACTAGAAGCCTCTGCTCTGAGCTCCCAAGAGTCCAGAAACATCCAGAAATGTGGCTGGGGGCAGCCCCCAGGCAGGAGGCTCCAGCAGGCTTCGTGGCGTCAGAAATTCCTCCACGTCCCACCTGTGACAGCTCCGTTCCCATTTATTACCAACACCGGAGCCTGGCCTCAGAGACAGCATCTCCCCGAGGCCTGGAGGCTGTCTCTGCGGATGACATCACCGACCAGCTCCTGACAATGGCACCCTGGAGCCTAAACCTCAGCTAATACCTAGCAAGAGCACATTCCTCCAGACTGAGGTCACTCTTAGCTAATTGCTAATCTGCAACACCCCCCCCCCCCACATCCCTGGGCCTGTGACAAGAATTGTCCCAGGGTTCAGGGACCCCTTGAGGCATCTCTGGGCCTGCAGTAGGACCTCGGGTCACTATCAGAGACTGAAAGTAAATATTGCATGGGTAAATATGACCAACTTAGGTAAAGAATAAATAATTACTTAGCTCCAGCCTCGTTCAGTGACTTGTAACATGTAAGAACCGCCTGCCACAGCTGGGAATACTTATATTAGAAAGCAAGGCATTGTTTACCTAAGGTTCAAATGTAACTGTTTTTTCAGGCAACGACAGTTGGTGAAAACATATGTGATCTTTTATCCCTTTGTCTGGCTTAGGTGATTTCCTAAGTTGTCAGTTACACCTTACAACAAATGCTCCACCAAAATGAATAAATAAAGGGCTGCTGTTGCAGCCCAGCTGGCAGAATTTGTCTGATATGCACCTAGCTTAGCACATGCCAAGCCCCACTACATCCAAAATGAGGGCTGGAGAGATGGCTGAGTGGTTAAGCGTGTGCCTGGGAAGCCTAAGGACCCTGGTTCGAGGCTCGATTCCCCAAGGACCCACCTTAGCCAAATGCACAAGGGTCCATGTATCTGGAGTTCGTTTGCAGTGGCTGGGAGGCCCTGATTTACCCATTTTCTCTCTTTCGCTCTCTGTCTCTTTGTCTGTCTGTCGCTATCAAATAAATAAAAATAAACAACAACAATTTTAAAAAAAGTGGATATAGCAACTCATACCTGTAAATCTAGCACTTGGGAGGTGGAGGCAGGACGATCTGAACACCAAGCTCATCCTTGGTTACATGACCAACCTGGGATAAGGAGACCCTATCTCAAAACAACAAGCAAAACCAGCGAGGGGGTGTGTCTTAGGTAGAGAGGGCAAATGTCTTGACACGGATGGATGGATGGATGGATGGATGGGTAGGGAGACTGTCTGAGTGACTGATTTGAGGTAACAGAAAATATACTCAGTGCCTGCCGGGCATGGTGGTGCATACCTCTAATCCCAGCCCTTGGGAGGCAGAGGTAGGAGGACTGCAGTGAGTTTGAGGCCACCTTGAGACTACATAGTGAATTCCAGGTCAGCCTGGGCTACAGCAAGACCCTATCCCAAAATAACCTGAAAAAAAAGAAAGAAAGAAAAACAAAAAGAGAAAATATACTTAGCATGTATAAAGCCCTAAATCTGATCCTCCTTACAATGAAAATATACAATATATATCCATCCATTAGGATACAAATTAAGAGGCCATGGGCTGGTGGGATGGCTTAGCAGTTGAGGCATTTGCCTGCAAGCCCAAAGGACCCAGGTTTGATTCCCCAGGGCCCACGTTAGCCAGATGCACAAGGAGGCGCATGCAGCTGGAGTTTGTTTGCAGTGGCTAAAGGCACTGGCACACCCACTCTCTCCCCTTTTTCTCTGTCAAATAAATAAATATGTCTTTGTGGGCTGGAGAGATGGCTTGGCGGTTAAGGGACTTGTCTGCAAAGCCAAAGGACCCAGGTTCAATTCCACAGGACCCATGTAAGGCAGATGCACAAGGTGGCACATGCGTCTTGTATTGATTGCAGTGGCTGCAGGCCCTGGTGTGACCATTCTTTCTTGTTGTGCCTCCTTCTCTCTAGTAAATAAATAAACTTTTGAAATATGTCTTGTGCCTTCACTGTGAACCAGATCTTGTGTTAAATATTTCACAGTCTTCTCAAACATGGAGGAGGTCCAAGATGCTAAATCCTATTACTATCTTGACTCAAACAAGCAAACTGGGACCCAAAACCTTGACTAAAGTCACACCACTTACTTGGGAGACGTGGAGCTGGGATTACAGTTGAAAAAATTCTGCAACCTACTATTCCTATGCCAGACCAGAAAGTCAAGGAGGTATTTCTTCCAAGTTCTGGGACAATTTATACATTCTGTCAAGCCCCCCCCCCCCAGTCCTTATAGTTTAAGATCCTCCACGTGGCAATCTCTCCTCTATAGGTTCTTAGCAGCTGGGGGAAGGGAGGAGTGTGAGTTCATTTGCACTAGAAAAAGGTCCTGGCACATGCATGCACACATGCAAGCACACACCCACATGCATGTGCACACCCACACACACTTTCTCTCTCTTCTCCCTCTTCACAAATAAAATAGATAAAAATACTAAGAAAAGCTGGACGTGGTTGCACTCAGCTGCACTCTCTCAGCCCATTTGACACTTTTCTTAAATATTTAGGTGCTCTGTTCTGGGCTACCCAACTCTGGGGACATGAGACTCATCTTCCCAGTTTACAAGAATAATTTTCTGAAGTCTGTAGAACACTTAAAAACACATTACATGTTGTGTGTGTGTGTGTGTGTGTGTGTGTGTGTACGTATGTATTGGGGGGGACCAAGGTAGGATCTTGCTCTAGGCCAGGCTGACCTGGCATTCACTATATATTCTCAGGCTGGCCTCAAACTCATAACGATCCTACCTCTGCCTCCCAAAGGCTGGGATTAAAGGGGTGCGCCACCACACATGACAATTCTATTTTTAATTTTTTAAAATAACATATTGTACCTGATTGTGGAACGGGGACCCTTACAGGAGACACATGTATATATATATGATAATGTAGCACATCAAAATTTGGCTGAGATAGGAGGATTACTGCAAGATTGAGGTCAGCCTGGGATACGGAATGGCCTTCAAGGAAGTTTCAAATACAGTATAAAACCCTGCCTCAGCAAAGGAAGAAAAGAAAAACCCAGAACAAAAAATGCAGTAAATGGAGACCACAGGAAGGTGTGTGAGGGTTTGTTGTAACAATTTTTTTCCATACTACCTGTAGAATTGAAGGCTTCCAATAACTCATGAAGAGGAAGAGAAAAAAAATTACATCATGAAATTTTCCAAAAACAAGTCAAATATTAGAAAGTAAGTATAGGGTGAAACTTTACTACAGCTGACTGTTGAACACCTATGTTCATTAATATATATTCATTTTCTTGGCAAAAAAGTACTACCATCCAGGAACCAACTTCCCTCCCAGGTGTAAAAATACTTAAGAAAAACAACTACTTGGGTACAAGGAGGCTGAAAACATATCCCATTTCATCTCCAAACAGAGGAGACTCAGTATTCTAGGGGAAAAAACTCACCGAGCAAAGGGAAAATAAATCTGAACATTTTATGCACCTGTTTTTGCAGTGCCAGAGACAGGCCATGGTGGTCTCCTGCATGCGAGGCAGGGCGATGTGCTGCCACCAAGTTACACCCCAGCCTTACAGCTTTATTTCAAATCCAAGCCCTGTGCCTTCCACCATTTGATCATAAAGTGAAATATGGATATAACGCGGATGAAACCCGAAAACATTCCATTAAGGAAAAGAAGTCACTTATGTCAGGACATGTGCTGTGCAATCCCACTGTGGGAGAGGTCAGAGTAATCCATGGCCCAAGGAGAGGGGGGAAAAGGAAGTGGCTGCTAAGGAAGGTGAGGGATGAGGAGATTTAAAATATCCTGAAACTGGCCTGGAGAGTAGGCTTAGTGGTTACAATGCTTGCCTAAAAAGCCAAAGAAACCCAGGTTCAATTCCCAAGTACCTGGGTTTGTTTGCAGAGGCTGGAGGTGTGCCCCTTACCCTCTTTCAAATAAATAAAGCATTTTAAAATGTCCTGAAGTTATAGAGCAGTGACAGTTGCATAGCTCTCTAAATATACTAAAAATTGTATACTTTAAAAGAGAAAACTGGGCATGGTGCACGCCTTTAATCCCAGCACTCGGGAAGCAAAGGTAGGAGGATCGCTGTGAGTTTGAGGCCAGCCTGGGACTACAGAGTGAATTCCAGTTAAACCTGGGCTAGAGTGAAACCCTATCTCGGAGGGGGAGGGTTGAAAAGAAAGTAAAAAAAAATACAGGAGTGAATATTCTGATAGATGAATCGTATCCCAATAAGGCTGTTTTTGTTTGTCTTTTTTTACTAGTTATTTGTGAGTGTACACCAGGATCTCTTAATACTACAACCAACCACAAGGTGCATGTACCAGTTTTTTGTGTCTGGCTTTAAGTGGGTACCTTCTCGTTGCTGGTCCAAAACACCTGACCAAAAGCAGCTGATGGGGGGCTGGAAAGATTGGCTTAGTGGTTAAGGCGTTTGCCTGCAAAGCCAAAGGACCTCAGTTCTGATTTCCCCAGGACCCACGGAAGCCAGATGCACAAGGGGGTACATGCATCTGGAGTTCACCTGCAGCAGCTAGAAGTCCTTTTCATCCCCCCCCTCTCAAATAAATAAATAAAGTTGTTTTTTTTTTAAGCAGCTAATGGAAGGAAAGGGTTTGTCTTGGCTCACAGCCTTGAGGGGACGTCAGGATGTCAGGGGACAGCCTGTCATCACTCCTGGCCTCAGCAGTTGGCAGAAAGTGAGCAAGCTGACCTCTGACACCCCTAAGCCTGCCCCCAGAAACACACCTCCTCCAGCAAGACCCCACCCCTTCAACTCCCACCAGCTGGGGACCAAGCACCCATTACAGGGGACATCTGGTTCAATCCATCACACCGGGAAAATGAACCTGGGCCAGCAGGCTTTGCAAGCAAATGACTTTAACCGGTGAACCATCTCCCCAGCCCCTGCTTGTTCATTCTCAAGACTCATGTATTCCTCCAAGCTACAAACTCTGCCTTATTCTTCCTAGCAGGTGGTATTGTAAAGGGAAGCTGAATTCCTGCGAGTAAAGGGATCTTGATTCTACCTTAGCCACCAAAGTTCCTTTTGACACCCAGAGCAGAGGCTGACCCCCATCTTCCAATCTATATAAACTAAGGGCTGCTACAGAAAGTGCCTCAAGGCACTTGTCTGAGAAGCCTAAGGACCCAAGTTCAATTCCCCAGTACCCACATAAAGCCAGATGCAAAAGTGACCCATGTATCCGAGTTCATTTGCAGTAGCAGGAGGCCCTGGCCTGCCCATTCAAAAAAAGATGGGAAAAGAAGCAAAAAGAAATGTTGTCACACCTAGTAGAGGTCAGACTGGTGACAGGACACATCCCTTGCCCGGGCAGGCTTGTCCCCACCAAGTCCTTCTTAGCTTCTGGACAGCAGAAGCCACTGGAGCCACAGTGGACAAAATTCCCTGCAAATCCAACGCCAGCATACTGGAAGGAATCACTGGAAATGGTGATTAGTGTTTGGGGAAATCCTTGGCCTGAGTGCATGTGTTGAATCAGTTTTTCCAGCTGAAGCCATCCGAGTCATGCTGACTGGGGCCTGGCAGGAAGAGCTTCCCCTGCTGCCTCTCCAGCGTGCCCGGGGCCGGAAGGAAGGAAGGGCTCGCACTGGGGCAGGGGCCAGCTCAAAGAAGCCCAAGGCAATGGGCCGCCGCTGCTTCCAGGCAGGAAGGAGCCATCCACATAGGCGATCTGGAACTTCAAGTGACATGTTCCCAGCTTGGAGACGGGCCCCGGATACTGTTTATGCTCAACATCTTTGATGGAAGAGATGCTGCGTCTTTGGGGGCCACTGGCCTATAGTACAACTTTAACAGCATACTCAACACACCCCATTTTGTTTTAAAGGTTAACCCCCCAGTCCTTCTCAGTCCACAGCTATCTAGACTGGATTGGATCTTACAATAAATACTGAATCCAGAGCTAGGCAGATGGCTTAGTGGTTAAAATCACTTTGCTTGCAAAGCCTGCTGGCCCAGATTCAATTCCCAAGTACCCAGTACCCATGTAAAGCCAGACACATAAAATGTGTAGCCAGGCGTGGTTGCGCACGCCTTTAGTCCCAGCACTCAGGAGGCAGAGGTAGGAGGATCACCATGAGTTTGAGGCCACCCAAAGAATACAGAGCAAATTCCAGGTTAGCCTGGGCTGCAGTGAGACCCTACTTCAACATTCCCCACCCCCTGCAAAAAAAAGGGCACACGTGTCTGAAGTTTGTCTGCAGCAGTAAGGGCCCCTGATGTGCACATAAACTGGTAAATGAATTGTTTTAGAAAGCTGAATACTGTGGTTTCTGCCCTGTGAGCCAGCCACACTGTGTGCAATGGAACATCGCTCAGAAGAGACACAGGGTTCTGAGAGCCGCGCTGCAGGACTTCCTGTGGGTCTGCGAACCCAGGTTCCTTGTAGGCACCCAGTATGCAGGTGTGTAGACATGGCAGGTCCCCAAAACTGTGACTGGCTCAGAGAAAGGTATGTACATGCAGGTCAAGGGGTCTATATGGTCAATCTTGTCACTTATACAAGAATTAAGCCAGGCATGGTAGCTTAATCCCAGCACCCAGGAGGCAGAGGTAAGAGGATCACTATTAGTTTAAGGACAGCCTGAGATTGCATAGTGAATTCCAGGTTAGCCTGGGTTAAAGTAAGACCCTACCAAAAAAAGGGGGGGAGGCTGGAGAGACGGCTCAGTGGTTAACTTGCCTGTGAAGCCTAAGGACCCATGTTCAATCTCTAGTTCCTATGTGCCTCCCAAGTGTGTGGTGGCGCATGCCTTTAATCAAAGCACTCAGGAGGCAAAGGTAGAAGGATCGCCATGAGTTCAAGGCCACCCTGAGACTACATAGTGAATTCCAGGTCAGCCTGGGCCAGAGTGAGACCCTACCTCAGAAAAGAAAAAAAAAAATTTCTGCATGGATGTGTGTCATGTGCATGCATGTGTGTTCATGTATGTGGGAAAATATGTAGATTGATGTACATGGAGACCAGAGGAGCGATCAACATCAGGTGTGTTCCTCAGTGAAGAGACCTTTTTCAGACTGGTTCTCTCTCACTGAGCCTGGAGTTCTCTTCTCTGGTTTGGCAAGACTGTCTCTGCCTCCCCAGGGCTGGGGCCACAGGAGCACGTCAGCACCCCCAGCTTGGATCCTCAGCGAAAAGATCCTCATTGCTCTTAGATTGGGAGCTCCACCCATCCCATCTCTCCTCTACCACTTGGCAGGACTGCCTCCTGGTCTTGTAGTTGAGGTACTTTTGGACACTACCCTAGCCCCCACACCTCTGCTCATCACCCAGAGCCCCTCACTCACTAAGAAGGTTCTCGAACCAGGCATGGTGGCACACACCTTCAATCCCAGCACTCGGGAGGCAGAGGTAGGAAGATCACTGTGAGTTCGAGGCCACCCTGAGACTACAAAGTGAATTCCAGGTCAGCCTGGGCTACAGTGAGACCCTACCTAGAAAAACGCCCAAAAAATAAATAAATAAAAGAAAGACCCTCCAGATATAAAATGGCCTGGATATCCATGACCTCACAGTGCCTGACACTACCTACACATGTCCTCCTGTTGCAGGTGAGCACAATCCTCCCTTTCCTCTCTCTTAATTTATTCTCTCTCTCTGCCCCCTTTCTCCCTCACTCATTACAATGAAGCCTTCGGTCCCAGAATCTGCCCATCTTGGTCTGCTATTGCAAAATCTAAACAAAACCTAACACACGGCGCCCATGAGTTTCTACCACTTGCCTTTGGGATTAAGAACCTCTTAATGCAGGAAAAAAAAAAAAATCCACAAAGTTTCCCAATTGCTTTCTAAACCATCAGAAAAATGGCAATTGACAGAGACCAAATGAGCATGGTGAACACGATTCAGTCTTGGTCTTTCCTCCCAACCCCGCACTCCCTTGTCACAAAGGTCCCTGGAATAAAATCGTCAATAGAGCCCTGGGCCTGGCCGTACAGGTCTGTAATCTCCACACTTGGGAGGCTGGGGTAGGAGGATCACAAGTTTAAGGCTTGCCTGGGCAACTTGAAAAGGACCTTATCTCAGAATAAAAAGTAAAAAAGAAGCTATGTGTGGTGGCGTATGACATTAACCCCAGCAGGTAGAGACAGGAGCATCTCTGAGTTCGAGGCCACTATGAGATGACACAGTGAATTCCAGGTCAGCCTGGGCTAAAAAGACCCTACCTCGAGAAACAAAAACCAACAAACAAAAGAAGACAGTAAAAAAGAGGGAATGGTGAGGAGGCTTAAAGGTACTTGCTTACAAAACCTGCTGGCAGGGGTTCAATTCCTCAGTACTCACATAAAGCCAGGTGTACAAGGCGGGGCCCTGCTACACCTATTTCCTCTCTCTCTCTTTGCAAATAAAGTTGTTGTTTTTTGCTGGTGTTGTTTTGTTTTTGTTGTTTAAGAAGGCTTGGGACAACAGTTCGGGAGTGGTGTTTGCCTAGCACCCAAGGCCTCAATCCCAGAAACCACACCCCATTCCTCCCACTACTCCACCACACCAGGGTGAGGCCATGGGAACAGTAAGATCATGAGATTGGCTCTTTAACGAGAGAGGGAGGGGAAGGGGAGTGTATAGACACGGAGGCTTCTTACAGGTAAGCAAACACATACTAAAAAGATCCTTTCGCCAAAGAGGACTGATGCAAATTTAAAGTTTATCCTGAAAGACAAGGCCAGATTCACTTGGAAAGCCAGGCTGGGCCCAATGCAGAAGGCGTTGTGGGGAATCCTTTAGCCTAGATGACAGCTCACACACGGGCCAAGCACAGAGCACTTCCCTGACGGCAGGCAGGTACCTAGACAGTCCAGTGAAGGGCAAGGGGCAGAGTGGGGTCAACTGGGGAAATGAAGAAACGAAATGTTTCACCAAACCAGTCACAGAAGGAATCTCGGGAATGCTAGAGTCTCTAATGAGTTTCAGAACTCCAAGAAAGGAAAAAAGAAAAAAAGATGGCAGCAACCAGGCCAGTCAGCTGCTATGTGGCTGGGACCACCCAGTGCAGGCAGGAGGCAAGGTCTCCTGATCCCTCAGCGGAGAAAAGCCCAGCAGGGTTCCAGGGAAGATGTGAGGGTAGGTTGAGGAATTTCAGGAGCATGACCTGAGCAATCATGTAATTGCTTAACCTGTTTACTCCAACAAGGGACTGAGAACCCCAAGGCTGCATTCAGGGCTATTTGGCTCAAGGCAAGCATTTTAATTCCTCCTGCCTCATGAATGCCTACGATACCAAAGCAATGGGAGTGGATATGTTTGCTCCCTATCGCTGGGAAATAAAGCAGGGAATATAGCTTAGGACTCAATGTTGGTGCTAGTAAGGAAAGCAGGTCCTTCAGGAAAAACCAAGATCTTCAAGAAAAGCAAAAAGGCCCTATGGTTTAGCCATGAACCCCCAAGAGATCCATCCACAGGTATCAGAAAGCCCAGGGCTCCTGCCTCTATGGCCTTTAGACACAGACTAACCCAGCACAACATGTGTTCACCCACCAAGATCGGTGCAGATCCCAGGGGAGTCATTGCTGGAAATCCCAGCTCACACATCTACTCTCATACATGAGAACAAACGAGCTTATTTCATCACATAAAATGAGAGTGGAGGGCCAGGGAGATGTCTCAGTGGTTAAGGCACTTGCCTGCAAAGCCTAACAACCCAGGCTTGATGCTCCAGTACACATGTAAGCCAGATGCACAAGGTGGTGCCTGCATCTGGAGTTTGTGGTAGCTAGGGGCTCTGGTGCACCCATACTCACCCACTCTCTCTTTCTGTACCTCTCTGCATTCAAATAAATAATTTTTTAAAAAATGACACCAGTGCTCGCTTCAGCAGCACATATACTAAAACTGGAATGATACGGAGAAGATTAGCATGGCCCCTGTGCAAGGATGACATGCAAATTCGTGAAGCGTTCCATATTAAAAAAAAAAATAATGACACTGAAGGATTGAGTTATGCCGGGCGTGGTGGCTCACACCTTTAATCCCAGCACTCAGGAGGCAGAGGTAGGAGGACTGCTGTGAATTTGAGGCCCGCCTTAGACTCCATAATGAATTCCAGGTCAGCCTGGGCTAGAGTGAGACCCTACCTTGAAAAACAAAAAGCAAGCAAGCAAACAAACAAAAAGAAGTGAGTTAAATCCTCTGTCCATAGAAACACCAGAGTTCGGGTCTGGGAGTCCATCTGACTCGGTCACTGGTTCGGGCTCATCCTCCTGCTAACCAGCTAACCTTCTACAGGGTCTCATGTTCATCATCCAAGACCTCAGACCTTGGGTAAGGATGAACTGAGGCGAGGCATCTTTTCAAAGTGCTACTTGAGGGCTGGAGAAATGGTCCAGAGGTTAATACACTTGCTGGCAAAGCCTGGTGGCCTGGGTCCGATTCCCTATTACCTACATAATGCCAGGTACACAAAGTAGCACATGTGTCTGGAGGTCGGGTGCAGTGGCAAGAGACTCTGGTATGCCCACTTGCTCTCTCTCCTTGAAATAAGTAAAAAAAAAAAAAAAAAAAAAAAAGGTGGTTTGGGGCTGAAGAGATAGATGGCTTAGCAGTTAAGACTCTTACCTGCAAAGTCAAAGGACCCCTGCAGGTTCAGTCCTCCAGGGCCCACTTAAGGCCAGATGCAAATGGTGGCACATGAATCTGGAGTTTGTTTGCAGTGGCTGAAGGCCCTGGCATACCCATTCTCTTTCTCTCAAATAAATATAACTATTTCTCTCAAACAAATAAAACAATTATTATTACTAACTAAAATAATAACTGCAAAAAGTTTTGTGGTTTTTATTAATTAATTTATTTTTTTGAGGCAAGGTTTCACTCTAGCCCAGGCTGACCTGGAATTCACTATGTAGTCTCAGGCTGGTCCCAAGTACTGGGATTAATTAGAGGCATTCACCACCATGTCCAGCATTTTTAAAAATGCTACTTAAGGGCTGGAGAAATGATTAGTGGTTAAAGGAGCTTGCATGCAAAGCCTGATGGCCTGGGCTTGATTCCCCAGTACCCATGTAAAGCCAGATGCACAAAAGTGGCACATGCAATTGGAGTTCACTGACTTTGGTGTGCCCATACTCACTGTCTCCGTGTCGGCCTCTTTCTGTTTTTCTCTCTCTCCTAAATAAATAAGAGCTGGGTGGGTGGTGCACACCTTTAGTCCCAGCACTAGGGAGGCAGAAGTAGGATAGCTGTGAGTTCGAGGCTACCCTGAGACTACATACTGAATTCTCCTGAACGAGACCCTACCTCAGAAAACAAACAAAATTAATAAATAAAAATAATGACTCCTTCAAAAGTACTGACTTGACAAGAAAACAGAAAGTGGACTATTTTGTGGGAGAGAAAGAAGTCAGTGAGTAGGTCAGAGGGGAAGGTACAGGGTAGGAGGGGTGAATTTGAGCAAGGTACTAGGATGTAAATGTATGAAGCTGTCATAATAAAACTCATGATTTTTGTAGGCTAGAGAACGTTTTACCTGAGCATGATAGCTCACACACCTTTAATCGCAGAACGCGGGAGGCAGAGGTAAGGAGAAACTCTATGAGGCCAGCCTGGAACTACAGAGTGAGTTCCAGGTCAGCCTTGGCTAGAGTAAGACCCTACCTTAGGGGGGAAAAAAATGTCTTTAAGATGATCAAACACTTGTAAATAAACAGGTATCTATAAAAAGCAATCAAGGGCTGAAGAGAAGGAAGCTCAGCAATTAAAGGAATTTGCTTGCAAAGCCGACAAGCCCAGGGTTCAGTTCCCCAGTACCCATGTAAAACCACATGCACAAAGCGGCGCATGTAGCTGGAGTTTGTTCGCAGTGGCAAGAGGCCCTGGCAAGTGTCCATTCTCTCTCTCAGCCAAGATCTAGGAAACAAACAATCTAGAAGAAGAGAGACCTGGATGTGCTCGAGTCCTGCATACAAGTGGGATGAAGGGGACATTTCTCTTGGGGTTCTGCTGTTTTAGACAGGTCTGACTGGGCTGCACAGACGAGCCTTGCACTCAACCTTCCTGCCTCAGCCTCCGCAGTGTGTGGCTCACGGGCATGCACCACACCCAGCAACAGAGCGCTGTAAATAATCCATGTGGCCCCTACCAACCAGGCAGGACTTTGTTTAGGATACCCAGGCACAGTCCAGATGGCTCCCATCCAACCCACACTAAATGAGGTAAACAGCAGCCCTGAGCCCAGCCCCGCGGGGTGGAAGGTAGCTGTTCACTGCCGATCCCCTGCACTGTCAGGCCCTGCGGACTCGCTGCTGCTCCCCGGACCAGAGTGAGCAGCCCTCGCCCTGCAGGAGAGCCTAAGAGTCAGCTGCTGCCCCACTGCTCACCCCTGAGCATCATCTGCCCCACCTGCTGACGCCTTCCCTAGATGTGAGCAGTAAACACCAAGGCACCATTGTTTTTGTTTTAGTATTTAGTATTTGCTGAGGCAGATGTCTATAATCCTAGCTACCCAGAAGGCTGAGCAAGTATAGCTGGGAGGTCATAATTAAGCCTAGGGGGGACCCACTACTGCTGTCTGGCTGAATGGATGTATTATGCCTCCAAACTGCCCTCTATACACTTAGGTTTATAACCATGTATTAATACTGCTCTCACTTTTGGTTAGGGAAGCTTCTCTTTTCAGATGACAGTGGTGACTCAAAACTCACCAAAGTGGTGAAAAGTGACAGTGGAGTGTTTGGCACTCAGACATCTTTGTCATACCCCTCAAGGCTCGGGGACATTGCAGAAGAGGTGGCAGAATGTGGCACATGCATCTGGAGTTTGTTTATAATGGCAAGAGGCCCTGGTGTGCCCATTCTCCCCCTCCCTTCTCATTGTCTCGGTCTCTCTACTTGCAGATAAACAAATAAAATATTAAAAGATGAAAAGTCAGGCATGGTGGCACAAGCCTTTAATTCCAACACTTGGGAGGCAGAGGTAGGAGGATCACTGAGTTCGAGGCCACCCTGAGACTATATAGTGACTACAGCCTGGGCCACAGTGAGACGAGACGGACAGACAAACACAGTAAATCACGGGTTCTAGGGGTCTGCTACTCCTGACTCTGCTCGGGTCCCGTTTCCAAGGAAACAGCCCCACAGACAGCTGCCCAACAGCAGGCTGAGCCCAAAAACCAGGGGTTCTGGCTCGTGGTGCCCCCTAAGTCCTCCCTGCATCCTCCTTCCGTCCTCCCACAACCTCTTCCATCTCAGTCAGAAGCACTTAAGACGACAGATTTATTCATAAGGAAAAGTAAATCTGCCCCGAGACTTGAGTCAATTAATTAAGCAGCTTATACTTATGGGTCCAAAACAATTAGGCTTTGTGGAGAAGGCCCCAGTGAGCTCACTGGTGAGGAAAGACGGTTTCATGTGAAACTGCTCCCCAGCAGGAAGTTGGACCCAATGAGGATCTTTCCCATGTCGCTGTCCACTGTGTAAGTAGCATGCTGTAGCTGGGCTGGTCATGGAGAGCTACTCTCACAGTTCAACAAAGACTTCTGGAAGCTTCTACCTTCCTTCCAACAGTCTTCCAATCCAGACTAGAAGTGACTGAGGCTGCTGGCTCTGCTGGCTTGAGCTGCATTTTCCCCTCCTTCAACACAAATGCTGGGCTGGAAGACACTCAAGATTCCCTCACACATTCATCCTTTCTTTGAATTCCTCCCTCCTAGGGGAGGAGTGGAGGGTGCTGGGCGCTTCCACTAGGCCTCCCTTTCTACACCCTCTTCAGATTCTCAAAGACCGAGGCTCTGTGGAGCTATCTGGTGTTTTGGGAGGCATAGAAACTATGTCATTTAAATTTGAAGTCAGATTCTACTTCCTATCCACATCCAAGTACTGCCTCTTAATTATATAGACAGCTCTCTACAACTTACACGTGTGTGTGTGTGTGTGTGTGTGTGTGTGTTTCCCTATTTGATCTGCCTGTGCACAGGGTGCCTACCCTAAATCGTCAGACAAGAAGTACATGGTCAGTGACACCAGGGTGCGTACCGGGGAATTGAACCTGGGCCCTTTGGCTTTGCAAGCAAAACCATTAAGCCATTTCTTCAGCCCTCAAAAAAGTTTTTAATGCTTCTGAGTTCATATATTCAGAAGCCTGAAGACTAGGTAGGCACAGCCCAATAACTAAAGACTACCAAAACCACTTTTTTGTGGGGGAAGGGAGGTTCGAGGTAGGGTCTTACTAGCCCAGGCTGACCTGGAATTTACTATAGTCTCAGGCTGGCCTTGAACTCACAGCAATCGCCTTACCTTTCCCTCCCTAGTGCTGGGATTAAAGGCGTGCGCCACCACACCCAGAACCACATGGGTTTTTTTGTTTTGTTTTTTGTTTTTTGAGGTAGGGTCTCACTCTGGCCCAGGCTGACCTGGAATTAACTATGTAGTCTCAGGGTGGCCTCGAACTCACGGAGATCCTCCTACCTCTGCCTCCCAAGTGCTGGGATTAAAGGTGTGTGCCACCACACCCAGCGAACCACATGGTTTTTGAGCACCACTTTTTCATAAAGCATCTACCTTGGAGCCATCCCCCTCCAGACTTCTGCCTGCTGTCAGAGGCGGTGCAAATATTCAGCAGCCACTGGAAATGCTCTTGGACGACATTTTTACTTGCACAAAAAGCTATGGACTGGAAGCTCCTGGAGGCAAAGTCTGAAGTTCTGTGGCTTTGAGAACTCCAGCCTGCCATGCTCCCAAGCAGCAGGGCCTGACAGCCTAAGGTAATTAGCTCTGGTCTTTCCACACACGGGGCAGGGAGCACTGCTGAGGCCTCCATATGATCACACCCATCCCTTAACGTCCTGAGGATGATCTGTACCAGCAGGTCCCACACTTGTATTTAAGATAAACAGAATAACAAGCACAAGGTACGTTCTCTTTGCCCTGGTCACGTGGAGGATTGCACTGTGCCAATACTTGTTCTTTGTTTTTTGTTTTTGTTTTGTTTTTCGAGGTAGGGTCTCGCTCTAGCCCAGGCTGACCTGGAATTCACTTTGTAGTCTCAGGGTGGCCTCGACTCACATGGATCCACCTATCTCTGCCTCCCAAGTGCTGGGATTAAAGGTGTGTGCTACCACGCCCAGCAGTTTGGTTTTTTTTGGTTTTTTTTTTCCCCCAAGGTAGGGTCTCACTCTGGCCCAGGAATTCACTATGTAGTCTCAGAGTGGCCTGGAACTCTCCATTATCCTTCTACCTCTGCCTCCAAAGTGCTGAGATTAAAGGCATGCGTGCCCATTGGCTCGGTTTTTTTTTTTTTTAATTGATTTGTAAGGGGGTAGGGAAAGAGAGAGAATATGAATAAATGGGCACACCAGGACATATAACTGCTGTAAATGAACTCCAGCCAGCTGCACTACTTGGTGCATCTGACTTTATGTGCGTACTGGGGAACTGAACCCTAGTCGTTAGGCGTTTGCAGGCAAGTGCCTTAGTCACAAAGCCATCTCTCCAGCTCTTTTTCTTTCTTTCTTTTTTAAAGATATTGCTGTGTTGGCCAGGCTGGGAAGAGGGCTCAATAGTTAAAAGGGCTTGCTTGCAAAGCCTGCTGGTTGGGGTTCAATTCCCCAGTACCCACTATGGCCAATGAAGAAAATGGTTCCCACACAGGGTTCGTTTACAGCAGCAAGAAGCCTTGGTGTGTCCATACTCTCTCCATAGCCAAGTAAACAAGTGAATAATTACAAAAGGAGGGAGGGGCGCTGAAGAGATGGCTTAGCAGTTAAGGCACTTGCTTGCTAAGCTAAAGGACCCAGGTTCAATTCCCCAGTACCCATGTAAGCCAGATGCACAAGGGGACATATGTGTTTGGAGTTCGTTTGCAGTGGCTGGAGACCCTGGCATACCTATTCTCTGTCTGTCTCCTCTCTGTCTCTGTCTCTCTCTCTCTGCTAGCAAATATATAAATAAAAGTTTTTTTAAAAAAGCTCCAGGCTGGGGAGACGGCTTTGCGGTTAAGGAGCTTGCCTGCAAAGCCAAAGGACCCAGATTCAATTCCCCAGGACCCACGTAAGCCAGATGTACAAGGTGGCACATATGTCTGGAGTTCATTTGCAGTGGCTGGAGGCCCTGGTATGCCCATTCTCTCTCTGTCTGTCTGTCTCTCTCTCTCTCAAATAAATAAAGAAAAGAAAAAAATCTGCTAGCCTCCTTACTACGTTCACTTTGGGGTCATTAAATAAGACTTATAAGCACCATTATGTTATATATATGCATATATATTTTTTATATATGGGGAGTCTCTCTCTCATGGATCTCTCGCTAGCCTCACACTTGCTATGTAACCAAGAATAACCCTGAACTTTTGATCCTCCTGTCTCCGCTGCCTAGGTACCGGGGTTCCATGCATGAGGCGTCACACCCTGTGAAGGTGGTACATGCCAAGCAAGCACTCTAAGTGAACTATGCCCCCAGCCCACATGGCACTATTGCCATATCTTATGGGAGGTAGATCCTAGGGACAAAGGGACGAGGTTTGCCCAGGATGGGATGGATTGAGTTGGTATCAGAGTTCATCACCGTACTCACGACTGGGGACAATTCGAGATATACCAACTGTTTTTGTCTGCAGTGGCCCAGCCTGCAGGTGCCAACCACAGAAAGCCAGTCCACACGTGAGGAGAAGCCACTGTGTGCTTGTCCCGGGCTGGGTGGGGGTAAGCGATGACGGGTCACTTTTCATCACAGACATGAGCTTCTCTCCCCAGTCCCAATCCTTTCTGTCCCTTTGAGCAGGTCAGGCTTAGAGTTAATGTAGTATAGTACAACATACCTTCTGGGCTTCTCCATCTCTTTTCACTAAAAGCCAGGGGAGGCCTCCCTCTGAGACTGGGCAAGCGGCTGACTGCCACTGTATAGCACTGATTTAGGTTTATTTATGGTTCCCTTCCATTTACTTAGTGACACTGCTTTTCCATTAGGAGGACTATGGCACAAAGTCTCCTTTCCAAATATATCTATTGTAAAAGTGAGTCAACCACAGGGGAAAATGATATTAAGTGAAAATGCAAGAGACAGCCATAGGGTGTGAGAATAGGAAAGGTGGTTCCCGGAGTACAGGAAACGCAGACTTGGTTTGGTTTTCCCATTTTCCAGATGGAGAAGCAGGTTCATTGATGGGGGAAGGGGGAGGTCCCAATGACCAAAGAGACAGGCCTGAGGACAGCAGCTCAGTGTCTGAGACCAAGCTAACACCTGCTGATCCTATAGATAACCCTCTATGGCTGGAGCTGGGAAAACAAAAGCTATTGTGCAAGTCTTTAAATTTATGCCCTGTCAAAAAAAAAAAAAAAAAAAAACCTGGACTGACTCACTTCTTCCCCCAGCCAAGACCTGCCTTAGTCACCAAGCAAAAGCCCTAGAGACTACCTCCGCGGACGGTGTGGGGCGTGCCCTGTTGACAGCGGAGAGGACACTCGGCAGTGCCGCCCAGCCATGGCTCAGCAGTCAGCCTGCAGCGAGGGGCAAATGGAAGGATCATGGGGCTTACGCAGGACCCACGTGGGTGCCTCTAACTTGGTGGGCAAAGGCTGGCAGAGCTCCTGAAAACTGGAAATTTGCTCCCTACTACTGCTACTTCCCCACACTCTTCTTGTCCCAGAAACAAAAGAGCTCGCTCTTGGGCTGGAGAGATGGCTCAGCGGTTAAGGCACTTGCCTGCAAAGCCTAATGACCTGAATTTGATTCCCCAGTTCCCACACAAAGCCAGATGCACAAAGTGGCATATGCATCTGGAGTGTCTGCAGTAGCTGGAGGCCGTGGCGTGCGCCCATTGTCTCTGTCTCTTCTATGCCTCTCTCTGCTTGCAAATAAATAAATTAATTTAAAAAAAAAAGTTCACTCTTGCCAGCCTCCTGCACTCACCCTGGCCTAGCAACCTTGATGTGGGGAGTAGTTTCCAAGCACTGCTGTAAAAATATTATCACCACCCCCATGACACGAGGTTGGATTGTGCTCACCTTAAAGCCATACGTGGGGCAGCAAAACCCTAGACAGGTGGTGTGGGTGGCCCCACAATGATTGCAGGTGTTAAAGGACTAGGGTTAGTAAGGAAAGAAAGACGGGCGTGGTGACACACACCTTTAGTCCCAGGACTCAGAAGACAGAGGTAGGAGCATTGCTTTGAGTTCCAGGTCAGCCTGGACTACAGTGAGATTATACCAGAAGGAAGGAAGGAGGGAGGAAGGGAATAAGAAAGAGCAAGCAAGCAGGCAAGCTAGGTGGGTGTTGTGGTGCTGGTGCACACCTTCAATCCTAGCACTTGGGAGGCAGAGGTATGAAGGTTGGCATGAGTTTGAGGCCACCCTGAAACTACATAATGAGTTCCAGGTCAGCCTGGACTAGAGTGAGACTGTGGTGGTTTGATTCATGTCATTTGGCTTTGCAGGCAAGTGCCTTAACTGCTGAACCATCTCTTCAGCCCTGCAACAACGTTTTAGAAATCATTTTTATTCATTTTGAGAGACGGAATGGGTGCACCAGGGCCTTCAGCCACTGCAAAGGAAGTTCAGATGCATGCGCCCCCTTGTGTGCATGTGTGGCATTGCATACTTGAGTCACCACAAGTCTGACTTATGTGGGACCTGGAGATTTGAACATGAGTTCTTAGGCTTTGTAAGCAAGTGCCTTTATCATTTCTCCAGCCCCCACAACCACTTTTTTATTGTTTTCCTTTGATACAGGGTCTCTCTATATGCAATGATGCCCAGGCTGGTCTTGAACTCCTGGGCTCAAGTAATCTTCCCAAGCCTCCAGAATGTCTGGGATTACAGAACGCCATGTTTGGCAGAAGAGCATGAAGGAAACTGCTACCTGGGGGCAGTGAGTTAGAAAGGTGCAGGAGCCAGCAAGATCCAGGGTCAGGGGCAAACAAAAAGTGACCAGGATGTTACAGTTACAATGTCTTTCACAAGGCCATCTGTCTCAAGGACAGTTCAGAAAAGGCAAAACCAAAAAGGAATGAAATGGAAGAGGAGGGCATTCTAAAAGATAAACCAGCTGGTGGTACCTGCATTTAATTCCAGTACTCTGGAAGGCAGAAGTAGAAGGATCGCCATGAGTTCAAGACCACCTTGAGACTACATAGTGAATTCCAGGTCAGTCTAGGCTACAGCAAAACCCTACCTCAAAAAAAAAGGAGGGGGAGGGGGAAGGAGGGCCTGGAAAGATGGCTTAGCAGTTAGGGAGCTTCCAGCTAAATAAACCAAAGGACCTAGATTCGATTTCCCAGGACCTAAATAAAGCCAGATGCACAAGGTGGTGCATGCAGCTACAGTTCGCTTGCAGTGGCTAGAGGCCCTGGTGCAGCCATTCTCTCTTTTCCTTTGTTCAATAAATAAAAAGATAAAATACATTTTTTTTTTTGTTTTTTTGTTTTTGAAGTAGGGTCTCATTCTAGTCCAGGCTGTCCTGGAACTCACTATGTAGTCTCAGGGTGGCCTTGAACTTATGGCAATCCACCTACCTCTGCCTCCCAAGTGCTGGGCATGCGCCACCACGCCGAGCTAAAATACATTTAAGTGCTGGAAATTGATTTACTATATGAACCAGCTACAGCACTCCTGGGTATATTTCCAAACATTCTACCACAGAAACACTGGCACATTCACATTCGTTGCTGCTCTTTTCACAATAGCCAGGAGATGGAACCCGCCTCATTCTCCAGTTGATGAATGGGGAAAATATAGATATAGCGGCACCCCACCCCACTGGAATCCTATTCAGCTATAAAGATAAATGAAATCATGAGAACTTCAGGGAAATGGCACTGGAAAAGACTGTATTCAGTGAGGTGAGCCAGGCTCAGAAACACAACTGCCACATGTCACCTCTCCTAGGTGGATCCTTCCTCCTGAGTACTATCACATATGTACATTTATGTGGGAGTCAAGGGCGGACAAAGGCCAGGAAAACAGAAAGAAGCCCATGAAATGGGGGAAAGGGGCTTTAAGGGAGGGGGGACTAGAACACATTTGATTTGAAAGTAGAAGAGAGAATACAGAATGCAGAGGTACCATGGGGATAAGGGGCATTGCGATGGAAGGGGAGAAACAACCCAAAATAATTATGTATGAAAATGCCATAGAAAACTCTGTTATGCTAGCGGGGTGGTGCAAGCCTTTTAATCCCAGCATTTGGGAGACAGAAGTAGGATCACTGTGAGTTCAGGGCCAGCCTGAGACAATGTAGTGAATTCCAGGTCAGCCTGAGCTGAGCAAGACCCTACCTCAAAAAGAGGGGGTGGGAAAGGCAATATTTTATTTATTTATTTGCAAACAGAGAGAATGGAAGAGGGAGGATGGGTGTGCCAGGGCCTCCTGCCACTATAATGAACTCTAGCACAGGCGCCAGCCAATTCATACATCTGGCTGTACCTGGTACTGGGCCGTCAGGCTTGGCAAGCAAGCACCTTTAACTGCTGAGCCATCTCTCCAACCCTAAGACCTCCCATTTTTATGCTGGCCAGAACACAGTGGTAGCTCTAGGTGGGTCTTGTTACAACCATCAGTGTAACCAAAATGATGGCACATGACATTTCTAGTCCGCAGTCTCTTTCCAAAGAATACGCCTCTCTCTCTCTCTCTTCCCCATTTCTAATCAAATGGTAACTGTAAGCCAAACTCCCTGACAGAAGAGAATGTGAGTGAAATTCTTCACAGACATGAGATGTTCTTTCTGTGAATGCTTTTCTATGTTCTTAACCTTTTTTTCTCTGCAAAGTAATTATAAATATAACTTCATTTTTTTTTTTCAGAGGAGAGAGAGAGAAGCAGAATGGGTGTACCAGCTGTAAAAAAAAAAAAAAACAAAAAAAAAAAACTAGATGCATGTGCCACCTTGTGCATCTGGCTTATGTGGGTCCTGGAGAACCGAACCTAGGTCCTCTGGCTTTGCAGGCAAACACTTTAACTGCTAAGCCATCTCTCTAGTCCTACAAATGTAACTTTTTAATATATATTTAAATATTTTTACTTATTTGAGAGAGAAAGAGACAGACAGAGAGAGAAAATGGAGGTGTCAGGGTCTCTAGCCACAGCAAACAAACTCCAGACACATATGCCAACTTTTGCATCTGGTTTTACATGGGTACTGGAGAACAGAACCTGGGTCCTTTGGCTTTGCCAGCAAGCACCTTAACAGCTAAGCCATCTCTCCAGCCCATGGAAAAGGCTTTTGCTTTCTGACATTTTAAGCAGCTGTAGGTCTTGAGAAGGTAAATTTGAGGTTCTTGTTCTTTTTAAATATTTTCACTTAATTGCTGAGCCATCTCATCAGCCCTGAAGTCCAGCACCACAGTTCTAAAAATCAGGTGTCCCAATGGGACACTGGGCCCTTTTGCCACTACACTATCCTTCCACTTCACTGCAAGACACAACCATTCTAAATTTCCTCAAAGCAAGTAAACTGCAAGCAAGTCCATGTACTGGACCTTTTCTTACCCAACCCCAACCCATGCTAGAGACTTTTTTTTTTTTTTTTTTTTTGGTTGAAACAGTTTATTTTCTCAACAAGTGATTTAGCAAGTTCTCACCAAGTGCCAAGTCCAGAGCCAGGGGTGAGCAAAAGACACAGTCACCACCCTGGGCAGAAGAGACCAGCTTGGCTAAGAGAAATCTGTGGGCGCTCCAGAGGGGAGCTGGACCTCTGGCCAGAAGTGACTGCCAGTGATTTTCAAACGAGCAACAAGAAAGAGGGACAAAGAAAGGAAGAGGGGGAAGAGGCAGGCCTGCAGGAGTGTAATGCCGACACCTGAGCCCCCCCCCCCCCATGAAGGGCTCCCTGTCTCACAGGCAGCCAGCTCCAGCTGGCCGCCTCCAGCAAAAATGAGGAACTCGGCAGTCCACGTATAAGAAACATGGAGCCGGGATCTCCCCAAGGCTCCTCCATTCAGAAAGCTCACTGAAGCCGAGTGTGGCGGTGCACGCCTTTAATCCCAGCACTCAGGAGGCAGAGGTAGGAGGATCAGAGTGAGTTCAAGGCCAGCCTGAGACTACATAGAATAACTTCTGGTCAACCTGTGCTGGAGAATGGCTCAGGAGCTAAGATGCTTGCCTGCAAAGCCTAAGGACCCATGTTCAACTTTCCAGATCCCATATAAGAAAGACATGTAAGGTGGCGCATGTGTCTGGAGTTTGGTTACAGAGGCTGGAAGCCCTATGATGTCAATTCTGTCTCTCTCTCTCATTTTAAAAATAAAAAACAAAAGCCGGGCGTGGTGGTGCACGCCTTTAATCCCAGCACTAGGGAGGCAGAGGTAGGAGGATCACCGTGAGTTCGAGGCCACCCTGAGACTACATAGTTAATTCCAGGTCAGCCTGAGCTAGAGTGAGACCCTACCTTGAAAAACCAAAAATAAATAAATAAATAAATAAATAAAAAACAAAACCCTGTCTCTTGGACTTGCCTCAAAAAATAAAATAAAGCTTGCTGGGTTTTGCTCTGGATGGCCTGAACCTCTGTTGAAGGTCCCCAGTCCAACCAGCAACATGCCCCTGTGGGGGTTTGATTCAGGTGTCCGCCCATAAACTTAGGTGTTCGGAATGCTTAGGTCCCCAGCTGGTGGCAATATGGGAACTGAAGCCTCCTGGAGGCAGCATATTGTTGGGGGTGGGCTTATGGGTATTATAGCCAGCTTCCTCTTGCCAGTGTTTGGCACACCCTCTACTACTGTTTACCTGATGCTGGCAAGGAGGTGATGCCCACCTCTGCTCATGCTGTTTCCCCTCGAGAACGTAAGCCAAAGTAAACCATATCCATCCACAGGCTGCTCTTGCGAAGCTGCCTGCGCCACCCTTCATCCCCATCCCAAAGCCTCCTCAGGAAGAAATCCTGGGAACAAACCCTAAGCTCCGCTCGATGAACGAAACTGGCAAGTCGTGAGGACCTTTGGGCCTTGGGCGACAAGGTCTGTCCCCACTCGGGGCTGCTGGGTACCAAAGAAGACAGGCCACTTGTTCTCGGCCTTCTAAGAAGCTGTTGCAGTCAGCTCTATGCTGCTGGGGTGAACCTCCAAACAGGCACGGTTTGTGGAGGAATGGGGTTACTGGAAGCTGATGGAGTCGGGGGAAGTTCCATAACAGTGAAAGAAGCAGGCCCCTTCCACAGATCCGAGCGGGGAGTGGGGGAGAGAGGGGGAAGGAGGGAGAGAGAGAGAGAGAGAGAGAGAGACAGAAAGAGAGCAAGCCACAATCTGGCACCACAATCAGGAGCCCCAGAGCTCACTCTGCACACCTTAGGTCAGAATTCAGATGCGGCCTCCAGTGACACCTCAGGGCTGGGCTCCAGGATCAGACCACAGTGACACTTCTCCCAGCCAGGAGGCTGGAAATCCAAGTAACACGCTTTAATAAAACATTTGAGTCTATTGGGGGACATACATTCAAACACCACAGAAGCCCAGGTCCAGGTTGGGAAGACAGCTCAGTGGGTCAGAGTGCTTGTTAGGAAAGCATGAGAACATGTATCCATGCGAAAAGCTGCCACACACACCTGTAAGGCCAGTGTAGGAGGAAGGGCACAGATACAGGAGGATGGATCCCAGGGGCTTGTAATTGAGGGAAAAAAATGTATGCAAACAGCAGACTCAGTGAAAGATCCTATCTCAAGGGAAAAAAGGTAGAAGAGCATTATAAAACACTGGACCTGGGCTGGAGAGATGGCTTAGCGGTTAAGTGCTTGCCTGTGAAGCCTAAGGACCCCGGTTCGAGGCTCGATTCCCCAGGACCCACGTTAGCCAGATGCACAAGGGGGCACGTGTCTGGAGTTCATTTGCAGTGGCTGGAGGCCCTGGAGCACCCATTCTCTCTCTCTCTCCCCATCTGCCTCTTTCTCTATCAATCTCAAATAAATAAATAAAAATGAACAAAAGCAACCTAATAAAGGAAAGATGCATTTAAAAAAAAACTTGCCGGGCGTGGTGGTGCACACCTTTAATCCCAGCACTCGGGAGGCAGAGAGAGGAGGACTGCCGTGAGTTCGAGGCCACCCTGAGACTACATAGTGAATTCCAGGTCAGCTTGGGCTAGAGTGAGACCCTACCTCGAAAAAACTAAATAAAATAAATAAATAAAACTTGAACTCCACATGTGTGTGCATAGGGCACACACATATGCATACACCACGCACACGCACACACGCACACGTGCACGAGCAGTCTGGGTCCAGCACTTAGAGCCCCGACAGGCTGCTGAAAACCAGGTTCTTCTTGCTTCCCTAGAATCTCACTAAGTCACTTCCGAGACACGAGGAGGAGGGTGATCTCAGGAGTGGGGCTAGCTCGAGAACTAGCCGGTTCCCAGAGGGTGGGCTCACAGGGGACGTGCCAGTCTCTCCCTCAGCCTCACTCAAGCCTGAGGTGAAAAATGACACCACTGCTGTCTGCAAAGAAAAACCGGCTGCTGCCTGCCGTTTTTCATCTTAAAAACCCAATTTCTGTGTCACAGTAAATTTACATAGAGTCCTTGCCACAAGTCCCCACCCATTTCCCTATATAGTGAGAATGCCAACATTCCACTCCGGATTCCAAATAACTCCAACCTCATGGGTTTGCCTTTCTATCTGAAAGGAAATTCCAGGAGAGTTGTCTGGCATGGCAAGAGCTGCCGCCCCTGTGAAAATACCCAGTAAGGTGACCCATTTAGTCAAAAGCGCTTTCAAACCTCCATGAAGAAAGGATCCAGAGCAGCAGCGTGAATAAAGGCCCCTCAGAGGGGAAGAACAGGAGCGCTGTGTTAAACCCAGACCTGCCAGCCAGCCTGAGCGCTCGGGAGGCCAAGGCCTGCTGCAAGGAGCCTGGAATGGGCCCTCAGGCCAGCTTCTCCCTGCTGCCCAGAGAGGCAGCGGGGAACTGACCGCATTTCCTGCAAGTGACCCACAGGCCGAAGGCCACTAGCCGCAACTACTAGCAAGATGCCCACCGTCAGGCCGGGCATGGTGGCACACGCCTTTAACCCCAGCACTGGGGAGGCAGAGGTAGGAGGATCACCATGAGTTCGAGGCCAACCTGGGACTACATAGTGAATCCCAGGTCAGCCTGAGCTAGAGAGCTAACTCTAACCTGAAAAAAAACCAAAGAAGATGTCCTCTGGGCCAGAGCCACCAGACAAAGAGAAGTGCCAGACCTGAAAAGAAAGGAATCTTCCCATCCCCAGAAAACAGCCCAGCACACCTTCCCCTTGGTTAATGAGTAAAGGATGGGATGTGGGTGAAGTGAGGTCATTTCTGACAGCACGCTGGGCCAATGTCCACTGTCACCAGCAATCTCCTGACATAGCCAGCTTTCAACACGCATTCCCCGCCCCCGCCTCAGTGGGCACACCTGCTCAGGGGCATGCCCGGCGCGCCCTGGGGATGCAGGAGGAATTCCCAGATGCCTCCCTCCTCAACTCTGGCTTCCAGGCCTCACAACTTAAGCCCTGCCCAACCCCCTCAAAGTAAGCAAGCCTTTGCTAGTCTCTACCAGCCATCCGGCAATGACATCACTGCGCCTGGGAACCAAAGGCAGAGCGAGGGACTAGAGAAATGTATACAAAACGTATAGAAAGAAAAAGTATAGAAAGGGTCGGGTGTGGCAATGCAGCCTCTAACCCCAGCACTCGGGAGGAAGAGGGAGGAGGATATCCATGAGTTCAAGGCCACCCTGAAACTACATAGTTAATTCCAGGTCAGCCTGGACCAGACAGAGACCCTAACTCGAAAAACTAAAAAAAAAAAAAAAAAAAGTAAATAAAGGGACCAATTCAATGTCTCCTGGTGTTGGAACAGGTAAGGCAAATAAATGGGTCCAAGAGAGGTTTTTGTTTTTTTGGTTTTTTGAGGTAGGATCTCACTCTAGCCCAGGCTTACCCAGAACTCACTTTGTAGTCCAGTCCTAGGCTGGTTTTGAATTCATGGTGATCCTCCCACTTCTTCCTCCCAAGTGCTGGGATTAAAGGTGTATGCCATCACACCCGGCTCCAAGAGCATTTGGCATTGTCGTGGGAAACTTCTTTCTCACCTCTCAGTCTGGTACTGAGGATCTGAACCTAGGACCTCCACATGCTAAGTAAACACTCTTCCACTGAGCTATATTCCCAGCCCTGTATTATTATTGTGTGTGTGTGTGTGTGTGTGGTATGAGCGTGCCTTGGTGCATGGGGTGAAGGTTAGAGGGCAACGTGGGGTATCAGTCCTTGCCTACAACCCTGTTTGAGACACCTTGTCTAGACTAGCTGACCTTCCAACTCCGGAGTTCTCTTGACTCCGCCTCCCAAGGTGACAGGCAGCTGAGACACATGGGCCACAGGAGGTAAGGACGTGAGCACCGGCTGGTAGGCTCGCAGAACAAGGACCTTTAACTACGGAGCAATCTCCCCAACTCCAGCTAGCCCTTCTGTCTTTTATCTTGATAAAGGATCTAACTGTGTTGTCCAGGCAATTCTCCTGCCTCAGACTTTTACATAGCCCAGATTACTGGTCTGTTATGAAACCGAAACTTATAACGAGAAATTCATCTTTTATTTATTTATTTGCAAGTGGGGAGGTGAACAGGCATGCCAAGGCCTTTTGGCACTGGAAACTCCAGATGCACCACTTTGTACATCAGGCTTTATGTGGGTATTGGGGAGGTGAACCCAGGCCGTTGTGCTTTATAGCAAGAAATTTCAATGTCATATTAATCAAGTACAAATGTGTAGAGTTTGAAGCAAAAGAAGAAATAAAACTGAAGTAGAAAGCAGTCTCTCCCACAAACTCCCCCTAAAATAAATCTAGTTTTTAAATTTTATTTATTTGCAAGCAGAGGGGAGGGGGGAATGGGCACACCAGAGCATTGTGTCACTACAAACAAACTCCAGATGTATGCACCATTTTCTACATCTGGCTTTATGTGGGTACTGACACATTAAGCCTGGGCCATCAGGAATTGCAAACAAGCACCTTTAACCAGAGAGCCATCACCCCAGCCCAACAGACCTATTTTGCTTTACAAAGTGTGCAGCCGGCGCTGACATGGAAGTGTGTTCTCCAGCGAGACAGACAGGCACAGCCTGCATTACACTTGACCTGAGGCAGGAGGCAGGTTTGAACCTTGGTTTTCTTATCATCAAACTGGAAAGATATGACAGCCACTGACAGAAGTAATGTCAACACTCAAGAGCGGAAGCAGGAGGGTCACGAGGGTGAGACTAGCTTTCTAGTGAGACCTTACTCTCAGAACTAAAGCCTCAAGACATTTCAAATAATTAGAAATGATAAAAGCTGCAAGAATAATACTTAGCAAAAAAAAAAAAAAAAGAGGGCCTGTGGAAACACTAGGTATATTAAAGGCTGAATGGGCACACCTCAACGTTCTGCAGACAGAAAAACAGTGTCTGGGGCTGGAGAGATGGCTTAGCAGTTAAGGCACTTGCCTGTGAACCCTAAGGATCCAGGTTCAATTCCCCAGGACCCACATAAGCCAGATATACAAGGTGGCACATGCGTCTGGAGTTCATCTGCAGTGGCTAGAATGGACATACTAGAAGTTCTGGTGCACCCATTCACTCTCTTTCTCTCTCCCCATTCCTCTAATAAATAAACAAAAATAAAATATTTTTAAAGGCCGGGCGTAGTGGCGCACGCCTTTAATCCCAGCACTCGGGAGGCAGAGGTATGAGGATCACCGTGAGTTCAAGGCCACCCTGAGACTACAGAGTTAATTCCAGGTCAGCCTGGACCACAGTGAGACCCTACCTCACAAAACCAAAAAAAAAAAAAAAAAAAAAAAGTAAAATTTTAAAAAGCTGAGCTGGGCACTAAAAACTCCAAGACTATTTCAAAGCCTGTGTACCTGTTTACGGTACAATGACCCAAGTCTACGGAGCAGTCACTGACCCATCTCGTGAGTAACTAGGTTTACCACTGCTGAACCTCACAACAGGCAGCTGCAATCATTACGAAAGTAGGAAATGGCTCCCATTGGCATTGTAAGGACTCATCCCATTGCATTTATTCAATGTCCAGTGTTCCTTTAAAATTTAAAATTAAAGGGCTGGAGAGATGGCTTAGTGGTTAAGACACTTGACTGTAAAGCCAAAGGACCCAGGTTCTATTTCTCAGGACCGCATTAGCCAGTTGCACAAAGTAGTGCATGTATCTGGAGTTTGTTTGCAGTGTCTGAAGGCCCTGGAATGCCCATTCTTTCTCTCTCTCTCTCTCTCTCTCAAATAAATGAAATAAAAAAATTTTTAAAAGATTAAAATTAATGCAGAATAATAAAATGGAAAAGGAAGAAGAAAAACAAGTTTTTATAGGTCATAGCTCAGTGACAGAGCCCTTATCTAGCATGCATAAAGCCCTGGGTTTGATCGCAGCACCAAAAAATGTTTTAAAAAGTACCTAAACTGGGCGTAGTGGCACACACCTTTAATGCCAGCCGAGGTAGGAAGATCATCATGAGTTCGAGGACACCCTGAGACTACATAGTAAATTCCAGGTCAGCCTGGGCCAGAGCACAACCCTACATGAAAAACCAAAAGAGAAAAGCACCTCAATGTAGAAGTACGGCCCATGGAAGGCACCCTGACAACACACAATACAACCAGTCCTACGCAAGAAAATCAATTCAGATTTGTGTTTCTCATTCAACTAGAAACTGGGCCTTACTGATGCTTAATATTGAGATCGACTCTGTGTATGTGTGTCTGTGTGTGTGTGTACATCAACAGGTGTGAGCCCAAGTTAGATAGCCATTTTATCTGGGCTCACTCAACCTACCCAGATCTTTCCCCAAGGGCATGAGTTGGCATCTGTCAGCTTCTGAAAACTCTTTGTGAGCCAGTACAGGACTTCCTTATCCACGCGGGTGCTGGGGAGGATGGAGCTGGGGTTGTCAAGCTTGCAAGGAGGCGTCTTTAACCACTGAACCACCTATTCAGCCTCTTCTGTTTCTCCGAATGTAATCCAGCCTGGCCTCAGACCTGGGACCTTCCTGCCTCAGCTTCCCAGGTTCCAGGAGTGGAGCACACCCCGCTCAGTGGTTCCTCCAGAGACCTTGGCACTTTGACTCCTGCTACTCACCCCAGGATCCACAGAAGTCAGAACCCAGGAAGTAGTAAGAAATGCAACACCTTGAGGACTAGAGAGCTGGCTTAGCGGTTAAGGTGCTTGTAAACAAAGCCAAAGGACCCAGGTTCAATTCCCTGGCATGCCCTCAATCCCCTCCTTCTCCATGTGTGTGTCTCTTTCTCCTTGCAAATAAATAAATAAAATGCTTTATTTATTTATTTGGAAGAGGCAGATAGAAAAAGAGAGAGAGAGAGAGAATGGACATACCAGGGCCTCCAGCCACTGCAAACAAACTCCAGACACATGTGCCCCCTTGTGCAGCTGTTTTACGTGTTTTACTGAGTAATCGAATCTGGGTACTTAGGCTTTGCAATCAAGTGCCTTAACCACTAAATTATCTCTCCAGCCCTTTTTTTTTTTTTTTTTTTTTTTTTTTTTGGTCTTTTGAGGTAGGATCACACTCTAGCCCAAGCTAATCTGGCATTCACTATGCAGTCTCAGGGTGGACTTGAATTCATGATGAGCCTCCCACCTCTGCCTCCTGAGTCCGGGTATTAAAGGCATGTGCCACCACACCCATCCTACAATATTTTTGTAAAAATTTAAAACAAGAGGGCTGGAGAGATGGCTTAGCATTTAACGTGTTTGCCTGTAAAGCCAAAGGACCTCAGTTGGATTCCCCAGGACCCATGTAAGCCAGATGCACAAGGTGGCATGTGCCTCTGGAGTCCATTTGCAGTGGCTGGAGGCCTTGGTACACCCATTCTCTCTGTCTCTCTCTCAATCACTCTTTCAAATAAATAAATTAAATTAAAAAATAAGTTAAAACAAGAAATATAGAACCTTAAACCGGGCGTGGTGGTACACGTCTTCAATCCCAGCACTTGGGTGGCAGAGGTAGGAGAATTGCTGTGAGTTCAAGGCCAGCCTGAGACTATGTAGTGAATTCCAGGTCAGCATGAGCTAGAGTGAGACAGGTGGGGGGGCAGTGAAGAAAGAAAGAAAGAAATGTAGACCCCTGAACTTTCAGGCAGACCTACCGCATCAGGCCTTTGCCTTTGAGTCACAGTACAAGCCTGGAGGTGGCACGGCCCGCTCCACAGGGCATTCTGAGTACATCTCCCCACTGAGCAGGGCATGAGGCAGGCATGGTTCTTGTGGTCCTAGCATCCCACGCTGGGCTTGGCTCAACTGGTCCTTCAAATATTTCTTGAATGAGGAAAGGGTAAAACAAGGATCTTGGAAGGCTCCCTCATTAGAAGCTCCAGTCTGGGGGAGCAGCTAATAAAAGTGCTCCAAACACTTCTGGACTGGCCAGGGAAGAGACGGAAGCCAAGAGAACACCCTGGACCTGGGCTCAATATATTAAATGGGGGCTGGAGGTCCATATGTATTATTTCAGCACTCCTGCTGTGAGTTCTAGCCAGCTTGGGTGGGACACAACGAGACCCTGAAAATAGCACTGGGCAGGGTGGCACATTAAAAAAATAAAAAAGAATGGACTGCAAGATTTAGAAAGTGGAGGCCAAGGGGATCAGAAGTTCAAGGTCAGCCTGGGCTACAACGAGGCCATTTCAAAAAACAAATAAAAAGTACAAGATTAATAGGGAAATTGGGGCTGGAGAGATGGCTTAGCGGTTAAGTGCTTTACAGTGAAGCCTAAGGACCCCGGTTCAAGGCTCAATTCTCCACGTCCCACGTAAGCCAGATGCACAAGATGGCACATGCATCTGGAGTTAGTTCGTGTGCAGTGGCTGGAGGCCCTGGTGTGCCCATTCTCTCTCTCCATCTGTCTGTTTCTGTCTCTCTCTCAAATAAATTAATTAAATTTAAAAATAATAATGAAATTGCCAACACTGTGCTATCACTAAGCATAATTATATACATGTATATAAAATATACACATATGCTTATTTTTTAATTTGTACGTGGGGGGAGGGTGTCAGGGTTTCCTGCCACTGGAAAGGAACACCAGATGCCTGTGTTAGTTTTTGCATCTGGCTTTATTTACTTTTTTATAGTTATTTTTAATATTTTTATTTATTTGCAAGCAGAGAGAGAAAGAGAATGAGCACCCCAGGGGTTTTGCCACTGCAAATGAACTTCAGATGCATGTACCACTTTTGTGCACCTGGCTTTATGTGGGTACTGGAGAATTGAACCCAGGCAGTCAAGTTTTACAAGCAAGTACCTCTAACTGCTGAGCCATCTCTATAGCCCTGATTTGGCTTTGAATGGTGGCTATAAAACTGAACCTGGGCCAACAGCCTTTGCAAACATGAACCTTTAACCACGGAACTATATCTCCCCAGTCTCTTTTTCTGTTTCTATTTATTCACTTTTGTAAGACAGGGTCTCATACAATCCCAGTTGGCCTCAAACGATGTAGCTGAGGATGACCAGCTCCTAATACACCGTCACACTGGCTTAACGTGGTGCTGGGAAATGAGACCTGGCGCTCACACTCACTCAGAGAAAACGGGGCACTAGACTAGAGCATCAGAACCCAGGCAGTGGGGCCTGGGGTCCTGCATCAATAGGCCGAGGACGTGCTGGTGGAGTGTGACAAGGTAACGGGAGCCCAGGCCGGGCAGCTCCTGGAAGGCAGCGCCTAAAGGCCCCGGGCTCTGCTACCCTAGAGAACAAGGCAGCCATCCTTCCTTCAGCCGCAGCCCACTCCCTGCTGCCCACCTCACAGGACACACCCTGGCCCCGTGGGAGGGAAGGAGTGCCTGGAGACACACTCAGCCCCAAGTCAAAGCCCTCCTTCCAACACTCTCTCGAAGAATGAAGGCTGCAGCATGTCGGCTCGGCTCCACTGTTGCTAGAGAAACTCTGCAGAGGCCCAGGCACCATCTGGAAGTGATTTGGCCCAGAGATCCCTCCCAGGGCGGGGAGGGCGGAATGACCAGGCGCCTGGAGCTCCCATCCAGCTCAGAAACAAAGCTAATGTGAATGGGCCCTGGAGGCAGCCAGAACACAGCAGGTCATGCTCTACCAACAAGGGTGACACCCTCCAGACAGCTCCCATGATCAAGGCTTGCTAACTGAGCAAGCGGGGACTCCACCATCTGCGCTCATTTTCAACTTCTTTCCAGTGCAAGCCCTTCCAGCCTGACTTTTGAGAACAGTACTTGACAGTACCTTGGGTAGTTCACAACCACTCACTGAACACTTACTATGCAACCCGAACAGTTCCACACAGTTTCTTAAAACATTAACTACTTTTTTTATTTTTTTTCCAAGGTAGTCTCACTCTAGCCCAGGCTGACCTGGAATTCACCTAGCCCGACCTAACTTCTTTCATTTTTATTTTTTAATATTTTATGTTAAGCCGGGCGTGGTGGTACACGCCTTTAATCCCAACACTCCGGAGGCAGAGGTAGGAGGATTGCCAGGAGTTCAAGGCCACCCTGAGACTACATAGTGAATTCTAGATCAGCCTGGGCTACAGGGAGATCCTACCTCAGAAAACCAGAAATATATACATAAGAAATATATTTTCTTGTTTTAGAGAGAATAGGCATGCCAGGGTCTCCAGCCATTGCAAACAAAGTTCAGATGTGCCCTCTTGTGCATCTGGCTAACGTGGGTACTGGGGAGTCAAACCTGGGTCCTTGGGCTTTGCAGTCAAGCGCCATGACTGCTAAGCCACCTCTCCATTCCTCCCTCCCCTCCCTTCCTTACGTTAGTTTGTTTTTCAAGGTAGGGTCTCGATCTAGCTCAGGTTTGACCTGGAATTCACTCTGTAGTCTCAGGGTGGACTTGAGTGCTGGGATTAAAGGACTAAAGGTGTGCGCCACCACTCCCAGCTCTTTCTTTCATTCTTATAACTATCTCTTAAGGTGGTCATTATTATCCCTATTAATAATAAGACAAGCAGTACACAATGTTCTTTAAAAAAAAAAATTGCTGGGCATGGTACCTTTTACTGTGTGTGTGTTTTCGAGGTAGGGTCTCTCTCTGGCCCAAGTTGACCTGGAATTCACTATTTAGTCTCAGGGTGGCCTCAAATTCACAGGAATCCTCCTACCTCTGCCTCCCAAATACTGGGATTAAAGGTACCATGACCACCCAGCAGAGGAAGGATGATCGAACTCATGGAGGATTCCTGTGAGACTCTACCTTGAAAAAACAACAACTCATTTTCACGTGTGTGCATGCCAGGGTCTCTTGTCACTGCAAACCAACAGCACACACATGCACACTTTTTTGCATGTAGCTTTGCGTGAGGGTTGGGGAAATCAAACCCAGGCGGATAGGCTTTGTAAGCAAGCTCCTCTAACTGCTGAGCCATTTCACCAGCCCCACTAAAGTTTCTTACTAGTTACTTTGTGACAAGGGGAATTTAAACCAAGACTCCTTGCCCTTAACCCTCTATCTCACAGTAAGTAACCGGTCTGCCACCTTGTTGCAAATGGCCCTGAACTTATAAACTCCAACAAAGCATGACACCTCATTACTTTTTAAGAACTCTCCATGCCTGGACAACATTGTCTAAAACACACACTGGGGCTGGAGAGATGGCTTAGCACTTAAAGCACTTGCCTGTGAAGCCTAAGGACCAATGTTTGACTTTCCAGATCCCACATAAGCCAGATGCACAAGGTGGCCCATGTGTGTGGAGTTTGGTTGGAGTGGCTGGAGGCCCTGGCATGCATGCCAATTCATACATACACACACAGACACACACACACACACAGGGCTGGAGGTATGGCTTAGCAGTTAAGGCACTTGCCTGCAAAGTCAAAGGATCCATGTTCAATTCCCCCAAGACTCAAATAAGCCAGATACACAAGGTGGCACATGCATCTAAAGTACATTTGCAGCAGCTGGAGTCCCTGGCACACCATTTTTTCTCTCTCTATCAAATAGAATTTTTTTTTAAATTTAAAAATAAAATAAAATACACACTGGCCTTTGCTAGTCAGTTCAGGAAGGAACGGAACTTAGTTGGGGTGTTATGTCTTCATCCCATTCATGAAAATGTGACAAAATGGAGGAAGGAAGCCAGGTGTGGTAGCACACACCTTCAATCCCAGCACTTGGGAGGCAGATGTAGGCAGATCACCATGAATTTGAGGCTACCCTTAGACTACATAGTAAATTTCAGGTCAGTCTGGGCTATAGTGGAACCCTACATCGAAAAACCAAAAAAAGGGGGGGCTGTGTGGAGCAGTAACCCATCACCCAGGAAACTGCTCAGGGACGTGATGTCTTGAGAACTCACAGGGTCTACTCCTGCACTAGCCTGGTACAGGAAGTTATAAATAATTGTTAGGGTCAGCTACATCACATAAAAAGGCAAGAATTCCTTGCCTTGTTAAATATTTTTATCTCTCATTTATTTATAAGCAGAGGCAGGGAGGGAGGGAGGGAGGGAGTGTGGCACACCAAGGCTGCCAGCCACTGCAGCTCCAGATGCATGCGCTGCTCTGTGCATCTAATTTCACATGGGTACCAGGGAACTGACCCTGGGCTGTCAGGCCTTGTATGCAAGCGTCCTAATGGCTGGGCCATCTCTCCAGCCCAGAATTTCTTTTCTAGAGGACCAGCCACAATAAACTACCCAAATTTCCAGACAGCCTTAAAAGTTATTCCTGGGCTTGGGGGACCCTCCCCCCACCTCCAAGTTAGCTGGGCTGCCGGAAGGAAGTCAGTTCAGTCAGGTTTTTGGACAAACAAGTAAATAAAATAAAGCTGCCAGCAACTGGCAAGCAGCTGGAACTGAACATACTAAGGCCTCACTGAGCGTCTCAGAACAGAACAAGAAAGTCAACAGAGCTTTCTACTTTGGGAAGGAGCCTAGGGTAGGCCCACCTTCTGATGAACCACAAGTGTGAAAATAAACAGCCAGGATTGTCTTCCAGCAGGGTGCGAGCAGGTGTGAGCCACTGTCCTCCGGCAGCAGTTGGGCCACCTCGCGTCTCACAGCTGGGCTCAAAGAACATGGCTCTAATGGTTCCCACATCGTATAGTGTTGGGAGTTTTCCGTGGGGTGAGAGAAGTCCTCCGGCCTGAGAATGACACACACAATGGATGCCGAGTTCATTCCACAGCAAGTTCCCCAACTGTGGAGTAAAACATGGGCCACTGGGGAGTAGGGAAATGCCAACAAAAAATAAATAAAAATAGCCAGACGTGGTGACACAGGACTTTAATCCCAGCACTGTGAGGAGACTGAGGTAGAAGGATCACTGCGGGTTCAAGGCCAGCCTGAAACTACATGGTGAATTCCAGGTCAGCCTGGGCTAGCAAGACCCTACCTCAAAAAATAAATACATAGGGCTGGAGAGATTGCTCAGTAGTTAAGGCGGTTTGCCTGTGAAGCCTAAGGATGCAGGTTTGATACCCCAAAACCCACATAAACCAGATGCACAGGTGGCTCATGCGTCTGGAGTTTACTTGCAGTGGCTAGAGGACCCCTGGTGTGCCCATTCTCTCTCTCGCAAATAAATAAAATAAAACTTGAAAAATAGGGGATGGAAGCCAGGCATAGTGGCACACGCCTTTAATCCTAGCACTTGGGAGGCAGAGATAAGAGGATCACCATGAGTTCAAGGCCACCCTGAGACTACATAGTGAATTCTAGGACAGCCTGAGCTAGAGTGAGACCCTACCTTGAAAAAAAAAAGCAATAAATAAAATAGGGGATGGAAAGATGGCTCAGTGGTTAAGGCCCTTGCCTCCAATGCCAAAAGACCCGGGTTCAATTTCCCAGTGTCCATATAAAAGCCAGATGTAGCCGGGCGTGGTGGCGCACGCCTTTAATCCCAGCACCTGGGAGGCAGAGGTAGGAGGATCACCGTGAGTTCGAGGCCACCCTGAGACTCCATAGTGAATTCCAGGTCAGCCTGGGCTAGAGTGAAACCCTACCTCAAAAAACCAAAAAAAAAAAAAAAAAAAAAAAAAGCCAGATGCACAAAGTGGCACATCCATCTGGAGTGCATTTGCAGTGGCTAGAGACCCTAGCACACCCAATCTCTCTCCCCCTCTCTCTCCCCCCCGTCAAATAATAAATATTTTAAAATTTAAAAAAAAACACAAATCCTCAACAGATTTTTAAAAATATTTTATTTTTATTTATCTGAGAGAGAGATACAGAAATAGGCAGGAAGAGAGATAGAGAGAAAGAGAGAATGGGCGCACCAGGACCTCCACCCACTGCAAACGAATTCCAGATGTGTGCACCCCTTTGTGTATCTGGCCTACATGGGTCCCGGGGAATTGAACCTGGGTCCTTTGGCTTTGCAGGCAAGCGCCTTAACCGCTAAGCCATTTCTCCAGCCCTCCTCAGCAGATTTAACCACAGCACAAAGAATAAACTGACTCCACTTGCCTCCTGATGTGACATTAACACTTGACTCCAGGCATCCTCATTGGAGCTGAGAGGATTAACCCTGCCATTCATCAAAGACCCTGAGGTCCCTGCTGGGTCCAAGGCTAGAGGTTCAAACAGGGTTTTCCAGCTGCCACTTCAACACCCCAGACCTGCCCGCACACAGCCACCACAGCCCTCTGACAGGGATGGTTAGGGCAAGGGGCTCTATTTCTTTCATCCCTAGCAACGAAATCCAGTTAAGGTTCAAATGCAACAGCTTTGGCCAGTCTAGGCCCCTATACTTACTAGCAGGGTCACCTCCAATCACTTCATTTGGGACTCCCAACTTTAAGTAGGGACACCATTACTAACAACGAAGAGGGTGACAAAGTCACCATTTCCAACATGTACTTTGTGGCAGGCTAGGACAAAACCAAGTCTTCAGCCTTCCCTGGGACTGCTGAAGGCAGAGCATTCTTGGAAGGGCAATAATTGTCTTCAGTCGAGGACTACCATGGGTATTTTCATGGGGCCGCGAACTGAAAACCCAGTGGGCACCCAGGTGAAACTAACTAGCACCACTGTCTGCTTACAAGTAACACCACATGAGCGGTGAATGCGCACCGAAGCTGGAGCTAGAGGGACTTTTGGGGTGTGGGGAAGGGCCACTGCCCACAACAGCGCCCAGAAGTGTCAGGAAGAGGCCTCAGGCTCTATCCATCCCCACCCCTTCTGACACTGGCATGACTGACATTCTCCAGAGGCTGGGAAACCTGTTTGCTGTGAGGTCTTTCAGGAAAGCAGCTAGGGAGGAGTCCTGTGTGGTCACACCCTCTGACCCAGGAATGCTGCACAGGGGAATATGATCCCAGAAATATTGAAACAAGAAAAATAAAACAGTGTCAACTTGTGGTAGTTTACAGAGAGATTGGCAACAACTCACAGACCCACATCTGAGGAGCGGGGCCTAACCCCAGGATGTCAGGACCCTACCAGTCTGAAACCTCTGCAGGGTCAAGATTTAAAAAAAAAAAAAAAAAATCAATGAGGCTCAATTAAAAAATTGTTAAAGAGCCGGACAGGGGTGGTGGCGCACGCCTTTAATCCCAGCACTGGGGAAGCAGAGGTAGGAGGATTGCCTTGAGTTCGAGGCCACCCTGAGACCACATAGTGAATTCCAGGTCAGCCTGGGCTAGAGAGTCCCTATCTCAGAAAAAAAGTAAAACAAAAACAAACAAACAAAAAAAGCTGTCAAGGGTCCACCCAAGTCCAGGGTGGCCCACAAGCCGGGAGCACCAGGGAGCTGTTGCCCATGTAAACAGTGGGTCAGCAGGGGCTGCGGTTTCTTTTTAAAGACACTCTGTCATGCTGCACTCCTGGTTTAAGTCTCTTTGTTCAGCTAATTAAATAAATACACATTTTTAAAACAAAGAACAGATCCGAGCGGAGCTCAGCCAAGCCTTGAGAGTCTCCTCCAAGGAGAGAATGGTTTCCAAACAAAAGTGCAGATCGAGTAGAACTCAGAGGTTTGCTGGGCCTGGAGAAAGAAGGGAAGAAAAAAATCCAGGGCGCTTCCCAGGGCGCCGAAACCACCCCACTCTGGGAGGGGAAGTCTACTGGGAGGCATCGGCCCAGGAAGTAGGAAGTGGCCCTACCTGACTGGACAGGTGTGGGGGAGTCCAGTCCAACCACCTGGGAGGCTCCTCGGGGAGGAAAGCCCTTTTCCACTGGAGAAAGTTCTCGTGGCCACACCCACCTCCTTGTCTTTCAGACGCTGGAGTCACTCTAATGGCCTGGTTCCCTCGGGAAGAAATCTCAGCGAGGTCCACCGCTCGGTGTACTCGCACATCCATTTTCTGCACGCTCAGTACTCCGTATGCCCACACTGTGTACACACACACCCTTGGCGCGCACACACACACTACACATAGGCTTGCACACTCACATGGCTCGTGGCTAAATGCGCGCGCACCCCAAACCTCTTGCCCCACAACCTCTCCCTTACAGAAACCCCCAAACTCTCCAGTTTTAAGGGAAAGTTCATCCTCACTCTGGCTCCCCAGGCGATCAGGAGAGAACCCGGGCTTCAACTCCCTCCCCACAAAGACACAGCGGGGCAGAGAACAGGAATACAGAACCTTCTGGTGGTCACCACCTCCTCCCGTCCTCAGCGTGACCTTGGGCAAGTCAATAGCGTAACCTTGGGCAAGTCAATAACCCTTCCAGACCCACCTAGACTGTAAAATGGATGCATGAACACCCGGGGCCACCGGGTGGACTGGGGCTGGGAGGGCTGGGAAGGCTACGGCCACAGTCCCAACCTAGGCAGCGCCTTTCCCGTGCCAGACGTTGATCACGATCCGCACCACTTTCTGGAAGTTCTCTCCACCAGCTGCGACCAGCCCGAGTCGAGCGGGAAGCGGCAAGAGGCGAGGACACCCCCACAAATCCCCTTCGAATCTCCGGGCCCACACCCGTTCCTGCGGTCACTCGGGGAGGGAGGGAGGGAGCCAGCCCGGGCCCTCACTTCCACCTAGGCGGGGAGACCCTTAGCCGGGGACGAGTCCCTTCCCGCGTCCCCCAGTTCCAGACTCCAAGCCAACGCCCACAGAGCGGCGGCGGCGGGGCGCACGGGTCGGGGCGCACCAGGAGGCTGGGTTGGGATTGGACACCAGCGACCCGCCATCGGGGTACAAGGAGGAGAATGATACTCAGTCCCCTAAACTTTGTCTGAGACGCCGCGGTCCAAGACAAACGCCACATCTCCACCTCTCCTCCTGAAATGCCGGGGGGGGGGGGGGGGGCCAAACCCATCTCCAACTCCGAAGCGCACAGCCACGGCGCAATCGGGCCAGGGATGTGGCCGTGGATGGGAGTGGGGGAAGGGCCGAGATCCCAAGTCCCCTTCACCTCGGCACGACGGGGAGGTTGCTGCCCAGACCCCTGGGTGTCCCACAAAGGTGATGACCCCCCACACACACACACACCGAGGCCCGGTGGGACCACTCACCGATGGACACCAGCTTGATGCTCTCGTGGTCCAGGAACTCGAGGGCCACGGACACGTTCTCCAGCTGCATCTGCCGGAAGGTGGGCCTCTGGTGGTACTTGCGGTACATGTGTTTCTGGCTGAGCACCTCCAGCAGCGCGATGAGCCGCAGCCCGTCGCTCAGGTCGGTCTGCAGGTTCCCGATGCGCTTGTTCACGCACTTGAGGTGCTCGTTGCACCAGCGCGTGAACGTGTTCTGCTGGATCTTCTTCCACGGCGCGTCCTCCGCCAGGTCCTTCTCGGTCACCGGCATCCTGGAGGCCACGAGATGCTGCAAAGCCTGAACGTCCGCAAGACCCCCCCGGAGCCCAGGGGCAGGGAAACCAGAACGCAAACGGAGAAAGCCACGGGGTTCGAACTCGCTGCTGCCCGAGCCGAGGCTGAAGCTGTTCTGCGATGCCCCGCCGCTGAGCGCGCCAGGCTGCTGGACCCGCGCGTGCGCGCTGGGCCGCCCCGCCCCCGACCCGGAGCTCCGCCCCCCTCGCCCCCAGCTCCAAGGCTCCAGCGGCAGCTCCTGGCTACGCTCGCCCCCTGCCATCCGAGGCCGGTACTGCACACGGATGCTTCCAGAGTGGCCAAGGGATCTGGTCTCACCAAGTTCTTAGGAGGAAAAGTCACCAGGTGTGGTGGTTTGAATCAGGTATCCCCAAACACCCCGCCAGAACTCATGTGTTCTGAATGCTTGGTCCCCAGCTGGTGACAATTTGGGAGGTTTTGGGAGATGGATCCTAGCTGGAGGAGGTGTGTTATTGGGAGCAGGCTTTGGGGTGTTACAGCCAGCTAGCTCCCCCTTGCCAGAGTCCAGCCCACTGCCTTCATGCTGTTTTCCATCTTGTTATAGCAGAGTAACGTCCACTTCTGCTCTACCATTTTTTTTCTCTCTTGAGAGTATAAAACCAAAATAAATCATTTTGTCCTATCAAATTTTATTTAGTTTTTTGTTTATTTTTATTTATTTGAGAGCGACAAAGAGAGAGAGAGAGAATGGGTGCGCCAGGGCCTCCAGCCACGGAAAATAAATTCCATATGCATACACCACCTTGTGCATCTGGCTTACATGGGACCTGGGGAATCGAGGCTCAAACCCCAGTCCTTAGTCTTCACAGACAAGCGCTTAACCGCTAAGCCATCTCTCCAGCCATCCAATCAACTTTTAAAAATTATTTTGTTTATGTATTTGAGGGGGGGGGGAGTAGGCATGCCAGAGCCTCCAACCACTGCAAACAAACTTCAGATTCATAATCCCATCAGCTGTTTTTTGTCCTGTGTTTTGTCCCAGAATGCAAAGGAAAATTCAAGACCAACGAAGGCCCTTTAAAGTGAGGGATACGTGGAAGCCCAGGGCTGGACAGAACGGCCTCGGGAGGGCTTGGGGAGGGCGGTTCTCATCTGCCTGTAGAGTCAGCAAGTTTCTGGTGAGCTCCTGTTGCTACCAGGGACTCTTCTCAGAGCCTGCAAAGCAGTGGAAAATAAAACCAAGTTATTTCTAATCTCAAGGAATTCATAGTGTAGTGTTCAGCCAGCAGCTGTAGTTAAAATGAACGATATAATGTTTGCTATGAATATTAGTTGCCTATTGATGATGTAACAAATTATCAAAACTTAAAGCTGGGCGTGGTGGCTCACGCCTTTAATCCCAGCACTCGGGAGGCAGAGGTAGGAGGACCGCCATGAGTTTGAGGCCACCATGTGACTACATAGTGAATTCCAGGTCAGCCTGGGACAGAGTGAGACCCTACCTCGATAAAAAACAAAACAAAACAAAACAAATTATCAAAACTTAGTGTCAGAGGGCTGGAGAGATTTCCCAGTGGTTAAAGTGCTTGCCTGCAAAGCCTAGGGACCTAGGTTCCATTCCCCAGTACCCATGTAAAGCCATATGCACTAGGTGGTACATGCGTCTGGAGTTCATTTGCAGTGGCTAGAGGCCCAGGCACACCCATTCTCTCTCTCTCTCAAATAAATAAAAAAGATATTTAAAAAATAAATAAATAAATAAATAGGTAGGCCAAGCATGGTGGTGCACACCTTTAATTCCAGCACTCGGGCGGCAGAGGTAGGAGGATCGCCATGAGTTCGAGGCCACCCTGAGACCACATAGTTAATTCCAGGTCAGCCTGGGCCAGAGTGAGACCCTACCTTGAAAAACCAAAATAATAATACTAATAATTAATTAATTAATAATAAATAAATAGCCAGGCATGGTGGTGCACACCTTTAATTCTAGCACACTGGAGGCAGAGGTAGGAGGATCACCATGAGTTCAAGGCCACCCTGAGAATTCCAGGTCAACCTGGGTTAGAGCAAGACCCTATGACAAAAAAACAAAATTAGTTGGGCATGATAGCACACACCTTTAATCCCAGCACTCAGGAGGCAGAGGTAGGAGGATTGCAGTCAGTTTGAGACCACCCTGCGATTACATAGTGAATTCCAGGTGAGCTTGGGCTAGAGCAAGACACTACCTTGAAAAACCAAAAAAAAATCCTAAATATATGTAAGCAAATAAATATATAAATGAATAAAATATTTTTAAAAACACAACTTAGTAGCAGAAATTTCAGAAATGTCCTCACATTTCTTGTTGTTTTTTCAAGGTAGGGTCTCACTCTAGTCCAGACTGACCTGGAATTCACTATGGAATCTCAGGGTGGCCTCGAACCTACAGTGATCCTCCTCCCTCTGCCTCCCGAGTGCTGGGATTGATTAAAGGCGTGCGCCGCCACGCCCTGCTCACATTTCTTATCATGCAGCTCTGTGGGTTGGACGCCCAGTGGGGAAGGGGGTCTCACCACGCTAAACTCAAGGTATTGGCCCAATGAATTTCTTAGTGTGTGAGCATGGTGTGGGTGTCCTGCTCCATCGCCATTCTTATTCCGAGTGGGAGTCTCTTTACTCATTCCAGAGCTTGCCACACTCTCATGGTCCTCTAGTCTCTGCTCGCCTGTGGGACTGGGGTCCCCCGCACCCTCAGGCCAGTGCAGGAAGCATACTTAACCACCTCTGAGCCCTTGCTCCAGCCCCCAAGGCATTTCTGGCTGTAGCCTCTGGGAAAGGCGTCCCCTCGCCTTTTCTGGCTTCTAGAAGCTGTGTGCATGCCTCAGCTTGAGACCTACTCTTCACCTTGCAAGCCTGCAAAGTCAGACAGACATAGTTATTCTCACTCGCTGCATGGGGACATCCTTTTGTAACACTTATTCACCATACTGATTATGCTGGGCTAGATGGTTAGTCCAAAATAATCCTCTTGTTTGGGCTTTTTTTGTTTGTTTGTATTCCAGATAGGGTCTCACTCTAGCCCAGGCTGACCTAGAACTCTGCAGTCTCAGACTGGCATCAAACGCACAGCAATCCTTTTACCTCTACCTCCCAGGTGCTAGGATTAAAGATGTGGACCACCATGCTTGGTTAGTCCCTTATTTTTTTAAATTAATTAACTTATTTATTTGAGAGACAGAGAGAGAGGCGGGTAGAGAATGAGCATAACAGGGCCTCCAGCCACTGCAAAGGAACTCCAGACCCATGCATCACCTTGTGCATTTGGCTTATTCAAGTCCTGGGGAATTGAACCTGAGTCCTTTGGCTTTGAAGGCAAGTGCCTTAACCATTAAGCCATCTGTCCAGCCCCCAAGTCCCTTGTTTTAATGTTTTATGTTCAAAGTGCGATGCCCAGGAGCTTCCAGCAAGGTCTGGAGATAGGACTCGATAAATGGATAATGGTCCCCGTCTGTGGTCCTTGTCTCAGCCCCTCACCCTGAGGTGTTCCCGCCTCCCTCCCATGCCCCAAATCTGGGAACCCTCAGCTCAGCTTGGCTGTCACTGTCTCCATGAAGCCACCCTACAGAGCAAAATGTGCACTTCTAGGGCTGGAGAGATGGCTCAGCAGTTAATGCACTTGCCTGCAAAGCCCAGCAACTCTAGTTCAGTTCTCCAGTACCCATGTAAAGCCAGATGCACAAAGTGACACGTGCATCTGGAGTGTTTGTAGCAGCTGGAGGCCTTGGCACACCCATTCTGTTTGTCTCTCTGCTTGCAAAGAAAGACAAAGACAAAGACAAAGACAAAGACAGGAAGGAAGGAAGGAAGGAAGGAAGGAAGGAAGGAAGGAAGGAAGGAAGGAAGGAAGGAAGGAAGGAAGGAAGGAAGGAAGGAAGGGAGGAAAAGAAAAGAAGCCGGGCATGGTGGCACACGCCTTTAATCCCAGCACTCAGGAGGCAGAGGTAGGAGGATCGCCATGAATTCGAGACCACCCTGAGAGACTCATAGTGAATTCCAGGTCAGCCTGGGCTAGAGTGAGACCCTACCTGGAAAAAAACAAAAAAAAGAAAAAAGAAAAGGAAAGAAAAGCTGGGCATGGTGACGCACACCTGGACACCTTTAATCCCAGCACTTGGTAGGCAGAGGTAGGAGGATCCATGTCAGTTCAAGGCCACCCTGAGACTACATAGTGAATTCCAGGTCAGTCTGGACTAGAGAGTGAGACTCTACCTTGGAGAAAAAAAATAAAAATAAAAATGCACTTCCAACCAGGCTTGGTGATGCACGCCTTTAATTCCAGCAGAAATAGGAGGGTTCAAGCACAGCTTGGACTAGAGTGAGACCATACCACATGCCCTTAATCCCAGCACTTGGGAGGCAGACATAGGAGGATCGCTGTGAGTTCATCTGAGTCCAGCCTGAGACTACATAGTGAATTCTAGGCCAGATTGGGCTAGAGAAAGACCCAACCTTGAAAACCCAGAGGGGAAATATATATATTAAGCCCTTCTCCTCACTGGACCTGCTCCTTACTGGGCAGTACCCCATGCAGAGGTCCAGATCTATGTCAGTCACAGCTGCAGCCCAGTCAAGGTCAGCTGATGACAAATACAGGAAACAAACAAGTGGGTGAAGGGATAGCTGATGGACAGATAGATAGGCAATGGACAGACGGACAGGCTGAGGGGCAGATTTCTTCCTGCAGGTTTTAAGTAGCAATGGGGTGTGGGGCGTACAGTGTGTGGCCTGGAGCCTGACATTTCAGACCTGAAGAATCCATATCCTGTCCCTGCCCTGGGAGGGATGTTTGCTCTACTCATTTCTACGAGCAATTAACTGCAAACATGTCAATCCAAGAGCCAAGGAGCCCTTCCCTCTCTGACAAGGGAAACTTAATAAGGTCTTGCCATCTACCTGTGGCTGCCTTCAGAATCCTACAGTAGGCATGCCCTAAAGCCCACAGTCTTGTCTTTTTATTTTCATTTATATATACAAACCACTGGGCTGGAGAGATGGCTTAGTTGTTAAGGTACTTGCCAGCAAAGCCAAAGGATCCAGGTTTAATTCCCCAGTGCCCACATAAAACCAGATGCACAAGGTGGCACATGCATCTGGAGAACATTTGCAGTGGCTGGAGGTCCTGGTGTGCCCATTCTCTCTCTCTCTCTCTCTCTCTCTCTCTCTCTCGCTCTCGCTCTCGCTCTCGCTCTCTCTGCTTCTTTTTCTCTATCTTTCAAACAAATAAATATTTAAAAACAAACAAACAGGAAAACACTGGGTTAGAGAGATGGCTCAACAGTCAAAGGCACTTGTTTGCTAAATGTGATGGCCCTGAGTTCAATTCCCTAGTAGCCATGTAAAGCCAGATGCACAAAGTGTCACATGCATCTGGAGTTTGTTTACAGTAAAAGGAGGCCCTGGTGTGCCCATTCTCTCTCAGGAACTTTTCTTCTTTCTCTCTCTATATATATTTTAAAAATAAATATTTGTTTTTAAATGCAGGCTGGAGGCCAAGCGTGGTGGTGCATACCTTTACTCCCAACACTTGAGAGGTTGAGGTAGGAGGACTGCCTTGAGTTCAAGGCCACCCTGAGACTACATAGTAAAATCCAGGTCAGCAGGGACTACAGCAAAACCCTACCTCAAAAAACCAAAAAATATAAAGAAAATAAAAATGTTTTTATTAGCTGGGCATGGTGGCACATGCCTTTAATCCCAGCACTCTGGAGGCAGAGGTAGGAGGATCACCATGAGTTAGAGGCCACCCTGAAAAAAAAAAAAGAGAAGCCATTATGCTCATGAGTATTTTATCTCTGACTTGCAGCTTTCTCTTCTACACTTTATTCTCCTTGAAGCCAACCTGAACCCAGTGGAAACAATGTTGTACTTTGTCCTCAAGTGTATTTTCTTTTTTTTCAGTTTTTCAAGATAGGGTCTCACTCTAGCCCAAGCTGACCTGGAATTCACTCTGTATTCTCAGGGTGACCTCGAACTCATGATCCTCCTACCTCTGCCTCCCCAGAGCTGGCATTAAAGCATGTGTCACCATGCCTGGCTTTTGTTATTTTTCAAATGACATGAGTGGTGCCTGCTTCAGCACTTAGGTGTCAGAGGCAAAAGAGCTGACAGCTCCAGGCCTGGGCTGCAGAGAGGGTTCCAGGCCCAGCAAGACCTTGTGCCTCACAAAACCAAGAAGCCGACAGGCCTTTAACCCCAGCACTAGGAGACAGAGGTAGGAGGATCTCTGTGAAAGTCTGAGGCCAGCCTGGGACTTCAAAGTGAATTCCAGGGAGACCCTACCTCAAAAAACCAAACCAAAACAAAACAAAGAAGGAGGAGGAGGAGGAGGAGGAAAAGAAACAGCCACCAAGAAGCAAAGCAAGCTGAAGAGCACCAGAACAGGCCTGGCGTTAGTGTGGGCAAACCTCAGCTGTTGGCAGCTTGGGGGGGACTCTACAGACTGACCAGCCAGCCACTGGCAAGACTGTCGACCATGAAAAGCAGGAGCTGACACCAGTTCCCCGAGAAAGCTCAGTGGCTTGAGAGTCCCCAGATGGAACTTGGGGACAGATGCAGGACACAGAAGGAACATGGGTGGAACCCCAGGGGGGTGGAGAATTCGGTTAACAGCGGGGCACCAGTGTGATTACTTACTTCTGGCCAATACCTTGTGATCATGTGCTGCTTTAGCAATGGGGGAACCTGGGCGAGGGGACCCCTACTGCCTCCCTGACACCTACTGGCAAACCCATAAGGATGGGGGCGGGGAGAGCCGCCAAGTTTGAGTGAGCCAGCTGGCAGCTTCAAGGAAGATGACCTTGAAATCCCCATCTTCCTGCCTTATCTCTCAAGTGCTGGGATTAAATTCGTGGGCTACCACACCCACCTCAAGCATTCTTGAATAAAAATTCTGGTCCTCTTTCTCTCAGTCACTCTGCGGTTGTGGCGGCACTGGGTGTGGGTTCCAAGGTCCCTCTCTTGGCCTATGCACCAGTCCCTGCGCTGTCTCATGCTAGGTACACAGACATTGCCCAATTACTGCCAGCCAGGTAGTTACTAATATCTGGTTACAAAAGGTGCAAGTTTGTTTTGTGGACACGTATATCCCTTCATAATGATAAGGTAACCTCATTAAAACAAAGAGAGCAAGTTAATCAGCCTCCCCTTTAAAGATATATTTACTTACAAGCGAAAGAGAGAGACAACACAAGAGAGAAGCCAGACCTGGGGGCTCACATGTCTTTACTCCCAGCTCTCAAGAGCCCGAGGTAGGAGGATCACTGTGAGTTTGAGGCCAGCCTGGGACTACAGAGTGAATTCCAGGTCAGCCTGGGCTAGAATGAAACCCTACCTTGAAAAACAAACAAACACCAAGAAAGCAAGAGAGAGAGAGAGAGAGAGAGTATGGACATACCAGGGCCTCTTGCTGCTGTCACTTGGGTGAATATCAAATACTGTGCCACTTTGTGCATCTGGCCTTACATGGGTACTGGGGATTTGAACCTGGTTTGTCAGGCTTTCCAAGCAAGTGCCTTTAACTGCTGAGCCATCTACCCAGCCCCATAGCCTCCTCCTTATGATTCCTTGCAAACTGCCCACAAGTCCCTTAGAAAGGTGCTATTGGGCTGGAGAGATGGCTTAGAGGTTAAGGCATTTGCCTGTAAAGCCTAAGAACCCAGGTTTGATTCCCCTGCACCCACGTAAAGCCAGATGCACAAAGTGACACTTGCATCTGGAGTTCATTTGCAGTGGCTGAAGGCCCTGGTACACCCATTCTCTCTCTGTCTGTCTTCAATCTCTTTGCTTACAAATAAATAAATAAATTTTAAAAAAGAAAAGAAGGGCTGAAGAGATGGTTTAGCAGTTAAGTGCTTGCCTGTGACGCCTAAGGACCCTGGTTCGAGGCTCAATTCTCCAGGACTCATGTTAGCCAGATGCACAACGGGGTACACATGTCTAGAGTTCGTTTGCAGTGGCTGGAAGCCCTGGCACGCCCATTGTCTGTCTCTCTCTATCTACCTCTCTCTCTCTCTCTCTCTGTCACTCTCAAAATAAATAAATAAATAAATAAAAATTAAAAAAAAAGAAAGGTACTATCAATATGTGTGGCCACCAGCAAGGTACTGCCTGGCTAGATTTTGTTGTTGTTGTTTATTTTGGGTTATTCATTTTAATTATTTTATTTTATTTTTGGCTTCTCAAGGAAGGGTTTCACTCTAGCCCAGGCTGACTGAGTGCTGGGATTAAAGGCGTGAGCCACCATGTCTGGCTCTCTCTCGCTCTCTTTTTTGCAAATAGAGATAGAGAGAAGAGAGACAGATACAGAGAGAGAATGGGCACATCAGGGCCTTCAGCCACTGGAAAGGAACTCCAGATGCATGTGTCATTTTGTGCATCTGGCTTTACGTGGGTGCTGGGGAATCGAAACTGGGTTGACTGGGTCATTAGCTTTGCAGGCAAGCATCTTAACCACTAAGCCATCTCTCTACCCCCATTTTGTTTTTTAATTTGAAGGAGAGGCAGAGAGAGAGAGAGCACACAGGTCCTCCAGCCGTTGCAAATGAAATCCACACGCATGTGCCACCATATACATCTGGCTTATGTGAGCCCTGGGGAATCGAATCTGGGTCTTTTGGCTTTGCAGGCAAGCGCCTTAACAGCTAAGCCATCTCTCCAGCCCTGTTTTGGTTTTGTGTTTTTTTCATGTGTGTGTGTACACCTGGTACATGCATGGGGATGCACATGTATACATGTATGTGGAGGCCAAACTGTCCACCTTTCTTCAGCCAGGGTCTCTTGTTGGCCTTTGGCTGACCTGGCCGGCCAGTAAGCTCCGGAGATTCTCCTGTCTCTGTCTTCTCAACACCAGGACCAGCACACCTTTAATCCTAGCACATGGGCTGGAGTGAAGCTCTACCTCGAAAAACAAAACAAAAAGAAAAAGAGGAGGACCAGTCATTGGATTACAAGCATGTTTCATCTGGAGATTGAACTCAAGGCAAGCTCTCCACCCACTGAGCTGCCTCCCCCAGTGCTCTCAGTTGGATTTCTTGTGGCCTAAGGCCACATCCCTTCTAGGATAGGACCTGTTTGGATTCTAGTGGACAGCCATTCCTTTTCCTGGCCCCTAGCCCAATGCTGTTTTCTTTCCCTAGTCACCTCCTATTACACTGGCAGGACCATCTCCAATTTTATTTCTCTTGGAACAGCCATTCCTCATGTTGAATCAGCCCCACCCTAGACGAGGGCCCAGCCCACATCAGACCTTTGTCAGCAGAACGGTGGTGGAAATGTCCCCATCCCTCCCTGACTCATCAGACCCCAGGGTGACCTTTCTGCTCACAGCCTCCCAGGTGCCCAGTGGCAGCATGCCCCAGCTCCCTTCTCACGGGCTCGCTTGGTGGAAATGGCTCCAGGACCAGGCAGTCTGGAGAGCAGGGATATGTGCTTTGCTCGCTTGTCAAGTAGGCTGGCGATGTCTCTGTTGTCCTTACCTTCTCACTGCTTGGACAAAGCACCTGGCCTAAGGCAGCTGACGGTGAAGGAGAAACAGAAGTAAGACAGCATTTTATAGGCAGCTTAGCCAGGGGCAGAAGCCCAAAGAGAAAACAAGGAGATGCCACTCTTCTGGCTCTGGCAAAACTATACTTGGCAAGCCGGGAGGGTGGCACATGCGTTTAATCCCAGCACTCAGGAGGCAGAGGCAGGAGGATCGCCATGAGTTCGAGGCCACCCTGAGACTACATAGTGATAGTGAATTCAAGGTCAGCCTGGGCTAGAGTGAAGCCCTACCTTTAAACAAAAAAACAAAAAAACTACACTTGGTAGATGATCTGGTCCACCCAAGATACAAGCAACTTCTCAGCAGCAGTGCCCCTAGGTGAGCTAGCCCCGAGCAGAGCAAGAATGGGCTCAGCAGGGCTTCTAGCTGTTGCAAAGGAACACCAGATGCATGGGCCTCCTTGTGTATCTTGTGGGCCTGGGGACATTAGCCTTTGCAGGCAAGCACTTTAACTGCTGAGCCTTCCCTCCAGCCCCTAGTCCCAGCCCTTTCTGTGCTTGCTCTCTGGGAGGAGAGGACGAAGAATTACTCCCTCCCCTTTTGACAGCCTGACCTGTGGTTTTTTCACCTGAATACCAGTGTGTGGATCTCCCCTCTCTCCTCCAAGTCTGGCTTTTGTAACTTGCCTGGGTATTTTTCTGGTTGTTTCTTACTTTTTTTTTGGGGGGGGGGGTTCAAGGTAGGGTCTCACTCTAGCCCAGACTGAGCTGGATTTCACTATATATTCTCAGGGTGGCCTCGAACTCACGGTGATCCAGCAATCCACCTACCTCTGTCTCCCAAGAGCTAGGGTTAAAGGCATGCAGCACCACAACCAGCTGAAAAGAACTTTATTTTGGTTTACAGTCTTGAGAGAAAGCCTCATGATAGCAGGGGCAGGCACGGCACGAGCAGAGGCTGCGCGTCACCTCTGCCACAGCAGCTGGAAAACAGCAGCAGGAGAGTGAGCTGAGCTCTAGCAAGGGGGAGCTGGCTATAACACCCCTGAGCCCGCCCCCAACAACATACATTTTCCAGCAAGGCCTCATCTACACAGTTGCCACCAGCTGGGGCCAAGCATTTAAAACACATGGGTTTATGGGGACATCTGATTCAAACCACCATATAGTCTCTCTTAGAAAAACAAACAAAAACATGTCAGCCCAGTGTGGTGGAACACACCTTTAATCCAGCTCTCTGGAGGCAGAGGTAGGAGGATTGCCATGAGTTAGAGGCTAGCCTGAGACTACATAGTGAATTCCAGGTCAGGCTGGGCTAGAGCAAGACCCTACCTTGAAAATAAAATAAAATAATAAAATAAAATAGTGATTTTGTGACACATAATGGTACAAGTATCCCACCACGTGGGAAGCTGAGGCAGGAGGATTGCCATAAGTCTGAGGCCAACCTGGACTACATCATAAGACACTTCAAAACAAACAAATACGGGCTGGGGAGATGGCTCAGCAGTTCAGGCACTTGCCTATGAAGTCTAAGGACCCAGATTTGTTTCTCTGGTACCCACACAAGGTGGCACATGTGTCTGGAGGTCATCTGCAGTAGCTGGAGACCCTGGTACACCCATTCTCTCTCTCTCTCTCTCTTAAATTAAAAAAAAAAAAAAAAGGGTAACTGGCCATGGTGGCACACACTTTTGATCCCAGCATTCAGGGGGCAGAGGTAGAAGCCAGTTTGAGAATACAGAGTGAGTTTCAGGTCAGCCTGGGCTAGAGGGAGACCCTATCTCAAAAGACCACCCAGGGCTGGAAAGATGGCTTAGTGGTTAAGGCATTTGCCTGCAAAGCCAAAAGACCCAGGTTCTATTCCCCAGGACCCACGTTAGCCAGATGCACAAGGGGGCACTCACCTCTGAGTTTGTTTGCAGTGGCTGGAAGCCCTGGCATGCCCATTCTCTCTCTCTCCCCTTTTTTCTCTGTCAAATAAATAAAAATAAAATATTAAATAATAATAATAAAAGAACAACCAACATACAAACAAGGGCTGGATTTTCCATGTGGTTATCACCACTTTGGGCTATGACCAGCACAATTCCTGTCCCCCTTGGCCCACGGACCAACACTGAGGTGGGCCCAATATGCAGGTGGATTTCTGCAGGTGGCAGAGCCCATGATCATAGGGCTATGGGTACCCAGGGGGAGAGGGTCTTGGCCCCCTCCACATGTATCGTGTGTGTGTGTGTGTGTGTGTGTGTGTGTGTGTGTGTGTGTGTGCATGAGCGCTAATAGGGCAGGGGTGAGGGCCGGGTTGGTGAATCCTGGCCACCCCCACCCCCACCCCCACACCAGTGGCTCACTGAGCCAGAGGGGAAAAGAGGGGAAGGAACAGTTTCCAAACTGTTCAAAGGCGGGTTCCACCAGCGTGAAGTGTCCCGGGCTGCCATCAAGGCTCCTTTGGAACTGGTCTGCCAGGGAAAGTGAAAGGGGAAGGGCAGGCAAAGGAGATGGGCGGGTGACCAGGGAATTCTGCTGAAGTGCCCTGGGCGAATAGAAACCCTTTCATTTGTATATCAAAGGAGTTCCCCTCACCCCAGGTGAAGATTAGCTTTGTCCTCTTCTGACATTAGTTTCTTTCTTATGCTAATATCAAAGCTTTTTTCTCTGCCCAGCTCTCCACCCAAACCCCTATTTTTACCCTTTCTTAATTCCTTCCTTCCTTCCTCCCTCCCTCCCTCTCTCCCTCCCTCCTCTCTTCTCCCCTCCTCTCCCCTCCCCTCCCCTCTCCTTTCCTCTCCTCTCTCCTCCCCCCTCCTCTTTTTTTTTCCTTTGGTTTGTCCTCATAGGGTCTCACTCTGGCTCAGGCTGACCTTGAATTCATTGTGTAGTCTCAGGGTGGCCTTGAACTCATGGCTATCCTCCTACCTCTGCCTCCTGAGTGCTGGGATTAAAGGCGTGCGCCACCACACCCAGCTATCTCCTTGTTTTTTTTTTTTTTTTGAGACACGGTCTCGTGTAGCCAAGGCTAGCCTAGAACTGTGCAGCTAAGGATGACCTTCAACGTTTAAAAATATTTTATTTTTATTTATTTATTTGAGAGAGAGAGAGAAAGAGGGAGGGAGGGAGAGAATGGGCACGCCAGGGCCTCCAGCCACGGCAAACGACCTCCACATGCATGTGCCCCCTTGTACATCTGGTTTATGTGGGCTCTGGGGAGCCGAACCTGGGTCCTTTGGCTTTGAAGGAAGCGCCTTAACTGCTAAGCCATCTCTCCAGCCGACCTTCAGTTTCTGACCTATTGCCTCTACTTCTGAAACACTGGGATTACATGCATGTAACACCATGCCTGTCACAAAACATTTTATTCTATTTTATTTTTTATCTTACTCAGTTGCTAGCAGAGAGAGAGAGAGATACTGAGAGAGCGTGAGAGAAAATGGAAGCACCAGAGCTTCTAGCAGCTGCCATTTCCTCCCTGCACAAGTGCCACTGTGCGTCTGGTTTTATGTGGGTATTGAGGAATTGAACCCAGTGGTCAGGCTTTGCAGGCAAACACCTTTAACAACTGAACCATCTCTCCAGCACCAATATAAAATATTTTTTAAAGTATTCATTTATTTGAGAGAGAGAGAAGCAGATAGAGAATGGGCACACCAGGGCCTCCAGCCTGGGGAATTGATCCTGGGTCCTTTGGCTTTGCAGGCAAGTGCCTTAACTGCTAAGCCATCTCTCCAGCCCTACACAAAAGATTTTTGTTGTTTTGTTTTCTTTCTTTCCTTCTTCTTCTTCTCTCCCCCCGCCCCAAGTAGGGTCTCCCTCTAGCCCAAGCTGACCTGGAATTCACTACATAGTCTCAGGGTGGCCTCGAACTCACGGTGGTCCTACACCTCTGCTTCCCGAGTTGAGTGCTGGGATTAAAGGCCTGAGCCACCAGGCCCAGTTTATCTCCTTTGACCTTCTCAAGGACGATATCCTTTGGGAGGCTGGGGTCACTGCCTACACTTGGCACAAGCGGAAACTGAGGCACAGGGACCAAAAGGAAATGATTCACCCAGCGGATTCAGGAATTCAAGCCCAGTTAAAAATTCACGGACAACTCCCTAGAAACACTGAAAGTCAGGAGGGCGGGGCAGGGCGGGGTGGGCTTCGGGATCCCCGGGGTGCGGAGCTGACCACACCGCTGTCCCGCCCCAGGGACTCGGGCCGGACGCCCAGGTGCCCGCGTGCGAGCGACCCGCTTCAGCCGGGCTCTCACCAGGCTGCGGCGGGAGGCGGGTGTGGCCCCCGAAGATGAGATAAAAGACTAGGAAGTTCCCAGCCCCGCGGAGAGGCCAGGCCCTATTCGTCAGGAGTGGAAAGCACATCCAAAAAAGGAAAGGTTCTGGCATATCGTCTCCTTAAGGCGTCTTCTCTCATCAGAGTTTGGCCCCAGGCTCTTCCCCCCATCGCATCACTGTTCCTTACAAGGCGACCCAGCAGCCCATTGGACGCCCGGGATCTCTCCAGCAGAGAAGCACCAGGAAAAACAGCAACAACAACAAAAAACACCTGATTGGCCCGAGTCAGGTGATAGCCCTGGCTGATTCACGATAGTTAGGGGAAGGGGCTTTTCTGATTGGTGAAGCCCCTCTTGCGTGACCGTCCCTGTACGGGATCTCACGGTGAGGTACAGGTGGCCGGTGAAGCACCTGGACTAAGTGAGAGGACAAGAAGGAGAAATGAGGCAGGCAAAAGCAACGGGAGAGCGGTTAAGGCGCTTGTCTGCGAAGCCTAAGGTCCCAGGTTCAATTCCCCAGTACCCACGTAAGCCTGCTGCACAAGGTGGCGCATGCGTCTGGAGTTCGTTTGCAGCAGCTGAAAGCTGTAGCGCGCCCATTTTCTCCCTATCTGCCTTTCTCTCTCTCTCTCCCTCTACTGCGCCATCCAATTGCTTGAGGCTTATTCGATCCCAGTACTATTGTCTGGTTTTCCGAGGTAGGGTCTCCGTCTAGCCCAGACTGAGGTGTACCTCACCACGCCCGGCTGGATAATTCTTTTCATTTTAAAGTATTTTTATTGCTTGATTGGACACACAGAATAAGAATGGGCGCACAAAATCACTGCAAATGAATTCTAGACACATGCGCCACCTTGTGCATCTGGCTTACGTGGGTCGGATTGAACCTTGGTCCTTAGGCTTTGCAGGCAAGCGCTGTAACTGCTAAGCCATCTCTCCAGCCCTGGATAATTCTTTATTGTGGGAAGCTGTCTCCTATGTTGTAGAATATTGAGCAGTATGCCTGGCCTCTACTGGGCCCAGCCAAAAAATATATTTTTTATTGCCATAATTAAACAGTAAACCATGGCAATTCCCTCCCTCCCCCACAAATAAAATATTTTTTTTTTAAAAAAGAGCCGGGCGTGGTGGTACACGCCTTTAATCCCAGCACTAGGGGGTGGGGGGCAGAGATAGGAGGATTGCTGTGAGTTCAAGGCCACCCTGAGAGTACAGAGTGAATTCCAGGTCAGCCTGAGCTAGAGTGCGATCCTACCTTGGAAAACCAAAAAAAGAAAAAAAAAGATTAAAGGAGATGGCTGAAGTGACCTCCTCAGTGTGTCTGGCACTTGTCTGTCATGCAGCCCATACTTTGGGGGGAGGGATAATAATATTCTTATTTTCTTCTTTTCTTTTCTTTTTTTTTTTTTAATTTTATTCAATTTTTCTTTATTCATTTGAGAGAGACAGAGACAGAAAGAGGGAGAGACAGAGAGAATGGACAAGCCAGGGTCTCCAGCCATTGCAAACGAACTCCAGATGCGTGCACCCCCCTTGTGCATCTGGCTAACGTGGGTCCTGGGGAATGGAGCCTCGAACCGGGGTCCTTAGGCTTCACAGGCAAGTGCTTAACCGCTAAGCCACCTCTCCAGCCCTTCTTATTTTCTTTTTTAAAAATATATGTCTTTTTAAAGCTTTTAGAAATTTATTTATTTGAAAGGGAGGGAAAGAGGCAGATAGAAGGAGAGAGAGAATGGGCACTCTAGGGCCTCCAGCTGCTGCAAATGAACTCCAGATGCATATGCCACCTTGTGCAGCTGGCTTACGTTCCTGGGGAACTGAACCAAGGTCCTTTGGCTTTGCAGGCAAGCATTTTAACCGCTAAGCCATCTCTCCAGCCCTATATAGTTCTTTATTTGCAGGGAGAGAAAGAGAGAGAGAGAGAGATAGAGGGAGGGAGGGAGAGAGAGAGGGAGAGAGAGAGAGAGAGAGAGCACACCAGGGCCTCTTGCCAAAATGAACTCCAAACACATGTACCACATTGTTCATCTGGCTTTACTTGGGTACTGGGGCATGAACTCAGGCCATCAGGCTTTGCAAACAAGGGCCTTTAACTGCTGAGCCATCTCTCCCCTGAAAACATGTTCTGTTTGAAATGTAAATAGCCACCTCTCCCATGTTCGGCTAGCGGAGGGGGGGGGCGGGGCGGGGGGGGGGGTGAAATAGCTGGGGCTGTCGGGAGGCGGGTGTGGAGGCCGGACATGCCTCTGGCGCCCTCCCTCTGCTGGCCTGTTTCAAGCACCACCATTGCACCCAGCCTTACTCCCCATGAGTCAGCCCCATTCCTTAAGCTACAGTAAAACCCACGAGTCACTTCCTGGCAGCTCTCAACAAAGGCCTGGAACCCTGGCCCAGGAACTGGCCTCTTATCTGTGCTGGGGCCTGATAAGGAGTGCAGGAGGCTCTGAGTCAGCCAGGAGTAGCTGTTTAAGGACTCTCCCCTGACATGCCCGCTGCAGCACAGCCTCTGCCCTCCTCTTGATGTCCTGTGGTCAAGCTCTGTGCCCATCACCAAGGATCACTCCAGTACCACTTACTGAGGAAACCAGCTCAAACCCTCCTGGGCCGGTGGGGGAGGGAGGAGGAGAAACAGCTGGCTGGAAGTGAAAGAGACACACTCCCTGGTCTTTATCTGGCTGGTCGGCTGTTCTGAGCCCCAGGGAGTGGCGCAGGGGTCAGGAGCAGGGAAGAGGTGAAAGGGGCTCGGAGTCCTGCTTCCATGCCACGTTGGGAGACTGCTGGCCCGCACCCTCCTCTCTCGGTCCTCCCGACCCCCCAGCGCCACTCTGAGTTGATGCTGACTCACACCCAACAGCTGGGGCCGCCCTCTCTTTTCTTTCTTTCTTTCCTTCCTTTTCTTTTTACATTTTTGAGGTAGGGTCTCTCTCTAGCTCAGGCTAACCCAGAAATCCCTCTGTAGGCTCAGGGTGGCCTCGAACTCATGGTGATCCTCCTACCTCTGCCTCCTAGGTGCTGGGATTAAAGGGGTGTGTCATCAAGCCTAGCTCTCCTTTCTTTCTTTCTTTCCTTTTTTTTTTTTTTTTTTTTTTTTTTTGAGACAGAGGCTCATGTTGCCCAGGCTTGCCTCGAACTTGCTGTGTAGCCAAGGATCACCTTCGGATCCTCACCTTTCTGTCTGCAATGCCCAAGTGCTGGGATGAGAGGCCTGCACCCCTGCACTGAGCTCTGAGTGGAGGGCTTCCTGGAGGAGCATGCATTGTAGTTCTCCTTACACCCTTAAACGACTGAGAAAAGGGGGCGAGGAGGGAAACTGTCCCCCGTCAGGCCCACTCGCTGTGTGGGTACGAGCGTGACCTGTCCAAGGCTGAGGCTCCCAAGGGTGGCCGGGGTTAAATGTCTGTTTGTGTGTCCTAGCTTCTGTGTGTCCAGCCTGTCAGGGCTGGGATCCGTGGGTAGGAAGTGACAGAAGCCCGTGGGTGTGCACGGCCGGGCGTGGTGGCACATACCTTTAATCCCAGCCCTCAGGAGGCCGTAGCAGGAGAGTTTCCGTGAGTTCAAGGCCACCCTGAGACTACATAGTGAATCCAAGGCCTGGGCTACAGGAGCCCTATATAGAAAAACAAAATAGGGGCTGGAGAGATGGCTTAGCGGTTAAGCGCTTGCTTGTGAAGCCTAAGGACCCGGTTCAAGGCTCGAGTCCCCAGGACCCACGTTAGCCAGATGCACAAGGGGGCGCACGCGTCTGGAGTTCGTTTGCAGTGGCTGGAAGCCCTGGCACTCCCATTCTGTCTCTCTCTATCTGCCTCTTTCTCTCTCTGTCATTCTCAAAATAAATAAATAAAAATGAACAAACAAAGTAAAATCCATCCATTCCGCCCAGGATGATGTTTTCTTCCGGGAGGTGCTAATAAAAATTGAGAAAAAAACAAAGCGTGGGGTCTTCGTAGTCAAATGGAGCAAAAATAATATTGTTCACAGAAAATGTATCCATGGGGCTGGAGAGATGGTTTAGTGGTTAGGTCACTTGCCTACAAAGCCAAAGGACCCAGGTTTGATTCCCCAGGACCCTCTGTAAGCCAGATGTTCAAGGTGGTATATGTGTCTGGAGTTCGTTTGCAGTGGATGGAGGCCCTGGCATGCTCATTCTCTCTCTCTCTGACTCTTTTTCTCTCTCTCTCAAATAAATAAAAAATTTAAAAGTATGAAAAAAATGTATCCTTACCAAATCCTGCCTCATGGGAATGAACATTCAGTGAAACAGGTTATGATGAACAAAGCACACAGATGTGTTTTTAAAATTTGTGGCTCAAAGTTTAAATCAATTAATTAAATAATTAATGTGTGTGTGCATGTTTGAGATAGGGTCTGACTCTAGCCCAGGCTGACCTGAAATTCATTATGTAGCCCCAGACTGTCCTCAAACTCATGAACTGTCTTCCTATCTCAGCCTTCTGAGTGCTGGGATTAAAGGCGTGCACCACCATGCCTGGGGTTTTGATGCACACCTTTAATTCCAGCACTCAGGAGGCAGAGGTAGGAAGACTGCCATGAGTTCAAGGCCACTCTGAGACTACATAGTGAATTTCAGGTCAGCCTGGCCTAGAGTGAGACCCTACCTTGAAAAAAAAAAAAAAAAAGGTGTACATCAGCACACCAGGACACTACACCTAGCTCTAACTAATTAATTAATTAAAAATATTTACTTATTCATAAGCAGAGAGGGAGATAGACTAGAGACACAGAGAGAATAGGCAAGCCAGGGCTTCCAGCCACTGTAAACAAACTCTAGATGCATAGTCGTATGTACCACTTTGTGCATCTGGCTTTAGGTGGGTACAGGGGAATCAAATCCAGGTTGTTAGACTTTGCAGGTAAGCATATTAACTGCTGAGCCATTTATCCAGCCCTAATGAATTATTATTTACAATTATTATTACTATTATTATTATTTTGGCTTTTCAAGATAGGGTCTTGCTCTAGTCCAGGCTGACTTGGAATTCACTACATAGTCTCAGGCTGGCCTCACAGCAATCCTCCTACCTCCACCTCCCGAGTGCTGGGATTAAAGGTGTGCACCACCATGCCCAGCTTGTCCAGCTCTAAATAAAATTTTTAAATATTTTATTTCCTTATTTATTTGAGAGCGAGAAAGAGGGGGAAGAGAGAGAGAGAGAGAGAGAGAGAGAGAGAGAGAGAGAGAGGGAGAGAATGGGAGTGCCAGGGCCTCTAGCTGCTGCATACGAACTCCAGATGCGTGCACCTTATGCATCTGGATTCATGTGGATCCTGGTCCTGGGGAATTAAACCCTGGTCCTTTGGCTTTGCAGGCAAGCGCCTTAGCAAGTTAGCCATCTCTTCAGCCCTAATTAACTTTTTTTGAGATAGGGCTGGCCTCAAACTTACTATATACCAGAGGATGACCTTGAATTTGTGACCCTCCTGCCTGAACCTCGTGAATGCTGAGATTACAGGCTAGCACTCCCATGCCAAGTTTTATGCAGTTTCGGGTATAGAACATACAACATTTTGTATGCTAGGAAAACACTCTACTGGGCTGGAGAGATGCCTCAGTGGTTAAGGTACTTGCCTACAAAGCCTACCAAGCTGGGTTCAATTCCCCAGTACCCAAATAAATTTGGATGCACAATGTGGTGCATGCATCTGGAGTCCATTTGCAGCAGCTGGAGGCCCTGGTATGTCTTCTCGCTCTTTCTTTTTCTCCCTCCTTGCAAATAAATAAATAAATAAATAAATAAAAATATTTAAAAAAACCACTCTGGACTGGAGAGATGGCTTAGTGGCTAAGGCTTTTGCCTCTGAAGCCTAAGAACTCATGTTCAAATCTCCAGACCCCACGTAGTCAGGTGCACAGTGACCCGAGCACAATGGGGCGCATGCATCTGGAGTTCATTTGCAGTAGCTAAAGGCTCTGGTGGGCCCATTCTCTCTCTCTTTCTCTCAAAATAAATAATAATAATAATAAAACACTCTATCAACTGCAGCACATCACATCCCTAGCCTATGGGGTTTATTTTACATATTTAAAAATATTTTATTTATTTATGTGTGTGTGGGGGGGGGGGGAAGAAAGAAAGAAAGAAGGAAAGGAAGAAAGAAAGAAAGAAAGAAAGGGAAAGAGAGAATGGGCATGCCAGTGCTTCCAGCCACTGCAAACAAACTCCAGGCACATGCACTACCTTGTGCTTCTGGGTTACATGGGTACTGGGAAATCAAACCTGGGTCCTTAGGCTTCACAGGCAAGTGTCTTAAGTACTAAGACATCTTTCCAGCAATTATTTTTAAAAATTTATTTTACTTTATTTACTTGAGAGAGAGAAAGAGAGAGAGAGAGACAGAGAGAGAGGCAGAGAGAGAATGGGCACATAAGGCCTTCTAGACCCTGCAAATGAACTCCAGATGCATGTGCCGCCTTGTGCATCTGGCTTATGTGGGGTCTGGGGAATCAAACCTGGGTCTTTAGGCTTTGCAGGCAAGTGCTTTAACTGCTAAGACATCTCTCCAGCCTCCTATTTTATTTATTTATTTAGTTTTTTTGAGGTAGGGTTTCATTCTAGCCCAAGCTGACCTGGAATTCACTACGAAGTCTCAGGGTGGCCTCGAACTCATGGCAATCCTCCCACCTTTGCCTCCCGAGTGCTGGGATTAAAGGCATGTGCCACCATGCCTGGTGTCCAGCCCCCTGTTGTAAATAGTTTTATGTATTTATTTACTTGCAAGTAGACAAGTAGAGAAAAGAAAGAGGCAGAGAGAAGGAGGTGCCACAGCCTCCAGCTGCTGCAAACAAACTCCAGACGTCACTTTGTGCATCCAGCTTTACGTGGGTGCTAGGAGATCAAACCCAGGTCGTTAGGCTTTGCAGGCAGTACCTTAATTGCTGAGCCATCTCTCCAACTCCTCTGGGATTTATTTTTAAAAGTACACTTTCTTCATTTGCTATCAGATATCAGAGTTACAAGCTATTTTATTTATTTAGTTATTTATTTTTGAGGTAGGGTTTTGCTACAGCCAAGCTAACCTGGAACTCACTATGTAGTCTCAGGGTGTCCTGGAACTCACGGCAATCCTCCTACCTCAGCCTCCTGAGTGCTGGCATTAAAGGCGTGTGCCATGGTGCCCAGCATACAAGCTTTTGTTCTTCTGGATGAGGATTTATTTAAAAAGGCTTCCAAGCGGGGCCGTCCTCCTCTTTTCAGCATTTGTACTTTTGCTGTCTGTTAGGTACTTTGGCTTTGCCACAGAGCACTGGGCGCTGTCATCCCGCTCTGAGCGCAGTCAGCTCTTTGTCCTGGACCTGAGCTCCATGGCTGGAGAGGACGGATGCCCATTGCATAAAAAATGTTCCTCCGAGGGTGTAATTAACTTCATCTGCTTGCTCTGGTGAGCCTCACTTTTAATTACATACACTTTCAGCTTTTTCATTGAATTTCAAAGACTTTTTTTTTTTTGTGAGGGGGCCCTGATTACAGCTTCCCTGCACATATCCAAGATGGTCTGTTCCATCAGATTTCTCTCTGCTGCTGCCAACCTCCTGCTTGTGAGGCAGTTATTAAAGACCCCCCCTTGGGATGGGGGCTTGATGGAGGGTGGGGGAGGGGAGTCCCAGCTGATGATGCCGAGACACTGAGAACTGTGATAGGACCACTGCCCACGGTCCAGTGAGTCTTGCCTCTCTCACTGCCCCACACCTTCCAGGGGAGGACTGGAGGAAGGAGAGTGCTTTGGGATGTGACTGGACCAAATAATGAAGGGGCTCTGGAATGGACAGAGACCACACCAGTCTTCTTTCTTCCTTTCTAGACTCCGGGTGCGCACAGCCAATATGACGCATTTCATGAAACCGTGCTGTTAACCGAGGCCTGCTGCAGTGCGCCAGGGATGCTGGGAGGAGGAGAGCAGGTGAGGAAACAGAACCTTCCAGACCCGGATCAAGAGCTGCCAGAGGGTGAACACAAGAGCACACTGCTACACTCAAGAGGCTCGGGGAGGCTTGTGGTGACATATCCTGGTGTGAAAATGATAATAAACTTGTCTTAGGGTCTTCTTAGAGGACGGCACTTTCTGCCAGATGACTTCCTTCCACCAATAATTATCTTTCATATGTAGCATAAGTCATTTGAAGAGGTCTTTTTTGTTCTGATTTGATTTTGTGTGTTTAATTTAATTTTGACTTATTTATTTGAGCGGGGAGAGAGAAAGAGGCAGGTAGAGAGAGAGAGAGACAGAGAATGGGCACGCCAGGGCCTTTGGCCACTGCAAATGAACTGCAGACATGTGCACTACCTTGTGCATCTGGCTTAAGTGGGTCTGGGGAATAGAACCAAGGTTCTTTGGCTTTGCAAGTGCCTTAACTGCTAAACCACCTCTCCAGTCCTGGTTTTTTTTTTTTTTTTTTTTTTTTTTAGGCAGGGTCTCAGTCAGTCCAGGCTGAACTGGAATTCACTCTGTAGCTCTGGCTGACTAGAACTCATGGCGATCCTCCCAAATCTTGGATATGATGCAGGATATTCTAGGCCCAAGGCACCATGCCCTGCTATAAAGAGTTCCTTCTCTCATTTGTCTTTTAAGTATTATTTAGTGTGTGTGAGAGAGAGAAAGAGCAAGAGAATTGTAGTAAGTAATGGCGTACTAGGGCCTCTCACCACTGCAAGTGAACTCCAGATGCATTTTGTGCATCTGGCTTTATGTGGGCATGGGGAATCAAACCCAGGCCAGCAGGCTTTACAAGCAAGTACCTTTAGCCACTGAACTATTTTCACAGACTTTTTTTGTTTTAGAGGTAGCCCAGGCTGACCTGGAATAGTGTCAGTGTAGCCTGGAACTCATGGTGATCCACCTACTGCTGCCTCCCGAGTGCTGGGGTTAAAGGCGTGTGCCGCCACGTCCATTGGTTTTTCTTTTCTTTTCTTTTTTTCCCCTGGTACTTGTTTTTATTGATAACTTCCATAATTATAGACAATAAACCATGATAATTCTTTCTCCCCAACTTTCCCCTTCACAACTCCACTGTCCATCATATTCCCTCCCCCCTCAGCCAGTCTCTCTTTATTCTGATGTCATCATCTTCTCCTCCTATTATACTGCTCTTGTGTAGGTAGTGCCAGGCACTGCGAGGTCATGAAAATCAAGGCCATTTTGCGTCTGGAAGATTGCATTGTAAGGAGTCCTATCCTTCCTTTGGTTCTTACACTCTTCCCATCACCTCTTTGGCAATGGACCCTGAGCCTTGGAAGGCGTGATAGAGATGTTTCAGTGCTGAACACTCCTCTGTCACTTCTCAGCACTGTGGTGCCTTTTGAGTCATTCCAGAGGTCACCAAGAGAAGCTTTTCTAGCCAAAAGTGAAAATAGAATTGGGCAGGGCATGGTGACGCATGCCTTTAACGCCAGCATTCGGGAGACAGAGGTAGGAGGAGGATCACTGTGAGTTCAAGGCCACCCTGAAACTACATAATGAATTCCAGGTCAGCTTGGGAGAGTGAGACCCTACCTCAAAAAAAAAAAAAAAAAAAAAAAAAAAGAAGAGAGAGAGAGAGAGATGTTGCTAACAGACTCAGGTCCCCTGTGACAAGCAGGAGCTCTTATTATGGGCTCCTGGCAGAGCAGTGGATGACTGCATGGATGGAAGGTGACACCGCCCTCCGCCACCTGCCAAGCTCCTGTTTCATATGCCTTTGCGTCCTCAGAGGGATTGGAGCAAACCTGGATTCGATCGCCACCTAGTGTTCACGCAGCAGAAGCGACTGCAGGCTCAGGTCACAGCAGGAGCTGGTTACGACTCCCCAGAGCCCACCCCCAACAGCACAGCTCCTCCACCTCGCAAATCGCCGCCAGCTGGGATCCAAAGATTCGGAGCCCGCGAGCCTGCGGGAGCAGAGCACGGCGCAGGGCCCCTTCTCACCTCGCCTACGACGCATGGCTCTTCCCCGGCGCAGGAGAAGCCTCGTCTGGGACGACAGCGTGCGGAACATCTCAGCATCAGCTAAGGCATGGGGGTCCCACCTGACAACTACTAGGGGGCAGGCCGGGGGGCTTCTGCGTGCAGGGCCTGAGGGTGGCAGCCTGCGTCATGGGCAGATCTGGGTGAGGCCACTGTGAACCCTGCGCTGCAGGCTGCAGCGGAACTTCAGGCTCCTGCAGAGACGGGGTCTGCCAGCCTGCCGGGGGTCCTGCGCTGCACAGTGCCTGCGCCTCCCTGCTGGGGGAGAGCCAGTGGACTGGTTGCGGGGAGGACGCCATGATAGTAGCAGGGCCAGGAAGCCACTTAAAAAAATTTTTTTTTGTTCATTTTTATTTATTTATTTGAGAGCCACAGACAGAGAAAGAGGCAGATAGAGAGAGAGAGCGGGCGAGCCAGGGCCTCCAGCCACTGCAAACGAACTCCAGATGCGTGTGCCCCCTTGTACATCTGGCTAACGTGGGTCCTGGGGAATTGAGCGCTTAACCGCTAAGCCATCTCTCCAGCCCAGAAAGGCACTTGAAAAATATTTTATTTATTTGATGGGTCCATCCAGCTTTCTGTTAGGTACTTCTGGAACATCTATCAGCAGACTACTTACAGAATCTTATCTTTTGCAAAAGGCCAGTTTATGGTCAGGATGCGAAGCCTGGTGTAGTCAGGATGTTAAGCCATCGAGGCAAGATTAGATGAACACCTAATTACATCCCCTCTAGGTTTCCTGACAATTCTAAAGCCCTAAATCATGTCAGCCATCTTATTCCCCCACTTTTCTTCCCCTATATAACCACTGTGTAAAAAATAAAGACTCTGAGGCCTTGACAAACATCTAGCATGGTCTTCTTCTTGTGTCTGTTTGCCTTTTTTCATTCAGGTTAATTTTCCCCTCATTTCCTTGTTCGACTCCTCGCTGGCCGGGACAAGTGGCGCCTGAACATGAGGCTTGAGGTACGAAGTGTGACCTGAACATTGCTCAAGTGGACAGCCGTCCCAGCCACTAGACCGCCACCCCACTGGAGGGGTGAGTGAAGGTCTGCATAGAGGTCACTACAGGCAATTCACCTGTAATACAGACCTGCATCGCGATCGATGCAGAAAAACCCACCTGTGAAACTGATCCATTTGAGTAAGCGACAAATTTTAGGCAATTAAAGTAAAGACTATTGAGTCAGATTTTCAAGACACAAGAACTGTCCGACTTCCTTTTTGTACTTCTCTTCCTCCTTTTACTTTTGGTTGGGGCCATCGCGTGGAATTGCAACATAGCGACAGGGCAACTGAAGCCTCTTGGCCAGGGCTACCCTCTGGCATTGGCTGAAGGCCCCTAGCTTCCTGTGTGAGTCCTGACAGCCTGTTCAGGCACTGGCAAAGACCTCCTATCTAGCTTCTTTTCCTATCAACAAAACTGGGTACCAACAGCCAGTAAATGCTCTTAGAGTGGCTGCCAGTTCTTAAAATTGCGGTCAGGCTCACATCAGGCCCACTGGGGAACCCCCTGTGCCAGTTCTCTGACCGGTATGTTGCTGGTCTTGCCATTTCTCCTCTTTCCTTTTCTATCATGGGACAGACCCTAAGTAAGCATAAATTATTGAAGGGCTTAAAAGTTCTCTCAAGACACAAGGAACACAGGTTAAGGAACAAAAAAAAAAAAAAAAAAAAAAAAAAAAGAAAGACTTAACAAAGAGTAAAAAGGAGCTAATTGCCATAGTAAAAGATATTTTAAAAACACAAGGAGTTGAGATTGCTTCAAGTTCTTTTTAATTTTATCAGGAGGATTTGTTCTTTTTATGTGTGTATATATGTGTATATGTGTTTATGTGTGCTCATTGTGCTTGCTAGTCATGTCATGTTTGTGACTGTTTGTAACTAAAGAGATGAGACGGATGCAGGTGATATTCCTTTCTCTTCTAGAGAGCCATTTCAAGGAAATCAAAGACCTAAGCATAGAAATTAAAATGGAAAAGTTAAATGTCTTTTACAGGAGTGAATTTGCGAGATATTTGTCAAGTTCACCTTACATAGAGGATTATTAAAAACAACAAAACTTCCTCTAAAGAGGTAACTTATAATTTGTCAGATATTTTAAAAAAAGATTGTAATGTCCTGTTACTTAAAAGGAGGAGGCAACTGATCTGACTTCTGAGCCAGCCTGCATCAAGATAACAACACAAGTTGCCTTAGTTACTCCCAATAAAATCATTTCCAAGTGTGTTATTGGTATTAATGATATAAAATTGTATTAAGACTGCTTTCTTTTTTAGTAATAGGATTAATCAACTTGGTGTAGTTTTTTAATAGCCTTATAAGAAAGATAATCACTTCTTGGCCTTTTGGCTAAGATCAAGTGTAGTATCTGTTCTTATCAGTTTAATATCTGATATGTCCTCTATCTGAGGACAATATATTAAATGGATTTTTGGAGCTTGGAGTTGGAATAGGAGCTTGCTCCGTCCACTCCACGAATCGACCTGGTATTGCAGTACCCTCAGGAATGGTGCACCCCCTTGGGGGAATAAAAAAAAAAAGAAAAAGGAAAGATAATTAATGATGGGGTGAGATGAATTGATTGAAGGAATTGGGAAGGAATTTTTCAATGATTACTTGTTAAAAATGCCTTTTGAGTGGTACTTAGATCAGAATGCTAAAGTATATAAATAAAGGTGTGCAAATGTAAAAAAAAAAGAAAGAAATTTTCAGGCCAAACCTAAACACCATGCCTAAAGTTTAAGGTTTTTAAACTGTTTACAAACTTTAAGAAAAAAAACAAAACAAAACTAATTTTCAGGGTAAAATATGTTGGGATAGCTTGCTTAAGTTTTATCAAATTTAAGTCACGGGTAAATCATAAAATTGTTTTATGTTTATAAAAATCTCTGTGGTATATAAAATCAATAGCTATCAAGTTTAAGCCAAAATCATTGGTTGTCAAATAATGTTTTTTCTTTCAAAAAATTTTTATCAATGGTTATAGTAATATTTAGTTAACTATTTTGGCTCAGAAAAGACCAAATTCTACTCTATTGTATGTAAAGTAACTGTCTCAATTTTTGCATCTTAAGTTCAGTGCTTATAACAAAATTAACTCTTAAGACATATTCCCTACTTTAGGGCACAGCCTCATGCTCAAACAATGGTTCTCATCTAAATATCTATATCTATCTATCTAAATCTATCTATCTATCTATATATATATGTAAAATTCAAGCTCTATGGTTCTGTTTCCAATGTTCTCTGGGTAATTTGTACCCACACAGGTATCTGAACTAATCAAAGATGTTTTCACACAGGTGCTAAGACCTTATACTGTCTTACTTGTTCTTTTCTGATAATTTCTAGGTTAAATTACTTAAGTTTATAAATCAATTGATACTGTTTTCAAGACTGGTAACAGGTTCTGCCTATATTTATAAATGTTAGATATTTAAAATGTGAGATGTGCCTACTTCCTATGCCTCAGATATATGGCTTATGCTGCCACAGTACAACAAAAATTTTAAAGATAAGACAAAATGATTTTAGAAGCCCTTGTGCCATTCTTTAACTAAGTCTATTTCAGTAATCAAATGTGCTCTATATGTACATACATCCTGGCTGATGTAACTTCCTTTCTGATTGTGTTAATCACCTATGTATAAGCCAAAGCCAACTGGAATCATTAGAGTAAAAAGTGTCAATATTTTGGCCTGTACTCCCATGTCATGAGGCCACTGGAGATGATGGGACACTTCGACACTGGCCCCTGGTAAGTCACCTGTCTTCCTGAGAAGGAAGGATATGGAGACCCAAACAAAATTGGTGTACAGTCTAAAACAGGAGAGTCACAATTGAGGAACAATCTGCCCTCCTGACTTCCCAAAGAAGGGAAAATTACTTGGCCAGCATGGTCCTGACTCATCCTAACAGGCAAGACACCAGTAAACTATGGGGCTACTCCTTTGTCCTTAAAGTCTCTTTGGAGAGCCATTAGTGACCTCTAAAATTAATCCTTAATTAACTTTTGGCTATCTGCATGGTCTTAAACACTCAGAGAAATGTGTAACCAAAGGTAAAAAAAAAAAATACCTTAAATGTGTAAATGGCCCTTAACTTCTGAAATTAGCTACAGCCACAATGTTAGTGCAGGAACAATTTGCTGCAGGCCATATTGAACCTACCACCTCTCCTTGGAATACTCTTATCTTTGTTATAATGCAAAAGTCTGGAAAATGGGAGATTGCTCCAGGTCCTTAGAGAAATTAATAAGGCCATGGTACCTATGGGGGCCTACAACCAGGCCTCCCCACTCCAGTAACAATTCCTGCAGGACATTGTAAAATCATTATTGACCTAAAGGATTGCTTTTTTCCAATTCCCTTACACTCCTCGTCAGCATTTTACATTTAGTTTACCTGTGGTAAATTTTAGAGGCCCTGAAGATAGTGGAGGCTACAATTCTGAGCCAAAGAGTCACTTTTATCTCTTATAAAAAGCCTCTTCTCCTGGTCATTTGTGCCACTGACTTTACACCCACTGGGGTGTTCTGGCAGGAGGGGCCCCTCTTCTGGGTCCATTTACCCTCCAAAAGTTAAAACAGGGGATTTATATCCCATAAAAAGCTCTCCAAGAAATGTCCTTCATCATACCTTGTGTTGCAGTCTGGGTCACATTGCTGGTAGAAATCACCCAACAAGAGTAGCTTCTGGGAAAAAGAGTTTTATTTTGGCTTACAGGCTCAAGGGGAAGCTCCACGATGGCAGGGGAAAACGATGGCATGAGCAGAGGGTGGACATCACCCCCTGGCCAACAGAAGGTGGACCACAGCAACAGGAGGGTGTGCCAAACATTGGCATGGTGAAACTGGCTATAAAGCTCATAAGCCCGCCCCCAACAATACACTCCCTCCAGGAGGCGTTAATTCCCAAATCTCCATCAGCTGGGAACCTAGCATTCAGAACACCTAAGTTTATGGGAGACACCTGAATCAAACCACCACATTCCGCCCCTGGCCCCCATAAACTGATATCCATACATGATGTAAAATACAATGCATTCATCTCATTTTAAAAGTCCCCATAGTTTTTATCAATCCTAATGATGTTCATACATCCCCATAGTCCAAAATCTTTTAACTGAGCCATAATACCAAAAATAGCCTCAAAAAACCCATAATGACACAGAATAAATATTCACATTGCAAAAGATGGCATTGGGCATAGCAAAGAAACATTCAACCAATACAAGATTTAAAACAACCAGGGGAAATATCAAACTCTGTACCTTCGAGTACAGCAACTCTAACCAGTGACAAATCTTCAAGTCTGATAATTCTAACCAGCAACAAGTCTCTGGCATTCCAATTCCACCCCTCCAGCTAGGCTACTCACAGTCCTGGGAAACTTCATCGGGGCCAGCAGCTCCTCGGCAGCCATCTCATGGTCCTGGCATCTCCACTGGGTCTCCACTGCAAGCCACGGTTCATCCTCATGGCTCCATGGGGTCTCTATGCAGGCAACCAGCAAACCTGCTTCACACTGCCCATGGCCATTTCCAAAACACAAGACCGTGTTGCAAACTCAATGACCCTCTTTCCAGCATTTTATACTCCATGATACCAGGTAGGTGCCAATTTGTTAATCCAGGGGGGAATAAAGCAGACTTTGAAGAACAGGGCACTCCTTGAGCACCCAGACCCCTTCAAAAGAGCTGACATTCTTCCTGTTGCCCCAGCGCAGGTCAGCTAGCCCAGTTTCAAAGGTTGTTATCTCTCAATTGCAGCTGAACGGGCAGCAGTTCACCCAAAGATTTTCCTTTCTGTGCCATATCCCTCTGCACACACCAGTTCATTTCTACGCAAAGCAACCCTGCACAACTTCTCAGGACATGGGCACAAGAGCAAGCTTCTCACACAAACTGCTAGCCCAGTCCAGGCACAGCTCTTTCTCACCCTCATAAGCCAAACCTCACAGTCCATAGTTCTTACTGAATTCAGGTCTTAGAGCTCAGACCAGAATAGTCCATTAAGCTATACTTACAGCACTGCAAGGCATCTCTTAGGCTAAGGTTTCAACTCCTTCCACATTCCTCTTGAAAATCAGCTACAAAAGGCTGAAGTCACATAGTCAGGTGTCTAGCAGCAATCCCACTCCTCGGTACCACTTTACTGTTGCAGTCTGGGTCGCATTGCTGGTAGAAATCACCCAACAAGAGTAGCTTCTGGGAAAAAGAGTTTTATTTTGGCTTACAGGCTTGAGGGGAAGCTCCACGATGGCAGGGGAAAACGATGGCATGAGCAGAGGGTGGACATCACCCCCTGGCCAACAGAAGGTGGACCACAGCAACAGGAGGGTGTGCCAAACACTGGCATGGGGAAACTGGCTATAAAGCTCATAAGCCCGCCCCCAACAATACACTCCCTCCAGGAGGCGTTAATTCCCAAATCTCCATCAGCTGGGAACCTAGCATTCAGAACACCTAAGTTTATGGGGGACACCTGAATCAAACCACCACACCTTGTTTGTCCTAAACTTAAAAAAAATTTTTATTAGCATTTTCCATGATTATAAAAAAAATCTCATGTTAATTCCCTCCCTCCCCCCGACACTTTCCCCTTTGAAATTCCATTCTCCATCATATTACCACCCCATCACAATCATTGTACTTACATATATACAATATCAACCTATTAAGTTCCCTTCTCCCTTTGTCCTAAACTTTTTAACCCTTGATACTCAGGGAAATTCAGCTGCTGATCGCTTTTGGTACACAAATACAAAAAATACCTTTGCCAAAGCCATGTGGAAAGATCCTTTAACTTTAAAATGGAATGGCCTAGACCCAGTACTCATTTGGGGCTGAGGATCAGTATGCTTGTCTGACACCAAAGAAAATGCTGAGATATGGCTGCCAGAGAGACTTGTAAAACCAGCTGATGATCCTCCAGTGACATCTCACATATCCAGGGAAGAAACACTTCCCTGAGAAAATCTCCCTTTTTTCCCTAACAGGACAAAGCTGGAAGGACCTCTACTTATCTTAATCCTCTTACTCACAATCAGACCCGTTATTATAATTAAAATCATGTCTTTTGTACGTCAATAGATTAAAGCCATTAAGATGCAGCCTTTACAGGTCCATTATCACAGACTGGAGCTGGTGGATAGAGGCGTTGCCACTGAAGACCTACCACCTGCAGCTGTCACTCTCCCTTTATCTTACATTCTGTACTTATTTACTATACTGCTGCTCTCTACACCTCTGATATCACTGAGGTCTACCTGTCTTGGCCAAATAGCTACCCCTCCTTTAGGAGCTGTATAGGATTCAGACCTATGCATATCGGCTCACAATAAAGTGAGTGTGATATGGGCACCAACGTGGGTGTGAGGCAAAGCACTGCAAGGGAAGGTCCCTATCTGACCGCTTCTGAATTCCCTGAGAGAAAAACCTGACTTACATGGAGGTTGGTACCATAACTGTTATCATTAAGGCCCTGCCTTCCCTCCCCAAAAGGTACCAAGTGTTGGAGACGAGGAGATGAGCCCTGAACAGATCTTTGCCCTGAGATAACCTCTGCCCTGAGATAACTTCTGCCCTGAGCAACTTCCGACCTTTCCTCATCCCCCCACCCTGCCATACCTAACTGATTCCATCCCCTCACCCCGCCACACCTAACTAATTAACATCCTGCCTGGCGACTGCAGAGACATGAGAACTATACCGTGAATTCTTAGAATAACTGCAAACTGTCCTAGGCCAAAGGCCAAGAAGATTCTGTAACTTTCCACCACCTGCCTCCTCCAGCCCCCCCCCTCACCCAAGACCCTAACCCTAACCCTTAAAAAGGCCGCTGTGGCTCAATAAAATTACTCTTGACAAGTGTACATTTGCTTGAGTCTCTTCCTCTCTCTCGCCCATCTTATTTCAGGTTAGGGTCCCCCTCGCCCCCACAAATATCGAGGTCCCGCGGGTCGGGACAACCAAGGGCCAAAGATTGTGGGAAAAAGACATCCCACGGGAGGAGTCCTGTCCCTACTCCCCCAGTTGGTTAATGCCCACCACTGCAAAGCAGGCCTCCCCCTCTTTTGTGTAAAAGAAGGGAGGAGATGTTGGGAGCCATAGAGCAAAAGCCTCTCCATTTTGCCTGGGCCTGCTCATAAGCTGACTTACCACTCACCATCCAGCTTTCTGTTGGTACTTCTGGAACCGGTCAGCAGACTGCTTACAGAATCTTATCTTTTGCAAAAGGCCAGTTTATGGTCAGGATGTGAAGCCTGGTGCAGTCAAGATGTTAAGCCATCGAGACAAGATTAGAAGAACACCTAATTACATCCCCTCTAGGTTTCCTGACAATTTTAAAGCCCTAAATCATGTCAGCCATCTTATTCCTCCACTTTTCTTCCCCTATATAACCACTGTGTAAAAAATAAAGACTCTGAGGCCTTGACAAACATCTAGCATGGTCTTCTTCTTGTGTCTGTTTGCCTTTTTTCATTCAGGTTAATTTTCCCCTCGTTCCTTGTTCGACTCCCTGCTGGCTGGGGCACCACCACACCCGGCTAAATGATTGGACTTCTATGTGAGTAGGAATAAAACTCAGTAGCAGAGGCCAGTAAGCTAGAAAGGAGATATAAAGGAATAGAAAGGGGTGTGTGTGTGCTTAATAGGATGGTATTGTGTATATATATATATATATATATATATATATATATATATATATATATATATATATATGTAAGTAGAAGAACAGATTAATGGGGGTGAAAAGCCTAAGTAGTAAGGTCAGGGGAAGAAATTGAGTAAAGGAAATGTGGAGGGAGGACTAATCAAAATCTAAGAGGATATAAATCAGTCATCTGGAAACCTACTTTTTTGGACAGTGCAACACTCAGAAACCATAGATTATTACTAGAAAATCTTCAGTGCCAGGGATGGGATACCTTCCAGTGAGCTGTTGGCCAGGGAGGTCCCTGATGCCCCCAAAACATTACAGGCCATTGCTGAAGCCCTTGGTTTCCCATCAGGAATAGATGGTAAGATCCTATTGCTGAAGACTCCACATGCTTGGGCTGCAAGGCCACTGAGAAATCCTGCTGGAGCTGAGCTGAAAATTTCCTCCATGTAGACCAGCTGACAGAAAGCTGGAAGAAGCCATGCTGCCTGCAGTTCAATGGGAGAGAGAGAAATCACCAGTGAAGATGCTCAACAGTGGACACTGCAAGCCTTATATTTGGCTAGCCACTGCAGACGAACTCCAGATGCATGCACCGCCTTGTGCATCTGGCTTATGTGGGTCCTGGGGAAGTAAGCCTCCAGCCAGAGTCCTTAGGCTTCACAGGCAAGCACTATCCCACCCTGACCTGGAATTCACTCTGTATTCTCAGGGTGGCCTTGAATTTAGGTAATCCCCCTACCTCTGCCTCCTGAGTGCTGGGATTAAAGGTGTGTGCCACCACACCCAGCCTGGGACATTTTTTAAAAAGAAAAATTAATTATAGCAGGAGAGAAAGATCATGACATCAAAATAAAAGACTGATTGAGATGGGGAGAGGATGTGATGGAGAATGGAACTTCAAAGGGAAAGTGGGGGGAGAGAGGGTATTACCATGGGATATTTTTTATAGTCATGGAAGATGTTAAAAATTGAGAAGAAAAAAATAAAAGAGACTGGCTGAGATGGGGAGGGGATATCATGGACAGTGAAGTTTCAAAGAGGAAAGTGGGGGAGGGAAGAAATTACCAAGAGACATTGTTTATAATTATGGAAGTCGTCATTAAAAAATTAAAATAAAAAAAGAAAAATTAAAGATGGGAGTGGTGGCACATGCCTTTAGTCCCAGCACTTGGGAGGTTGGGGTAGAAGGATCACTGTGAGTTTGAGGCCAGCCTGAGACTACATAGTGAATTTCAGGTCAGCCTGGGCTAGAGTGAGACCCTACCTTGGAAAACCAAAAAATAAAATAAAATAAAACAAACCAACAAAACAAAACAAAACCAAGAACATAATTAAATGAAAAGAAAATTTACCATGAATTACATGTCACGGTTATTTTTTAAATTTCTTCATGTGGCTGTGATATTATTCTTAGGTTATAATTTGTGCATTTTTCTACCATCTTATCATCTTAGCTTGAAGGGATCCTGCAGAAGTAAGCAGATAGTTTTGTATTTTTGATACTATAGCTTCTGAGACTCACTGGAAAACTCTATATAAAATATCATTGACTGACATGTTGGTTTCTGTCAAAGTCAAGGGTTTCCCTGGTAGTTAAAGGAAACATAAAATTAAAAGGAAACATAGCTAGGTGTGGTGGCACACACCTTTTTTTTTGGTCATTTTTTATTTATTTATTTGAGAGCGACAGACACAGAGAGAAAGACAGATAGAGGGAGAGAGAGAGAACGGGCGCGCCAGGGCTTCCAGCCACTGCAAACGAACTCCAGACGCGTGTGCCCCCTTGTGCATCTGGCTAACATGGGACCTGGGGAACCGAGCCTTGAACCAAGGTCCTTAGGCTTCACAGGCAAGCGCTTAACCGCTAAGCCATCTCTCCAGCCCTGGCACACACCTTTAATCCCAGCACATGGGAGGCAGAGGTAGGAGGATCACCATGAGTTTGAGGCCACCCTGTGACTACCTAGTGAATTCCAGGTCAGTCTGGGCTACGGCTAGACCCTACCTCACCCCCCCCCCCAAAAAAAAACCCCACAAATAAATAAAGAGGCTGGAGAGATGGCTTAGTGGTTAAGGTGTTTGCCTGCCATGCCAAAGGAACTCCTCCGTTTGATTCCCCAGGACCCACTTAAGCCAGATGCACAAGGTGGCGCATGTGTCTGGAGTTTGCAGTGGCTGGAGGCCCTGGTGCCCGTTCTCTCTTCTCTCTCTCTCTCTGCTTCTTTCCCTCTCTCAAGTATAAAAATAAAATAAAATAAAGTTCTACTTTAAAAAGCAAACATATATGGCAATTAGAAACCATAGCAAGAGCTGGAGAAATGGATCTGTGGTTAAGGAGGTTGTCGGGTAAGCCTAACAACCCTGCTTTCGATTCCCTGGAACCCCTATAAAGCCAGATGCACAGTGGCGCATGCCTCGGGAGTTCATTTCCAATGGCTGGAGGACCTGGTGTGCCCATTCTCGCTGTCTGTCTTTCTTCTATCTCTCTCTGCTTGCAAATAAAAAAAATTTAAAGGTATATATATTTAAAGTATTTTATTTTTATTTATTTGTTTATTTGACAGAGAAAGAGGGAGAGAGAGTGAGAGAATGGGTGTGCCAGGGCCTCCAGCCACTGCAAATAAACTCCAGACACGTGTGCCCCCATGTGCATCTGGCTAAAGTGGGTCCTGGGGAATTGAACCTGAGTCCTTTGGCTTTGCAGGCAAATGCTTTAACTGCTAAGCCATCCCTCCAGCCTGCAAATAAATAAATTTAAAAGAAATAAAAAAACTATAGCAATTCATAATTGTTTAGGTAAAACAATTCTATTTATCACTTCAAAATATTCAATATTGGGGGCTGGGGAGATAATTCAGGTGAGTTCAATCCCCAGCACCCACATCGAAAGCTGGATTTGGCTGTGTCTGCAACTCCAATGCTGAGGGGCATGGGTAGAGACAGGATGGTTGCTGGGACTTACTGGCCAGTCTAACTGAACAGAACGGGGTGCTCCAGGTGGTCATTTGAATGTGGAACGTCCTTATGCCTCCTGCGTGTCTGGTCCTCGGCTGGTGGCAATTAGGGAGGCGGAGCGTTGCTGGAGGAGGTGTGCTGCCGGGGGTGGGCTTAGGGGTGTTATAGCCAGCTCCCCCCTGCCAGTGGGAGCTGAGCTCAGCCTTGCTGCTTCCTGCCAGCTGCTGTGGCAGAGGTGATGCCCACCCTCGGCAGGCTCCACGTTTTACCTGTCGTGACGTCGATCCCCCTGGAGCCGTCCGCGGAAACCAACCCTCCTCCCATGAGCTGCTTTCGGCCTGCCTTTGGTCCCAGCCACGAGAAAGAAGGTAGCTACCACAGGTAGAGCCCTGAAAAAATACCCAAGTGGCACCACGGACAGGAGGGGACAGCGGGGGCAGCAGAGGCCCATCCTGGAGGGCTTGCTGAAGTCAAGGACGGGCAGAGGAGATCGGTGTGGGCCGAGTGAAGGAGGAGGAGCCGGGCGCAGTGGCGTGCGCCTTCAATCCCAGCAGAAGTCGGAGGGTCGCGAGTTCGAGACCACCCTGTGGGACCCTACCTCGAACCCCTCCCCGCCAGCCTGAGCTGGGTGCCCAGGGACCCGGTGGCACTTTGCCATCCCGATGACATCCGCCCTCCATGTGGCACCTCAGCATAGATGTCACGGAGCACGGCGTGCGAGGCTGCAACACGCCCTCCCAGACACTGGGTTCTGACGCCCCCATATCCCTCTGGGGTTCTGGGGAGGACGCATGAGCGGCGCGGAGGGGGTGAGGGCGAAGGCAGCACTTTGGGGGGACGACAGCATCCTGGAGTGACAGGCGGGACCGAGCTGCGCACTGGCAGTGCGAGACCGGAGCCAGCAGAGGGCGCCATTGGACCGGGCCTGGGCCATAACAGAGCAAGTAGCCCCTGTCCCCACCAACATGGCATCTTTTACCAAAACCGGGGCAACGGAGAAGCAGGGTGAAGGGTTGTGTCTTGCATGCTGGTGTCCGTGGGTAGCATTAAGTGGCGTCAGGGGCAGGGAGATGTGCAGGGACGCAAGACCCGCAGTGCCCAGGGGAGAGACGGCGACCAGATGCAGTGAACGCTGAGGCCAAAGGTGGGCAACTCTGGGGAGGGGGGTGGTCAGCCAGTGAGGAGGGCCCACCCAACAGTAGCAAGGGCTAAGTGGGTGCACACCCTGTAGGGTACCCATGGGTCCGATGGGAGGAGGCGTGGCACCTTTCCTGGACAAAAATGGGGACGGGTAGAGCTGAGGTGACAGGTGCTGGGAGCGCTGGGGCCAGGAGAGGGCCAGGCTGTGAGGACTGTAGGGTTCGGGAGGGACCAAGACCACGCGCACCACGCTGAGGCCGAGGTGAAAGCTGTCATTCTGGAAAAGCGCGAGCTGCCAGGGCGGACTCAGGACTCAGGACTGTAGTGCGATTTATAGGGCTTTTTCAAGGGGGGGGGGGTAAGGCGAGGAAGGAAAAAACTCATTTGTTAAGTTGAACAGAAACGGTCCTCTAGGGGAGATCATTACATTAGCCATTTGAAATAGCCAGGGTGTGACACCAGAACAGTGACCAGGTGACCTGCAAGATGAGGGGCAGGAAGCCATGACCCCGGGGGCATTGTTACGCAACGAGGGGATAATGGCTGGGCAGTTGCTTGAGTAATGTGGACAATCCACTTGTGCCTTGGTCACCATTCTCCATCTTGGGAGAGCATCTGACCTAACAAAGATAATAGTGTCTGAGCAGAGAAGTAAGGCAGAGGCAGGAGTCTGGCCTTTCAAACAAGTTTTCTCATAGCATGCTGATAGTCAGGAGGGTCCAGGGCTACCGTGAAAGGTGCCCAGGACTGGCAGGGAGACGGGCACAGTGTCCAAGCCACGGGGTAGTGAGTAGGGAAGGTGAGTGGTGTTTATGAAGGAAATCACTTCCCGGTTATGGAGGAGAGTGGTGGGTTCATCTCCCACACAGCCCAGGCAAGTGGGATCAGCGTGGGACAGTGACTAGAGAATGAGGAGAGGTGTGTGTGTGTGTGTGTGTGTGTGTGTGTGTGTGTGTGTTTGAGGAATACAGGTTACTTGGCCAAACAGGATCATCTCGGCCCTTAGCGGCAGCCCCTGGGGGCAGGAGCCTTCAGAACAGGAGCAGACACCCAGGTGGGGTTAAAAGAAAACTTTAAAATATTTTTATTGGGCTGGACAGATGGGTCAGTGGTTAAAGCACTTGCCTGCAAAACCTAGCGATCCAAGTTCAGTTCCCCAGTACCCATATAAAGCCAGATACACAGAGTGGCACATACATCTGGAGTGCCTTTGCAGTAGTTGGAGGCTCTGGTGAGCTCATTCTTTCTCTTTGTCACTCTCTGCTTGAAAATAATTGATTTAAAAATATTAAACTTTTTTTTTTTTATTTTTTTTTATTTTTTTTTTTTTAAATTTTTATTAACATTTTCCATGATTATAAAATATGTCCCATGGTAATTCCCTCCCTCCCCATTTTTTGTTTATTTTTATTTATTTGTTTGAGAGCAACAAACAGACACAGAGAGAAAGAGGCAGATAGATAGCGACAGAATGGGCATGCCAGGGCCTCCAGCCACTGCAAATGAACTCCAGATGCACGTGCCACCTTGTGCATCTGGTTTACATGGGTTCTGGAGAATTGAGCCTCGAACCAGGGTTCTCAGGATTCATAGGCAAGCGCTTAACTGCTAAGCCATCTCTCCAGCCCTAAAATATTTATTTATTTATTTTTATTTATTTATTTGAGAGCGACAGACAGAGAACCAGGCAGAGAGAGAGAATGGGCACCCCAGGGCTTCCAGCCACTGCAGACGAATTCCAGATGTGTGCGCCCCTTTGTGCGTCTGGCTAACATGGGTCCTGGGGAATCGAGCCTTGAACCAGGGTCCTTAGGCTTCACAGGCAAGTGCTTAACTGCTAAGCCATCTCTCCAGCCCCCTAAAAATATTTTTATTTTCTTTATTTGCAAGCAGATACATACACACACATACATGGGGCGGGGGGGGGGGTCGGGAATGGGCATGCCAGGGCCTCTAGCCACTGCAAACAACTCCAGTGCATGTGGCTTTATGTGGGGCCTGGGGAGTCAAACCCCTGACAACTTCCATCCATATACATAATGTACCCCAATCACAGTCCCCTCCCTTCTTGTCTCTCTTCCCTTTGTTTCCTGCACCGAATCCTTCCTTCTTTCCAGCTGGTCCTGGGTGGAGCTTTCCTCAAGTGAAAGAGCAGTGGTTTTCACTCAACCAGGACTTGACAAGGAAGCTTGCAGATGGGCCTAGATCAGGGGTCTGTGTACAGTGCGGCCCAACTATGAATCCTGGTTGACGGCTCCTTTCAAAGATAGAGACAGTATGTGGTGGCGCACGCCTTTAATCCCGGTACTCAGGAGGCAGAGGTAGGAGGATCACCCTGAGTTCAAGGCCAGCCTAGGACTACAGGTTGAATTCCAGGTCAGCCTGGGCTAGAGTGAGACCCTACCTTGAAAAACAAGAGAGAGAGAAAGATAGCTGGGCATGGTGGTGCATGCCTTTAACCCCATCACTCAGGAGGCAGAGGTAGGAGGATCTCCATGAGTTCTATGCCACCCTGAGACTACACAGGGAATGCCAGATCAGCCTGGGCTAGAGTGAGAACCTATCTTGGAAAAAAAAGTTAGAGCTGGGCATGGCAAGTCACACCTTTAATCCCAGCACTTAGGAGGCAGAGGTGGGAAGAGTGCCATGAGTTCAAGGCCACCCTGAGACTACATAGTAAGTTCCAGGTCAGCCTGGGCTAGAGTGAGACCCTACCTTGAAAAACAGGAGAGAGAGAGGGGGGGGGGAGGGAGGGGGGGGCAGAGGAGAAGGAGACAGGAGTGTCAGCCCCAGGCCTGGGGTGGTACTGTTCTGGGTGAGCTGATGAGGGAACCTGAGACTGGAGAGACCTTGAACATAATGTTGCCCCTTCTCCCCCAGCCTGACGGAGCATCGAGGAGGTGGATAGCTGAGGTCACTTTATTGGAATTTGGCCAGGTGAGTAAGAAACAGAAGGGAGGAAGCAAAACGCTGGACCTGCAGCAGTGGTCCCGGAGGCTGGGCTGGTGAGCAGGGAATGAGGACACCAGCGGACTGTGCCAAGAGACAGACACGTGAGGGCCCAGGCCTTGCACATGGCCCCAAGCCTACAGCTGAGTTCCAGATGTGGGTGTCTGAGCTAAGAGAGGCTGGGGAGGGGCTAAATGATGGTCAGATTTCTCTCTCTCTCTCTCTTTCTTTTCTTTTTTTTTTCTTTTTTTTTTTTTTGAGGTAAGGTCTCACTCTAGCTCAGGCTAACCTGGAATTCACTATGTAGTATCAGGGTGGCCTTGAACTCATGGTGATCCTCCTACCTCTGCCTCCCGAGTGCTGGGATTAAAGGCATGCACCACCACGCCTGGCTCAGCTTTTCCTTTTTTTTTTTTTTTTTAATTTTATTTATTTATTTGCAATTAGAGAGAGAGAAAGAGAAGGAGGGAAGGAGAGAGAGAGGAAGGAAGAGAGAGAGAGAGAGGGAGAGTAGGCACACCAAGGTCCTTTTGCCACTGCAAACGAACTCCAGATGCATGTCCCGCTTCCATTTTGTGCATCTGGCATTACATGGGTACTGGAGAATTGAACCTGGGCAGTCAGGTGTTCCAAGCAAATGCCTTTTACCCACTGAGCCATCTCCCTAGCTCCTGTTCCTTTCTCTTATACGTTCCAGACCTTGAAGGAGGCTCATCTCCTTGTTGAGTGCTGTTCTAAATATGTGCGAGTCAGATCCTCATTGCTGGGATCAGCATCCATCCAGACACAGCTCATGGGAGGAAGGGCTTTATTCCAGCTCACAGATCCAGGGGACACTCCAGCAGTGGTGGAAAGAAGCTGGCTCCCTTCCACAGATGCAAGCAGAGAGACGCCACCCACAGCCAGCACCACCAGCAAGCAGAGCCCTGCAGAGCTGAGGCTGCTCTCTGCACACCTTGGGGCTGGCATGTAGATATGCCCCAAAGATATTTCCTCTCATAGTGGGGATCTGCTGCTAGACGCTCATAGAAGAAATTTAATAAACAATGGCAGAGTCTGTGGTGCCAAACATTCAAATTATCACAATATGGAAGAGAATTCTACCCACATGCAGGAAAGAGGCCCCATTTTCTGCCAGAGTGGAGTGCCCATAGCTCATACCTATGGTCATGGCCTGTTCTGTTCCCAGGTTCCAGGTCCTCCCCAGCACTTGTCCAGTCCCAGATTAATCCCCATTCTGAGCAGGAGACAACAGTGTGGAATTGGAACTCAGAAAGTCTGGATTGCAGGGCTGGTGAGATGACTCAGTGGTTAAAGGCACTTGCTTGCAAAGTCTGATGGCCGAGATTTGATTCCCCAGGACCCACATAAGGCCAGAGGCACAAAGTGGTGCATGTTTCTGGAGTTACAGTGGTGGGAGGCCCTTGTGTACCCATTCTCTCTCTCTCTCTCTCAAGTCGTTTCCCCACCCTGCTCTAAGTCCAGGCTGACCTGAAATTCACTATGTATACTCAGGGTGACCTTGAACTCATGGCAATTCTCCTACATCTGTCTCCTGAGCACTGGGGTTAAAGGCGTGTGCCATCAGGCCTGGCCCTCTCTCTCTCTCTCTCTTTCCCTCTGTCTTTCTCTCAAATAAATAAATTACTTTAAAAAATAAATGCTATGAAAAAAAGAGTCCGGATTGAGGCTCCCACGACACCTTGCTTCCTCTTACCAGCAATGCGCGTGTTCATCAATGATGGACTTCCCTACAGGGGCAGCTCACCACGGAACACTCTGTGTGCTGGCTCTGTCATTGGTTGTGTGCCCTGGTCTTTCCGTTGCCCTCCTCCATGTCTCCTGAAATGAAATGCCACACTATGTCACAGCAACCTTGACATCTAAGCGTTCCTAGACTCCTTTTGTTGATTGATTTGGGTCTGTTTCTTAAAAGGACATAAAAAAAAATCACAACCTATTTCTGACCTTTCTTTCCTTACTACTCTTTGTCAATAAACGTCTGTTTCTGTGACTTTTTATAGAAACCTAATTGAAGACGCGTGGTTTAAAAATTAATCACCCATGTTACGCTGGCTGCAAACATCTGTCATTCTTCCTGTCCGCATCCCAAGGTGATTTTTCTGGGTCATGTGGTCTCCTTCTAGCTTCCTCCTGAATGTTCCCTAAATGCCTCCTAAATCTTTGTTTCCATTTCAGTAGCAGCAGAAATACTCTCACTCCAGCCAGGCCTCTTTAACAACAGCCTCTCAACGGGTCTCCAGACCCTCATCCATCCCTTAAACTACCACCGGCAGCTTCCGAGAGCACTGCTCGGGGCAGGTGCTATTTCTTGCTGTGAAACCTGCTGTCTGCGGACGTCAGCAGTGCATCACTTTACAAGCATCTCTCCACCGGGCCCCGCCTCGCCTCCCTAGGCTCTGCCTCCAGGAGATGCGCTGGCTCACGGCTCACAGAGGCACGAAGATGGGGGTCCTGGGGTGTGGAGAGAGCGCTTAGCGCTGAATGGGTCCAGAATTCCTGGTGGCAGCGAGGAAACATTTTGGCAGATGACAGTAGAGCTGGTCATGCAACACTGTAACGGTGGGTGCTCCAGGGCCTTCAGCTGCTGCAGACAGACTCCAGGTGTATATGCCACTTGTGCATCTGCCTTTTTGTGGGTACTGGGAAATCGAACTTGGGTCATTAGGTTTTGCAAGCACGTGCCTTAACTGCTGAGCCATCTCTCTAGTCCTGCCCTTTAAAATTTTTTTTAGAGGCCTGGTGTGGTGGTGCACGCCTTTAATCTCAGCACTTGGAAGGCAGAGGGAGGAGGATTGCTGTGAGTTCAAGGCCACCCTGAGACTTCATAGTAAATTCCAGGTCAGCCTGAGCTAGAGCAAGATCATACCTTGTAAACCCCCCCTGCAAAAATTTTTTTTTAGAGAGAGAGAATTGGCGTGCCAGGGCCACAGCCACTGAAATCAAACTCTAAATGCTTGTGCCACCTAGTGGGCATGTGCAACTTTGCACTTGCCTCACCTTTGTGTGTCGGTTTAATGTGGGATCTGCAGAGTAGAACATGAGTCCTCAGGCTTTGCAAGCAAGCACCTTAACCACCAAACAATCTCTCTAGCCCCTAGTCCCCCTTTTAAAAATATTTTATTTATTTATTTGAGAGGTAAGGGGGGCAGAGAGAAAGAGGTAGATAGAGAGAGAACAGGTGTACCAGGGCCTCTAACCACTGCAAATGAACTCTAGACACATGTGCCATCTTGTGCATTTGGCTTATGTGGGTACTGGGGAATTGAACTTGGGTTCTTAGGCTTCATAGGCAAGTGTCTTAACTACTAGGAAATCTCTCCAGCCCCTCTTTTTTTTTTTTTTTTAACTTTTAGTTGTTTTATTTTGAAGGCTGAACAAGGCACTCACATTTTAGACACTCTTCTTACTAGTCACATGTGAAAGGCTACTTACTCATATATAAGAAGGCAAGGAGAAAAGATATGATTGTCGAAAGGGAACATGAATCCCCACCTAAATTATCTTACAAAAATAGCACGCTTACTTTTTTACTTTCCTACTACTGGAGAAAGTCAAAATAAAATTCACATTAAAAGTTATCTGTACGTTGATATAGCAAGTTAAGTTTAGCATTTTTTACATATCAAGTTCTTCAAATAAATATTTTACACAAATTTTAAGTTTTTTTTAAAAAAATAGGTCAAGTATTTACCCTCTCTTTCTTTGGTCCACTACAAGACCATTTCTCACACTGGCATTACACTGGACTGTAATTCATAGCTATGAACAGTAGCACACGCACCACTGAGGCTGGACACGCACAGGTGCATACCACACATGTGTGAAATGGCTAACACTGCTGTGAACTTCTCCACATGTGCTGTCACTACCAGCAGTACAACTCCAGCCCTATCTTGAGTCAAACAAGGAAAAACAAAAATACTGGACTTTCTAGACACTTTCTCAGGTGCTATAAGAAAAATGGAAAATTTATGAAGCTTTTCAGACCTAAAGATTATGAAACATGGGATTAAAGTCAACAGTGCTTACACACACCTGAACATGGAGCACACAATCAAGGAGTTCATGTAGAGGACACATGAGTGAATATGTATTACGGAACTCTGGCTTCGATCTGATCTGTTTTCATTGTATTCTAAAATTTTATATGTCATTGAATCTCGATGGACATTTAATAAAATAATGTGACATTAAGGTTTCTGTTCTAACAACCAATTTTAAGAACAGTGGAAAGACATGGAATTTTTATATCTTCCCAGATATTTAAAGATAATTTGATTTTTCAAACTAAAGATCTTTATGGATAAAAAAAAAAATTGACAGAACTATAGCCTGGTCTTCACCGTACAGCGTCTTATTGCTAATGTATTGCAATATGAACCGAGAAAATATTTTCCATTTCCAGTAACTGGCGAGATGAATTCATCTTTTTTTTTTTTTTTTTTGTAAAATCAGCTACAATTAAGCTAGGTTGAAGGCAGTAACAGTAAACCCTCAAACTAAAGCCAAGCACTCAGAACTCTAGAACACTAACACCTTCCATCCAGGGTAGGAAAATGAGCATCCAAAGTAGAGAGACCCACACGACTGATCAAGCAGCCAGTCAAAAACCACTTCTCTGTTACTCGAGCTAATAGTTACTCGGAGCTTGAAGTTTCCACCTTCATTATTATTAGTGGTTCCTAGAGTCACAGCTTCGATGTCAAATGTGACAGTGGATCCAGAGGTAACTGCAGGCAACTGATTAGTCATTTCTTTTCCATTGACAAAAACTGCACCATTTGTACTAATGCACACAGCTCGATCCCGCTGCAGTGAGTCATATCCACTCTGTTTTTCTGCACACACTCCTATACTGTCTCTTCTGTCTGGTTGCCCCACAGTTTCAACTCTGAACGTTAAAGTCTGTCCACAGAAATAGGTGGGAGCACTGGAGTAGAGAACACCCGAGGATTCAGAATCATTCCGGAGTGCTATGTTTCTTCGACTGCTCAGACTGTACCCCTCAAAGCCAGGTGTCCATTCATGAGGTACCAGTGTGGAGTGACCTGTCTGGGGAACACTCCAAGGACTCCACTCCTGTCGGCCATCTCCTCGGGCGCAGACTCTGAACTGATAATCAACATTGGGGTCTATGTGCAATACTATAAATTCAGTTTCAGAACCTACATATACATCTTCAAAGTGATTGGAAGTACATTTACGGAACTGGAGCCTATAATCTTGGGCTGTAAAGTCATCATCCACCTTACACCATCGTACTATGATGCCTCCAGGTTTCTCTATTAATTCTTCAATTTGTACTGGGGGACGTGACGCTACTGTTCCGTGTTTAAAGATGTGGTCTTTCACTATGTTAAGAATGGAGTCATCTAACTGAGCAGACAAGCAGGGCACATCAACCAGTAAAGGCACTTCCGGTAAGCTGTCCAACTGAATGTGTGAGGCCTTTTTGGTAAAATTCCATAGTTTCTCATTCTGCTCTTCCATACCACCAAGAATTGTGATCTCACCTTCTCTGACCAGGTCCTCTGCAGTGTGGACTCCATGCTCTATGAGCTTCTGGCAGTCATCTAGCGGCTTAACGGTCTCTTGTTCAATCGTGTCTACCTCTTGCAGAAGAGTCACCAATCGCTCATCCAGGAGCTTCCCAAGGGTTCCTTTTAAATCACTAAAATGCTGTCTGAGGACATCTCTTGTGAGTGATGCACTCTCTTTGATCTCTGCGCCTCCCGCAACCCCTGCAGCCGCTGGCCCAGCTCCCGCTGGTAACTCTGCGCCGCCTCCACGTTCTCGCGGGCCTCCTGCAGCAGCAGCTCGGGCTCGGGCTCCGGCTCCATCGCGCCCCTCATCCGGCCGCGCGGCCCGCTACTGCGGCGCGGGTTCCCGACTCGGCCCGGGAGCCCGCGAGCCTTTTTTTTTTTTTTTGATATCACTCTAGTCCAGGCTGACCTGGAACTCACTCTGTAGCCGAGGCTGGATGTTGCAGTCCAGATCACATTGCTGGTAGAAATCACCCAACCAAGAGCAGCTTGTGAGAGAAAAGAAAGTTATTTTGGCTTACAGGCTCAAAGGGGAAGCTCCATGAAGACAGGGGAAAATGATGGCCTGAGCAGAGTATGGACATCACCCCCTGGCCCACATAAGGTGGACAACAGGAACAAGAGAGTGTGCCAAACACTGGCATGGGGAAACTGGCTTTAACACCCATAATCCCACCCCCAACAATACACTCCCTCCAGCAGACATTAATTCCCAAATCTCCATCAGCTGAGAACCTAGCATTCAGAACACCAAAGTTTATGGGGGACACCTGAATCATCCACCACACTGGCCTTGAACCCATCTTGATCCTTCTATCTCAGCCTTCTGAGTGCTGGAATTCAAGGCAGGTGCTACCGTATCTGGTTGAGGAAGACTCTGGATGTTGACCTCTGGGCTCTGCACACAAATGTACACATGTATATACACCCCTCCCCCGCATAACAACATGTATGCATACACACATGCACCCCCACTCATGGCAGAAAGACTTAAACACCACACTTTGTATTATGTATTTTGTCACAAAAAATTTCAAAGCAGTGTAGTTCCTTCTAGCCCAAGTGTACAAATTGGTCCTTTCTCTCCAAGTCACATTTTCTCTCATGCGGCGAACCCCCTGACCAGCAGGAGAAGAACTACGACCAGCAAATGAAGATCCTTCTTGATCACACTTTGTTGGAGAGCCTCTTGGTTAACAGGAAAGCTGATGGCGAGGGGCCGGGGCGCGGGAGTGTAGCTGCTTTTATAGGGTGTAGCACTACGAGGCACCTACGGATTGGCTGCCACCTGTTCACCCACCATCCAGGGCCACGGGATAGGCCCAGGGTGCATTACATCACGCACATGCGCAGCATCAAGCACGACTGCCGCTAAGACATGACCAAGTAAGGAGTTGATTGTCCTGCCCCTTGGCAGGAAGTAAGCGCCATCTTGTAATGGCGACTGTCTCAGTTCCTCACACTCTCATTAATCTTCTTTTTTAGCTTTATACAAGGCAGAAAAAAATGGTTTCCCCATGTTGTTGGCAATTATTTCTGAAGCCTTGTAAGGCTTCCTGCTTCCTCCTGATCAGTGAAATGTTGGGATGAAATTCTACTGTCTCTCTAGTGGCTCTGATTGCCTTCCTACCACAAGTTTGCAGGAGCATTTGTCTTTCTTCTCTGTAAACCTGAGGCTTCTGAAAGCACAGAAACAGCCAATCCCCTCGATTTTATTTTTTTTATTTTTATTTTTTAAATATTTAATTTTATTAACAGAATATTTACATTTTAAGTCCTTATTTAATCATAGTGAATGTTCCCCTCGATTTTAGAGGACGTGGCATTTTTGTTTTCTGTTTTTCGAGGTAGGGTCTTGCTGTAGCCTAGGCTGACCTCAGCCTCCCGAGTGCTGGGACTAAAAGCATGTGCTCCAGGACCTCCAGCCACTACAAACGAACTCCAGATGAACTTGAACTTCTGGCTTCATGTGGGTACTTGGGAATCGAACTCCAGCCATTAGGTTTTATGGGTAAGCACCTTAACAGCTGAACCATCTCTCCAGCCCATGGAAAGTCACCACGTGGCTAGAAATCCCATATGGAGGGCCTGGAAAAACCGTGGAGAGAAAAGAAAGTTCAAGAAGTTCCTGCCATGTGGGGAGCTGGAGGGGTAAAGACAATAAGGGCTGGGGCCAAGTTATCCCAGGTCCAGCGAGGGAAAAACTCACCCTTAGCCATGGCTGGAAGTTTCCAAGTGGTCAGGAGCAAATTGTTATTTATTTATTTATTTATTTATTTATTTATTTATTTATTTATTTATTTATTTCAAGGTAGGGTTTAATTCTCGTCCAGCTGACCTGGAATTTACTATGTAGTCTCAGAGTGGCCTCAAACTCATGGTGATCCTCCTACTTCTGCCTCCTGAGTGCTGGGATTAAAAGTGTGAGCCACCATGCCTCTGCCAGAAGCACTTAAAAATATTTTATCTATTTATTTATTTGATGGAGAGAGAGAGAGAGAGAGAGAGAGAGAGAGAGAGAGAGGGAGGGAGGGAGGAGGGAATGAGAATGGGTGCACCAGGGCTTCCAGCCACTGCAAACGAACCCCAGATGCATGCACTACTTTGTGCATCTGGCTTATGTGGGTCCTGGGGAATTGAACTGAGGTCCTTTGACTTTGTAGGCAAGTGCTTTAACCGCTAAGCCATCTCTCTAGCCCTCAGAAGCACTTTTTTTTTTATTGGCAACTTTCATAATTATAGACAATAAACCATGATAACTCCCTCCCTTTCCCCACTTTCCTTCACAAATCCACTCTCCATCATATCCCCTCCCACCTCTTCATCAGTCTTTCTTTTATTTTTATTATTTATTTATTTGAGAGTGACAGAAAGAGAAAGGGGAGAGAGAGAGGGAAAGAGAGAGAGGGAGGGAGAGAATGGGCACGCCACAGCCTCTAGCCACTGCAAACGAACTCCAGATGCATGCGCCACCTTGTGCATCTGGTTAACGTGAGTCCTGGGGAATTGAGCCTTGAACCGGGGTCCTTAGGCTTCACAGACAAGTGCTTAACCACTAAGCCATCTCTCTAGCTCTGTCTTTTATTTTGACGTCATCATCTTTTCCTCCTATTATGCAGGTCTTATGCAGGTAGTGCCAGGCACTGAGAGGTCATGGACATCCAGGCCATTTTGTGTCAGCAGTCCTACCCTTCCTTTGGCTCTTTTTTTTTTTTTGAGGTAGGGTCTCACTCTAGCCCAGACTGTCCTGGAATTCACTCTGTAGTCTCAGGGTGGCCTCAAACTCATGGCGATCCTTCTACCTCTGCCTCCCAAGTGCTGGGATTAAAGGCGTGCACCACCACGCCTGGATGGCTCTTACATTCTTTCCCCCATCTCTTCCCCAATTAACCCAGAGCCTTGGAAGGTGTGATAGAGATGTCTCAGTTCTGAGCACTCCTCTGTCACATCTTCTCAGCACCATGATACAAGCAAGCACCTGTAACCACTGAGCCACTTCTTCAGTGCCTAGGCTTACTCTTCTGCGGGTGCACATCCTGTTGCCCTGTCATCATTTGTTGAGAAGTGACTCACCACTCTTTCACTACTTTTGTCAAATATCAGTTATCTGGGCGAGGGGGGCTGTGTTAAGTCTGGGCTCTCCAGTCTGTTGTATTAAGTACTTACGTCTGTCTTTATGCCAGTACCATGATATTTTGATGATTGCATTTTATAATGGAAATGACATGTAGAGGGTGAGCATGTGGGTGTGTAATGTTGTAGGCATACTATTTCATTTCTAAATACTTTGTTCTGAAAGTTTGAAGAACAAGGGCTTTGTCATGCTTTGCTTGTCATAGCAAAGAGAGTTATTAGTAATCCTCAAAATTCAATTACTGCCAATATACAATTAGTTCATGCTGTGAGTTTGTAATAAAAAATAATTATTAAAAATATCAGTTATAGCCAGGCGTGGTGGCGCACACCTTTAATCCCAGCATTCGGGAGGCAGAGGTAGGATTGCCATGAGTTCGAGGCCACCCTGAGACTCCATAGTGAATCCCAGGTCAGCCTGGGCTAGAGTGAGACCCTACCTTGAAAAACCAAAAAAAAAAAAAAAAAAAAAAAAAAAAAAAATTCAGTATATATTTTCAGTTTAAAAAAAATTTTTATTATATTTTTCTCACAATTTTTATTAACATTTTCCATGATTATAAAAAATATCAGTTATAGGGCTGGGGTGATGGCTTAGTGGTTAAGGCACCTGCCTTTGAAGCTCAAGGCCCCAGGTTCCACTCCCCATAACTGATGTAAGCCAGATGCACAATGTGAAACATGCTCACAGGTGGTTTACGTGGGCCCTGGGGAATCAAAACTGGGTCCTTTGGCTTGGCAGGCAAGTGCATTAATCGCTAAGCCATCTCTCCAGCTCAAATAAGATATATATATATTTTTAAAAGAGTAAGCCAGTATCTCTATCTCCTATCAAACTACACCCACATGCTATAAAAACCCCAGAGTAGGGCTGAAAATCTGGCTTAGTGGTTAAGGTGCTTGACTGCAAAGCCTAAGGACCCAGGTTCCATTCCCCAGAACCCACATAAGCCAGATGCACAGGTGGTGCATGCATCTGGAGTTCATTTGTGATGGCTAAAGGCCCTAGTGTGCCCATTCTCTATCTGCCACTTTCTCTCTCAAATAAGTAAAAATATTGCTGGATGTGGTGGTACATGCCTTTAATCCTAATACATATGAAGCAGAGGTAGGAGGATCACTGTGTGTTCAAGGCCACCCTGAGACTACATAGTTTGAATTCCAGTTTTTTTTTTTTTTTTTTGGTGTTTAGAGGTAGGGTCTCACTCTAGCCCAGGCTGACCTGGTATTCACTATGGAGTCTGGAGTCTCAGGGTGGCCTCGAACTCATGGCCATCCTCCTACCTCTGCCTCTTGAGCGCTGGGATTAAAGGCGTGCGCCACCACTCTTGGCTCCCATCGTTATTCTTGTTAAATAAAAAATGGCACCTGTTGGTGTCATTACAGAAGTTTTTTTGTTTTTTTTCAAGGTAAGGTTTCACTCTAGCTCAGGCTGACCTGGAATTCACTATGGAGTCTCAGGGTGGCCTTGAACTCATGGCCATCCTCCTACCTCTGCGTCCCAAGTGCTGGGATTAAAGGCATGCGCCACCACGCCTGTCCTCAGAAGTTGGTTTTAACAAGTATGCAAACTGGGACTGGGTGGGTAGCTCAGTTGTGAGACTGCTTACTTTGCAAACAAGCGAACCTGCGTGTGACCCCAGAAGCCATGTGGAATGTGCTGGGCGTGGTGGTGCACACCTATGATCCAGGCAAAAGGGAGGTGGGGACAGGAGGAGCCCTGAGGTGGCTACCTAATCTAGTTTAATCACTGGATTCCAGGCCAGTGAGAAACTTGTGTCAAAAAGAGGTGAGGGCTGGAGAGATGGCTTAGCGGTTAAGCGCTTGCCTGTGAAGCCTAAGGACCCCGGTTCGAGGCTCGATTCCCCAGGTCCCATGTTAGCCAGATGCACAAGGGGGCGCACGCGTCTGGAGTTCGTTTGCAGAGGCTGGAAGCCCTGGCGCGCCCATTCTCTCTCTCTTCCTCTATCTGTCTTTCTCTCTGTGTCTGTTGCTCTCAAATAAATAAATAAATAAAATTTAAAAAAAACGAGGTGAGAGGGGTGGAGACGGCTCAGCAGTTAAAGGTGCTTGCTTGCAAAGCCTGCTGGTCCTGATTTAATTCCCCAGACACCCACATAAAGCCAGAAGGCATTCATGTATAGTGCAAGGGATCTAAGTGCACATACACATGCATATGTACAAATAAATAAATAGCATTAAAGAAAAAGGAAATGGGGGTTGGAGAGATGGCTTAGTAGTTAAGGTGCTTGCCTGTGAAGCCTAAGGACTCAGGTTTGATTCCCCAGAACCCACGTAAAGCCAGATGTACAAGGTGGTGCATGTGTCCAGAGTTCATTTGTAGTGGATAGAGGCCCTGGCATATCATTCTCCCTCTCTCTCTCTCTCTCTCTCTCTCTCTCTCTCTCCATATATATATCTGCCTCTTTCTCTCATATATATATATATATATATATATATATATATATATATATATATATATGTTGTTTTTAGAGGTAGGGTCTCACCCTAGCTCAGGCTAACCTGGAATTCACTATGTAGTCTCAGGATGGCCTTGAACTCTTGGTGAGCCTCTTACCACTGCCTCTCAAGTGCTAGGATTAAAGGCATGTGCCACTACACCCAGCCAAATAAATGCAAAAAAAGAAAAGGATACTGTAAGCCAGTATCACCTTTAACCCCAGCACTTGGGAAGCAGAGGTAGTGGGATTGCTGTGAGTTTGAGACCACCCTAAGTACATAGGGAATTCTAGGTCAGCCTGGGCTAGAGTGAGACCTTACCTGGAAAAATAGAACAAGGGCTGGAGAGATGGCTTAGTGGTTAAGGTGCAAGCCTATGAAGCCTAAGTACCCAGGTTTGATTCTCCAGGTCCCATGTAAGCCAGATGCACATGGTGGCACATGCATCTGGAGTTTGTTTGCAGTGGTTGGAGGCCCTGGGGCACCCATTCTCACTCACTCTCTATCTCTTTCTCTCTGTCTCTAATAAATAAATAAATAAATCTTAAAAAAGAAAAAAAAAAAAAAAGAAAAACAGAACGAAAAACAAAGGAAAGAAACAGACAGTGTGCCCAGGGATCACAGCACCTGAGCCTGTCCTCTGGCCTCCACTTCCTTATGCACACACATATGCACATATGTGCACACATGTTTGTGTCTACACATACAAATACACGTACACACATGCATGTGTACCACACACACATACACAAAAAGTATAAAAAAGTAGGTGAGCGAGGGTATTGGGGAATTTGGGGTTGTTGTAGAAAAGAAGACACAATGTCTCTATTCTGAGTAAGTTCTGTATCTATGGGGCCTGTGCGTGGCATGGGCTAGAGAAGGTGGAGCCATGATCTCAAGAACCCCAAATGCCATTCTGCTTCGTCCTTAGTTTGCTGTCCTTCAGCTGGGCGGATGACAATAAGGGAAACCCTGAGGTGGAGGTGATGGTTTAGCGTTTCACTTCCCATCAAGCAACACTCTTTAAAACAATGCTATCTATTTATTTGTTTGTTTGTATGCGTGTGGTGTGTCTCTAGCTGTTGCAAATGAACATCCCTCCAGCTTTATGGGGTCGGCTGGGGAACTGAAACCCTGGGCTGGCAGGCTTTTCTCGCCTTAACCACTTTAACCACTTCACTTTAACCACTGAGCTATCTCCCCAGCCCCAATATTTGATCTTCCCCTTCCCTTCCCTTCCCTTCCCTTCCCTTCCCTTCCCTTCCCTTCCCTTCCCTTCCCTTCCCTTCCCTTCCCTTCCCTTCCCTTCCCTTCCCTTCCCTTCCCTTCCCTTCCCTTCCCTTCCCTTCCCTTCCCTTCCCTTCCCTCCCCTCCCCTCCCCTCCCCTCCCCTCCCCTCCCCTCCCCTCCCCTCCCCTCCCCTCCCCTCCCCTCCCCTCCCCTCCCCTCTCTCCCCTCCCCTCTTTCCCCTCCTCTCCCCTCCCCTCCTGTCCTCTCCTCTCCTCTCCCCTCCCCTCCTCTTCCCTTCCCTTTCCTTTCTTTTTGGTTTTTTGAGGTAGGGTCTCATTGTAGCCTAGGCTGACCTGGAATTCATTATGTAGTCTCAGGGTGGCCTTGAACTCACAGTGATTCACCTACCTCCAGAGTGCTGGGATTAAAAGTGTGCACCACCATGTCTGATTCTCCATTTCTTTATTTTTCTTCCTTCCCCTCCCTCCCTCCCTCCCTCCCTCCCTCCCTCCCTCCCTCCCTCCCTCCCTCCCTCCCTTCCTTCCTTCCTTCCTTCCTTCGAGAGAAAGAGGCAGATAGAAGATAGAGAGGCAGATATATAGAGAGAATGGGGGCACCAAGTCTTCTACTCACCTCAAACAAGCCCCAGACACATGCACCACCTTGTGCATCTGGCTTATGTGGGTCCCAGGCAATCAAACTAGGGTCCTTTGGCTTTGCAGGCAAGCGCCTTAACCACTAAGCTATCTCTCTAGCCCTCCCCTTTGCATTTCTACATCTCGCTTTATTCTGTTCCTGCACCACCACGAGCTTGAGAAACTGTTCATGTTCTTTTAGGTTTGGGTTTTGCTTTGCGTGTGACGTGTGTAAGGATGTACGGGCTCAGGTGTGCCATGGTGAGTGTGGAGACCAGAGGACAGCTTCACAAAGCTGGTCCTCCTCCCCCATCTTGCTTGAGATAGGGTCTCTTGTTGTTTCTGCTTCTGGGAAGGCCAGACCAGCTGGACTACCAGTTTTGGGGTTCCCTTCGCCCTGCCTTGCATCGCCAGAGGGTGCTGAGACTATCAATGTATGTGGGTGCTGGGGATCTGAACCGTGGCTGGCAGGCTTGTTGTCGACAGTTTCCAGCTGCTGGGATGAACAATCAACGCAGTTTAGGGGAGGAAGAAGTTTGTTTCAAGCTTATAGATCCAGGGGGAGGTTCCATCTATGGCAGAAGTTGCTTCCATACGTATGAGCAGAGAGAAACAGCCAAACAGCCCAGAAAAACCAAACGCAGTGGGAACCCAGAACCCAGGCAGAGCTCCGACCTCTCCACACCTGTGTGCTGGAGGTTAGATCTGCCCCAGGCATCTCTGGCCCCAGGATCCAGCCCAGTAACACCCACTTCAACCAGAAATTGCAAGCTTTAATAACCTGTCTATGGGGGCACACATTCAAACTACCATGCTGCCTGCCAACTGCTTTTAACCACTCAGCCACCTTCCTGGTGCTGGGTCTTGCTTTTTTTTTTTGGGGGGGGGGGGTCTTGCTTTTTTTACCCCTGTTTAATCTCTCCAGGGCCTGTCTTGTTTCCTTCTCCTGTTCCAGTTTGCGAATCCTTCAGGGGCATTGGGACCATAAAGCCAGGCTGTGCTTGGTGCGGGGCGTGGGTGCTGGTCATAGAAAACTTCCCATGACCGTTTTCAACCCTGGGAGCCCCTGAGCTCTCCATGGACAGGGTGCAGTGTCCACATTCCCGTCTCAATTGTTACTCTCCACCTGCTTTTTTTTTTTTTTTTTCCTGAGGTAGAGTCTCATTGTAGTTTAGGCTGACCTGGAATTCACTATGTAGTCTCAGGGTGGCCTTGAACTGATGGCGATCCTCCCGAGTGCTTGGATTAAAGGTGTGCACCATCAGGCCTTTTTATTTTTTAAAAATTTTATTTATTTATGTATTTGAGAGAGAGAATGGGTATACCAGGACCTCCAGCCATTGCAAATGAACACCAGACACATGCGCTACTTTGTGCATCTGGCTTTATGTGTGTTCTGGGGAACTGAACCTGGATCCTTTGGCTTTCCTGGCAAGCATCCTAACTGCTAAGTCATCTCTCCAGCCCTGATTTTTAATTTAATTTTTATCTTTTGTTTTTTTGAGGTAGGGTCTCACTGTGGCCCAGGCTGACCTGGACTTCACCATGTAGTCTTAGATCGCCTCAAACTCACGGCAATCCTCCTACCTCTGCCTCCCAAGTGCTGGGATTAAAGGCACACGCCACCATGCCTGACCTTATTTTTTAAAAATATTTTATTTATTTATTTATGAGAGCACAGCAGATAGATGGATGAAAGATGGAGAGAATGGTGCATCAGGCCCTCTAGCCACTGCCGACAGACTCCAGACACATATGCCACACTGTGCATCTGGCCTTACGCAGGTGCTGGGAAATCGAGCCCTGGGTCCTTAGACTTTGCAGGCAAGTGCCCCAACCGCCGAGCCAGCTCTCCAGTCCTTCTCCACCTCCTTTGAGGAGAATCTCAAGGATGGCCATTCACACAAATGATGGCGACCAAGAACTTCAGTCACACATCTTCACAGAAGCCTTATGAGTGTCCCTCTACCATGTCTAAACCGAATGTAAATGGGCTGTGTCTTTAATGAAGGCATTTCTAATTATCAGCAGCCTCCTGATCATTAGGGTGGTAAAGTATTTTCCAATTACGAACCTTAAATGGAGCCTTTTGCCTGCTCAGAAGCAATTTGCCACTTAGCTCAAAAGCCTTCTAGTAAGATTATTAGTGGCTTTCATTAGGCATGTACTCGTTCTGGTTGTTTGAAAGAGCACTTTTTTTTTTTAAATTATATATTTTTTCCTTCGTGCACCTTTCTCCCTTTATTAACAATTGCTGGCGATTAGCAAGCTGATGTGATCCACATACGGCAAGCAACTGCCCCCCCAAATTTTCCTTTGTTGGTGGTCGTGTAGCTCCCTGTCCTGGCCCCGCCTCTCCCTGATGTCTGCCCTGACTCAGATCAATAGAGCTCAGTGTTCGTGTTGTGATGAATCAGTCAACCGCCAGCCAGCGCCTCAGATGGCCATGGTACACTGCCTTGTGACAGACTGCCCTTACACAGTGACATTTTCCTGTGCTCTCTCCCAGCTTTGAGGTGCGGGTCATAGAATATCACTGAGCCAAGTGAGGACACCACTTCCCTGCCAAGCTAGGTAGAGGTTGGCAGCGAGTCCACACTCAATTTTGGTAAGCAAAAAGAGGAGAGTTTTTCTTTTTTTCTTTCTTTTTTTTTAAAAAAAATTTATTTATTTATTTATTTGTAAGCAGAGAGAGATAGAGAGAAGAGAGACAGATAGATAGGATAGGCACGCCAGGGCCCCTAGCCACTGCAGACGAATTCCAGATGCACATGTCCCTTGTGCATCTGGTTTACATGGGTCCTGGGGAATTGAATCTGTGTCCTTCGGCTTCACAGGCAAATGCCTTAACCGCTAAGCCATCTCTCCAGCCCCGAGAGTTTTTCTTAATATCTGTTCGCCCATCACCCGCTCTCAGCCTTCCCCTCCTTCCTCAAGATAATGCCTGTTGAAATGCTATCGTTCTTAACTGCTTTGCTTCAGTGTTTGATGTGCTCTTATCTAACCAAGAGACAGGGTATGAGCGTTTCCCTTCTTCATTCTAACACTTTGGATCAATCATCTATTAATATGGAATAGAAAATGATGCCAATAAAATACTTTTTCTTTGAATTGTCAGGTTTTCTTTTGGTAAGTGGTACTTTGCCCTAAATTGTTCAAATAGTTGTACAGATGCAGTTTAACATGCTTCCAGACTCTTCTATAACCACTCTTTGTCTCTCTGCTCTTCCTCTTTCTCCCTTCCTTCCCTTCCTCCCTCTCTCCCTCTTTCCTTCTTTCCTTCCTCTCTCTTTCTTTCTCTTCTTCCTTCTTTAAAAAAATTATTTATTTATTTATTTATTTGAGAAAGAGAAAGAGGCAGAGAGAGAGAGAGAGAAAGAGGGAGAGAATGGGTGCGCCAGGGCATCCAGTCACTGCAAACGAACTCCAGATGCATGTGCCCCCTTGTGCATCTGGCTTATGTGGGTCTTGGAGAATTGAATAGGGATCCTTTGGCTTTACAGGCAAATGCCTTAACTGCTAAGCCATCTATCCAGCCCTCTTTCTTTCTTTTTTGAAGTAGGGTCTTACTCTAGCCCAGACTGACCTGGAATTCACTATGGAGTCTCAGGGTGGTCTTGAACTCATAGCGATCCTCCTACCTCTGCCTCCTGAGGGCTGGGATTAAAGGTGTGTGCCATCGCACCCAGCTTTCTCTGCTGTTTTTTACCCTTGCCTTCTCTTTGTATCAGATTTTCTTCTCTTATTGTTCCTAAAAAATAATGTTTCCCTCTGTTAGATTTCTTGCAGCTATCCAAGAGAAGAAATTAAATTGTCTATAATTGTTCCCCTCAGAGAGCATTGGTATCATACACAGAGTGGTCACCTATTCTCTGGTAAACTGAGGATGTTGTAAGTCTTCTCTACAGGTTAAAAAAAGATTGTGAAGCCGCCAGTGGTGGTGCACGCTTTTGATCCCAGCACTCAGGAGGCAGAGGTAGGAGGATCGCCATGAGTTTGAGGTCACCCTGAGACTACATAGTGAATTCCAGGTCAGCCTGGGCTAGAGTGAGACCTTACCTCGAAAACAAACAACAACAACAAAAGGATTGTGTATGTGGTCTGCTTGCATGTGTGTGTAGGTGTGTGAATGTGCATTCATGTGTGTTCATGTTGCTCATGTGTATGTAAAGATGTGTGTTCACATGTGTGGGCAGGTGTGTGTGTTCACATGTGTATGCAGGTGGAGGACAGAAGTTGGTGTTTAGGTGTCTCCTTCAGTTACTCTCCACCTCATTATTGTTATTATTATTTATTTAATTTTTTAAATTTTATTTGAGAGTGACAGACAGACAGACAGAGAAAGAGGCAGATAGATAGAGAATGGCACGCCAGGGCCTCCAGCCACTGCAAATGAACTCCAGATGCATGTGCCACCTGTGCATCTGGCTTATGTGGGTCCTGGGGAATGGAGCCTTGAATTGAGGTCCTTTGGCTTCACGGGCAAGTGCTCAACCGCTAAGCCATCTCTCCGGCCCTTGTTTTCTTTTTTAAAATGTGACTTTTATGTTTTATTTTTTGAGGTAGGGTCTCACCCTAGCCCTGGCTGACCTGGAATTTACTAGGTAATCTCAGGGTGGCCTCCAACTCACAGTGATCCTCCTACCACTGCCTCCTGAGTGCTGGGATTAAAGGCATGTGCCATCATGCCCTGCCCAAATATGACCTTTTTTTTTTCTTTTTTTAAAAAAATTTTTTTATTTATTTGAGAGCAACAGACAGAGAGAAAGACAGATAGAGGGAGAGAGAGAGAATGGGCGTGCCAGGGCTTCCAGCCTCTGCAAACAAACTCCAGACGCGTGTGCCCCCTTGTGCATCTGGCTAACGTGGGACCTGGGGAACCAAGCCTCGAAACGGGGTCCTTAGGCTTCACAGGCAAGCTCTTAACCGCTAAGCCATCTCTCCAGCCCAAATATGACCTTTTTAAATTAAATATTTTTATTTATTTCTGAGAGAAAGGAGAGGGAGAGTCATTGAGAGAATGAGGGTACCAGGGTCTTTTGCCACTTCAAATGAACTCCAAATGGGTGAACCGCTTGTGCATCTGGCTTTTATGTGAAACTGGGGAAGTAAACCAGGCCAGCAGGCTTTGCAAGCAAGCCACTTTAATGGCTGAGGCCTTTTATTTTATTTTTGAGGAAGGGTCTTAATTTATCCCAAAATGATCTGGAACGGACTCTACAGCCCAGGCTGACCTCCACCTCACACCAACTGATGGTCCTACCTTCAGCCTCCCAAATGCTGGGTTTAAATGCACATGCTACCATGCCCATGCCAAGTTTTCATCTTTTTTTATTTTAATGTCTTTTATTTATTTATTTGAGAGTGACAGAGACAGAGAGAAAGACAGATAGAGGGAGAGAGAGAAAATGGGCACGCCAGGGCTTCCAGCCTCTGCAAATGAACTCCAGATGCGTGCGCCCCCTCGTGCATCTGGCTAACGTGGGACCTGGGGAACCGAGCCTCGAACCGGGGTCCTTAGGCTTCACAGGCAAGCGCTTAACCGCTAAGCCATCTCTCCAGCCCAAGTTTTCATCTTTCAAAAAAATATTTTATATATTTATTAGAGAGAGAGAGAGAGAGAGAGAGAGAGAGAGAGAGAGAGAGAATGGGCACACCAGGGCCTCCAGACCCTGAAAGCCAACTCCAGGCACATGCGCCACCTTGTGCATCTGGCTTATGTGGGTACTAGGGCATTGAACCTGGGTTCTTAGACTTCCCAGGCAAGCTTCTTAACCATTAAGCCATCTCTTTAGCCCCCCCTCTTTTTGAGACAGGGGCTTGCCCTGAACCTAGGGCTCACTAAATGGCTGTACTCGCTAGCCAGCCAGTCCCAGCTCCTCCTGTAACTGCCTTCCGAAGGCTAGGGTTCCCGGAGCATTGCACCTGGCTTTCATGTGGGCGCAGGAGAGTCCAACTCAAGGCCTCTTTTCTCTTTTTTTTTTTCTTTCTCTTTCTCTTTCTTTCCTTCCTTCTTTCTTTTTTTGGTTTTTCGAGGTAGGGTCTCACTCTAGCTCAGGCTGACCAGGAATTCACTATGTAGTCTCAGGGTTGCCTCTAACTCATGGCGATCCTCCTACCTCTGCCTCCCGAGTGCTGGGATTAAAGGCGTGCACCACCACCTCCAGCTCACTCGCTTGCTTGCTTGCCTGCCTGCCCTCCTTTCCTTCCTTCCTTCCTTCCTTCCTTCCTTCCTTCCTTCCTTCCTTCCTTCCTTCTTTCTTTCTTTCTTTCTTTCTTTCTTCCTCTCTCTCTGTCTCTTTCTCTTTCTTTCTCTCTTTCTTTCTTGGAACAGGATCTCACGGGAGCCCTGGCTGATGTGGAGCTCACCATGTCACTCAGGCTGGCCCTGAACTCCTGGCGATCCTCCCACCTCACCTCCCTGTGCTGGGAGTAAAGGCACGCGCCACCCAGCTTGAAGTCAGGTTCTGCAAAGATATTACCTACCGAGTTGCCTCCCCAGCGCTGCTTTCTCTAAAATTTCTAAGTCAAATTTATTGGTGAAATGGAGTCAAGATTTGCTGGCCAGCTGAAAGAGTTCAAAATAGCTAAATAATAAATTAACTCAAAATGAACTTATTGTTGAAAAGCTGAGGCCAGTTCTGATGGAATTATCTAAGATTACCCAAATCACACAACCCCCTAATTGTGCTATTTCTGGTAAGTGTTAAGAGCTGAACCTCAGAAGGCCAACTAGTTGAGAGTCCTGCAAGGAGACTGTATGTTTATCAGAAGGAGAACCACTGGGGAATTATTCTAAAGGACCCCTCTATTTGTGCATTACCACAAAGCAGTTTCTTTTCTATTTTTGGCTGAATTCTATCCTTAAAAGCAATTACAATGCCTGGGTGGGGTGTATACATAACCTTCCTTTCAACAACTAGATATCTCAACTTCCCTTTATTTATACAATTACTATGGCATTGAAAAACATGAGCATGTGGCAGAAGCAGATAGGAATGGCTAATGTTTTTGCCTTTTTTTTTTTTTTAAAAAAAACCTTTTATTTATTTATGAGAGAGAGAGAGAATGGGCACAGTAGGGCCTCCAGCCACTGCAAATGAGCTCCAAATGTGTGTATCACCTTGTGCATCTGGCTTACATGGGTCCTGGGGAATTGAACCTGGGTCCTTTCGCTTTGCAGGCAACTGCCTTAACCACTGAGCAATCTTTCCAGCCCATGGAGCCAGAGAATGGACAATATTCCCTTAAGCCAGGGGCTTTTCTAAAGACAAGGGTGGTAGACATACACTCATGAAAGACTTTGACTGTTTTTGTGATAGGACTTGATAAGCCAGCCTGAAGAATGATGATATTTAGCCGGGCGTGGTGGCGCATGCCTTTAATCCCAGCACTCGGGAGGCAGAGGTAGGAGGATTGCCATGAGTTCGAGGCCACCCTGAGACTCCATAGTGAATTCCAGGTCAGCCTGGGCTATAGTGAGACCCTACCTCGAAAAATCAAGAAAAAAAAAAAAAAGAATGATGATATTTACATTATTTTATATTCTAAATAATATTTCCTGGGCTGCAGAGATGGTTGAGTGGTTAAAAATAATTGTCTGCAAATCCTGACAGCCTGAGTTCAATTCTCCAGTACCTATGTAAAACCAGATACACAGAATGATGCAAGTGTTGGAGTTTGTTTGCAGTGGCAGGAGGCCCTGGCACACCCATACTCTCTGTCTCTCTGCTTGCAAATAAATACTCAAAAAAAATTAAAAAAAAGATAAATAACACTTTCACATTGGTTTATAGAAAGAAAATATAGATAGGGAAGAGGGTACTCTGGTCTTAACTTCAAAATAATTTGCTCACTTGGCCAGTATCTAGGCGACTCTAGTGGGGACGCTAGCAGGAGGAGCACATGTTTACACACACAGCAAACATGCGGGCTGGCGGCCATGGGTTGCCCAGAATAGCATCCCTGCTAGATCTTTCCATGGGCATACGGTCACAAGCGTGGGTGCCTGTGTGTAACAGCAGTCCCTTCATTAGGGTCACATGAACCCCCTCACAGGACAGGAGCAGCCTGGGGCTTTGTGCCATGACAGCCACTCCGCACAGAACAAGAGCTCTACGCGCTGGAGGCTCTGTCATAGTCAAAGAAACAGCGGTTGACGGGAAGCAAGCACCCAGAGCCACTCAAGTCCTGACACAAGAAAACGTCAAATGAGATCATGTTCAGTACAAAGCAAATTCCCCTTACAAAGCCTCCCTGCAAGACGCTACGTTTAAGCCCTGTCATGTTCTTGAGTGTTACTGATACTCAGGCAGTAATGTTTCATGGCTCCACGCCTACCTTTATTTTCTAACCTTCTTAAATGTTTTGTTTTATTTATTTGCATGTGTGTGCACATGTGTGTGTATTGTATGCATGTCAGGCCCTTACTACTACAAATGAACACCAGACCCTTGTGCCACTTTTCTTTCTTTCTTTCCTTCCTTCCTTTCTTTTTTCTTTCTTTCTTTCTTTCTTTCTTTCTTTCTTTTTTTTTTTTTTTTGAGTCAGGGAGTCACTCTAGCAGAGGCTGATCTGGAATTCACTCTGTAGTCTCAGGCTGGCTTTGAACTCACAGCGATCTTCCTACCTCAGCCTCCTGAGTGCTGGGATTAAAGGCAGGTGCCGCCATGCCTGACATTGTGCCACTTTTTAAAAGGGAGGAGTGAGTGTGAGTCAGTCCCTAACCAGGCTGGTCTAGAACTAAATATGTAGCCCAGGATGTGCACTCCTAGCGAGAATAGGTGTGCCAGTGTATGCTATTAAGCCCAGCACTGAGGTAGGTAAGATCCACGAGTTTGGAGGTCATCCTGGGGCTAGACTTAGTTTTAGGTCAGTCTGAGCTAAACCTCAACACCCAAAAAGGGGCTGGGAAGGTGCTCAATGGTTAAAGGCACTTGTTTGCAAAGCCTGCTAGCTTCTGTTCAATTCCCCCAAACCCACCTAAATCCAGACAGAAAAACAGTGCAAGCATCTGGTATTCATTTGCAGCAACAGGAGATCCTGGCAAATCGACATACATTTGCAAAAGAAATGGGTGTGCCAGGGCCTCCTGCCACTGCAAACAAACTCCAGACTCATGCCACTTTGTGCATCTGACTTTACATGGGTATTGGGAAATCAAACCTGAGTTGTTAGGCTTTGCATGCAAGTGCCTTAATCACTGAGCATCTCTCCAGCCCTTTGTGCCACTGTTTTGCACCATGGTTTGTATCTGGCTTATATGAGTGGCTTGGGAATTGAACCCTGGCCAGCAGGCTTTGCAAGCCAGTGCCTTTAACCACTCAGCAGTATTCCCAACCCCTCCTTATTTATTACATGAATTGTCCCCTCGCTGACTTCTCTTTTTTGTTTCTCCCATTAGCAAGATTCTTTTCTTTCTTTTTTTTTTTTTTTTTTTGAGGTAGGGTCTTGCTGTAGCCCAGGCTGATCTGGAATTCACCATGTAGTCTCAGGGTGGTCCCGAACTCATGGAGATCCTCCTACCTCTGCCTCCTGATTTCTGTGATTTGAAAGGGTGGGGGGAGAGAGAGAGGCAGAGACAAATAGTGAATGGGCGTACCAGAGCCTCTATCCACTGCAAATGAATTCCAGATGCATGCACTACCTTGTGCATCTAGCTTTATGTGGATACTGGGGAATCAAACCTGGGTCATTAGGCTTTTCAGGCAAACACCTTAACACTGAGCTATCTCTCTAGGCCAAGATTGGTTTTAAAATGTAATTTAAAAAAATTTGTTATTTTATTTATTTGAGAGAGAGAGATAGAAAGAGGCAGATAAAGAGAGAGAGAAAGAGAGAAAGAATGGAGAATGGGCATGCCAGGGCCTCCAGCCACTGTAAACGAACTCCAAGGTGTATGTGCCACCTTGTACATCAGGCTTACGTGGGTCCTGGGGAATTGAACCTGGGTCCTTTGGCTTTGTAGGCAAATGCCTTAACCACCAAGTCAAGTTTCCAGCCCTAAAATATAATTAAATAGTATTTTGGCTGGGTGTGGTACATGCCTTTGATCCGAACACTGGGGAGGCAGAGGTGGGACGATTGCCAGGAGTTCAAGGCCATTCTGAGACTACATAGTGAGTTCCAGGTCAGCCTGGGATAGTGTGAAACCCTACCTCGAAAAACCAAAAAAAAAAAAAAAAAAAATTTTTTGGAGAGAGAGGAGAGAGAGAAGGGGTTTGCCAGGGCCCGTAGCCACTGCAAATGAACTCTATATGCATGCTCCACTTTGTAAATTGGGCTTTATGTGGGTACTAGAAAATTGATATTGGCTCGTTAAATGTTGCAGGCAAGTGACTTAACCACTAAGCCATCTTTCTATCCCTAAAATACATTTCTTCTTTTTTTTAGTTTTTCAAGGTAGGGTCTCACTCTAGCCCAGGCTGACCTGGAATTCCCTATGTGATCTCAGGGTGGCCTTGAACTCATGGTGATCCTCCTACCTTTGCTTCCTGAGTGCTGGGATTAAGCTCCTTAACTGCTGAGCCATCTCTCCAGCCCCATTTTCCCACTTCTCAGAGCTCAGCTGTTTTTAGATTCCATATGCTTACGGCTGAGGTCACTCAGCACTTGTCTTTGTGCCTCACATGCTGGTTTCCACCCCAGCCGTGTCGTAAATGGCAGGATTAAAGTGTTTTGTGGCTGGCAGTGCTGTCCAGGGCGTCTGTGTGGTGCACCGCGGGGCTCCGAGCTCTGTCCTAGTCGAGGAAACAGCAGTGTGACAGGCAATGAACATCAAAAGTCCCTTAAATATTTATACAGCCTCACAGCCCAGAGAGAGCATTTTCAGCACAAAGCAAGTTCCTGTACAAAACCTTTACCAACCTCAAAGTCGAGGGCTTGTTTCCATGTCCTGGCTCTTGTGAATATCGCTGCAATGTCCGTGTGGCAAAGCTGTCTCGTTGACACACGCATTTCTCCTTCGGTTGCAGTATAGCTAGGGCATATGGTAGACCCGCGGTCCTCACAGGAACCTGCATACCCGTTTCTATGATGGCTGCCCTCAGTTAAAGCCCCAGTCCTTCTTGCACTCCCTCCTGCCCTCCCTCCTGCCCTCCCTCCCTCCCTCCCTCCCTCCCTCCTTCCCTCCCTCCCTTCCTTCCTCCCTTCCTTCCTTCCTCCCTCCCTTCTTCCTTCCTTCCTTCCTTTCTTTTTTTTTTTCAAGGTAGGGTCTCACTCTGGCCCAGGCTGACCTGGAATTCACTATGGAGTCTCAGGCTGACCTTCAACTCACGGCAATCCTTCCACCTCTGCCTCCCGAGGGCTGTGACTAAAGGCGTGCACCACCACGCCCGGGTGCACTTCTTTTCTTAGAAATTATTTTATTTGTTTGTAAGCAGAGAAATACACACACACAAACACACACACACACACACAGACAGACAGACAGACAGAAAAAGAGAAAGGACAGTATGGGTGTGCAGGACCTCCTGCCACTGCACATAAGCTCCAGATGCCTGTGCCACTTCGTGCTTTTGGCTTTAAGTGGATGCCGGGGAATTGAACCTTGGAAGTTAGGCATCTCAGGTGAATGCCCTCTCTGCTGAGCCATCTCTCCAGCCTCTCAATTGCACTTCTGGTCTCCATTAACAATTCTACCCAGGACATGGCAATACGTGACCAAGGAATTGACATGTAAGAGTCCAAGAAATCTTCCATTGACTACTTTGTGATACTATAAGAATTGGCTTTTTTCTTTTTGGAGGTAGGGTTTCGAAACCTCTAGCACAAGCTGACCTGGAATTCACTATGAAGGCAGGGTGGCCTCGAACACACAGTGATCCTCCTACCTCTGCCTACCAAGTGCTGGGATTGAAGACGCGCACCATCGTGCCCGGCAAGCCAACCGTCTCTGCACCTGACGTCTTGCTCTGAAGACTGAACAGAAATGCATTCTGCTCTTTGAAGCCTTTTGCTCTGCCTCTCAGCTTCTGTATCTCTCTAAACTGTTCAACAACATCCTTTTGTGTGTGACCATGAGCATTGAATCCGGCACCCTAAATCCTGGGTTAAAGCCTAATCAACAGCTGAGAATGGCTTTGGGGATCTCAAAGACACCCCAGACTCTCATACTGCGGTCACTGAAAGTTTGTTCATAAAAGACAGGTGCCTGTTCCTGGGGAGTCCTGAAAAAGGCTCCCTGCATTGAATGGTGCTGAGATATGTCATTTATGATGAGATGCATCATTGTTATAATGCCCTTTTCTTTTCCTTCCTCTTTTCAGTGCTAAGGATTGAACTCAGAGCTTCTTACATGCTAAGCAAATGGCCTTCCACTGAGCTATGGGTAAGAACTTTTACTCTCCCTTTCCTTCCCTCCCTTCCTCGTTCCCTTCCTTCCTTCATCTCTTTCTTTAAAAAAAAAATTGTATTTATTTACAGAGAGAGAGAGAGAGAGAGAGAGAGAGAGAGAGAGAGCAAGAGAAAGTAGGGCACACCAGAGCCTCCTGCTGCTGCAAACAAACTTCAGACCCATGCACTACTTTGTGCAGCTGGCTCCATGTAAGCCCTGGGGAATTGAACCTGGGCCATCAGGTTTTGCAAGCAGAATGGCTTTGACCATGGAAGCATCTCTCCAGCCTCCTCCTCCTTCTTCTTTTTTCAAGGTAGTGTCTCACTCTAGCCTAGAGCTTCCTGCTCTTTTTAAAATTATTTATTTGATATATATATATATATATATAGATAGATAGATAGATAGATAGATAGATAGATAGATAGATAACGGGGAGAGAGAATGGAGAAAATGGGCGCACCAGGGCCTTTGGCCACTGCAAATGAACTCCAGACCCACGCACCACTTTGTACATCTGGCTCCATGTGGGTACGCTAGAATTGAGCTTGGTCTGTCAGGCTTTGCAAGCAAGTTCCTTTAACCACTGAGCCATCCTTCTAGCCCCATACTCTGCTCTTTCCTAAATCTTGGTTATCTAGAAAAGATTTCTTTCTTTTTTTATTTGAGGTAGGGTCTTGCTCTAGACCAGGCTGACCCAGAGTTCAGTATGTAGTCTCAGGCAGGCCTCGAACTCACAGCAATCCTGCTACCTCTGCCTACTGAGTGCTGGGATTAAAGGCATGCCCGGCTTTGTAGGTTCCTTCATTCATATTTATTCTCTTTCCTTCTTTTCAACTCTATCACTCAGTGTAGAAATTAGTCTGGCAAAGACAGAATTTCCCTGTGGGGATGTGCTGGAGACAGGCATGGGGTGGGGGCAGGAAGGGCCGAGGCCGAATAGAAAGGAGAAGAATAGAGGCCTGAGAAAGGAGGAAACACCCTCCCCCCAGAGTCTGTTGAAGCCTCTCTCCAGCAGAGAAGCAAGACTTCCCGCCCAATTAACAACTGCTTCAGGCTTTTCTCCCTTTCCCAACTGGAAATCAGCACTTTTCTAGACCCTCAGCAGACCCGGCATACAGGGACAGGGCATGTTATAGACCCCGGTGCGAGCTCAGTGACTTCTGGGTTCAGTTCATTGCGTTTTAATTCCTTCCAAGTCTCTGTCAGAGCCACCCTGTAATCTCACTTATCAAAAAGAGAGTAAAAGGAGAAAAAAAAAAAAAAGGTTTCTTAGCAACCTTTGAGACGGTAACTTGAGAGTCAGTAACTAACAAGTTATATATATGGCTGATGCCAAGACACTTAATTATGACTCCCTCTTACAGACTTTCACCCATGCTTGCTGGTATTTATTTATACTAATTTATTTGAGAGAGAGAGAGAGAGAGAGAGGAAGAGAGAATTTGGGTTCTTAGGCTTCACAGGTAAGTGCCTTGACTGCTGAGCCATTTCTCCAGCTCTGTCCTGTTCTTTTTTAAAAAAATATTTATTTATTTATTTATATTTTTTAGAGAGTGCGTAAGAGACAGAGAGAGAGAGGAGGCTGAGGTAGGAGGATCACCATGAGTTTGAAGCCACCATGGGGCAACAGCATGACAGAGAGAGAGAACTTGGGTCCTTAGGCTTCCCAGGCAGGCGCCTTAACTGCTAAGTCATAGCTCCAGCCCTATTTATTTATTTATTTATTAGGGAGAGAAGCAGATAGATAGAGTGAATGGGCACGCCAGGACCTCTAGCTATTGCAAACGAACTCCAGACACATGTGCCACCTTGTGCATCTGGCTTACATGGGTTCTGGGGAGTTGAACGTAGGTCCTGAATCACAGGCAAGTGCCTTAACTACTGAACCATCTCTCCAGGCCCTGTCCTGTTCTTTTTGATAGGTCCAAAATCATACGTTTTCAAGAAGTACAGACATGAAGATGTAGTAGGATGCCCATTTTGGAAAGTAAAAGTGGGAGTGAAAGAAAACAATTACTGTGATTTGAATTCTTTTTTTTTTTTTTGAGATAGGGTTTCACTCTAGCTCAGGCTGACCTGGAATTCACTGTGTAGTCTCAGGGTGGCCTCGAACTCATGGTGATCCTCCTGCCTCTGCCTCCGAGTGCTGGGATTAAAGGCGTGCGCCACTACACTGGCTGACTTGAACTCTTGGGCCACCTGCAAACAAGGCTATTCTCATAAATACACAATGACCTTGAACTAGTGATGGGCTGTGTTTGGATAAACCTGCTGTGGGTTGCAAATACCACAAGTCAAAAACTCATTTAAGGGCTGGAGAAAAGGCTCAGCCATTCAAGGCAATTGCTTGCAAAGCCTGACAGCCTGACAACCTGGGTTCAATTGCCCAGTGCCCATGTAAAATCATATGCACAAAGAGGCACATGACTCTGGAGTGCGTTTGCAGTGGGTGGAGGCCTTGGTGGATCCATTTTCTCTCTCTGTTTCTTCCTTTTTTTCTCTCTTTCCCTTCCTCTCTCTCTTAAATAAATAAATAAATAGAATATTTAAGAAAAGGACAGGACAACTGGGTATGGTGGCACATGCCTTTAACCCCAGCACTGAGGAGGCTGAGGTAGGAGGATCACCATGAGTTTGAGGCCACCATGGGGCAACAGCGTGAGTTCAAGGTCAGCCTGGGCTACAGTGAGACCCTACTTCCAAAAAAAGAAAAAAAAAAAAAAAAAAAGAACAAAAACCAAAACACAAAAAACAACCAAATAAAAAAACCCAAACAAACAGCAAGACCGGCCAGGCCAGGACCAGCAGCACTTGCAAAGTGGAGCTCAGAACTACAAACCAAGCCCACCCAGGCCTGGGCGCAGAGTCAGGGCCAGACAACTCTCTGTCGGGCTGGAGGAAACTCAAGCGCTTTTCATGTTCTCTGTGACATTTATCATTTTAGTGAGGGGCTGGCAGGGAATGGGGCAGAAGCCACCGACAAGACAAGGCTAAGAGCAAGGGGTCGGTCTGAAGCCTTGTATGCAGACGTTGACATCCTTGGTCCCTCAGTCAATGTTATTGACCCGGCAAAGCTCTGTTTCTATGTGATTTAGCCCACACTGCGAAATGGTGGACGGGGATAAAATGCCTGAAGCCATTCTTCTGTGAGATATATTTGGGAGAAAACATTCATAATCTTAAAAATAGAATTCCAAGTGTTGGCAGCCAGAAGTATGCTTGATTGGATTCATAGAGGAGGCGCCAGCTGTCTATGTGACAAGCAGGGGTGTGGGGACACTCTGGTTCCATGAGCGTAGGTGAATGTCCCCATTGTGAGCGCCAGTGCCAAGACCCTGAGCTGACAGCCCTCCAGCCTGAAAGGCCAAGCTTGTCACATGCCACTTACTTTCCCTCCTCCTCGGTCCTGCTCTGCTCTCGAAGCCCTGTGAGTCCCATGAATGCTGTGTCTAGAAAGACAGCCTGCTCTGAAAACGGTCATGCAGATAGTGCACCGCCCTGTGAGGGCGAGGCCACCATGACGTAGTCCACCAGAGTCCTTTCAGCGGCGAGGGGACCATGACACACCTTCACATTTTTACCCTCAATGGCCTGAGGAGTGCCCCTAGACTTTTAGGGAACTTCACTCCAGCAAATCCCCTCAGGATTATGGGTTCAACACTGAAAATAATTTTAGGAAAGAACTAGTATAAAGCAGAGTTGGAAATGTTATTAAAGATCTTTTCTTTAAAGATTTATTTATTTATTAGAGAGAGAGGAAGGGAGGGAGGATGGGCACACCAGGGCCTCCAGCCACTGCAAATGAATTCCAGATGCATGTGCCACCTTGTGCATCTGGCTTATGTGGGTCCTAGGGAATTGCACCTGGGTTCTTAGGCTTCTCAGGCAAGTGCCTTCACCTCTAATCCATCTCTCCAGCCCAAGATCTTTTAATATAGGCTTAAAGTACAAAGGTCAGGTGTGCTCAGAAAGGGAATAAAACAGGTTGGAGAGATGGCTCAGCGGTTAAAGGTGCTTGCTTACAAAGCCTAATGGCCTGGGTTTGATCCTCCAGTATCCAAATAAAGCCAGATGCACAAAGTGGTGCATGCACCTGGAGCTCATTTGCAGTGGCGGGAGGCTCTGGTGCACCCACTACACACTCTCTCTCTGCCTTTCTAATGGCACATCTGTTATGAAGGAAACCAGCTGCTCTCCAATTGGACTTGAGGCTGCATGGTAGGGAATTGATGCCTGGTACTGAGAACCCAATCAAAAAGCCTATGGATGGGAGGTCATAAGCCCGAGGGGAGAAACTACTCTTGCTGTCTGGCTAAATGGATATATTATGGCTACCAGCTGCCCTCTAAATACTTGGTCGTGCTCACATATTGTAATGGGGTGAGGTTTGGAAGTTTGGGGTACTTCCTGGAACTCCAAGCCCAGAGTTCATATCTGTAAACAAACTAAAGAATTGGCAATTCCAGATTTAAGAAAATGATTTTTTTTTTTTTTTTTTGAGGTAGGGTTTCACTGTAGCCGGGCTTACCTGGAAGTCACTATGTTGTCTCAGGGTAGCCTGGAACTCACAACAAACCTCCTACTGCTGCCTCCAGAGTGCTGGTATTAAACGTGTGCACCACTATGCAAGGCAAGAAAATGATTTTTAAAATGTCACATTTTATTCAGATCTTACAAAGGAGTGGGAAGGGAGAAAACTGGGGTGGGGGGTGTGTAAGGAAGGGATAGAGGAGATGGTAGAGCCCACGGCCGCCACGTGGTCTTAGATAAGAACAACAACAAAAAGCGTGAAAACTTCTTTTTTTTTTTTGGCTTTTTAAGGCAGGGTCTCACTCTAGCCCAGGCTGACCTAGATTCACTATGTAGTCTCTGGGTGGCCTCCAACTCCTGGCGGTCCCTCCTGCCTCTGCCTCTCCAGTGCTGGAATTAAAGGTGTGCACTACCACGTCCGGCATATGAAAAGGGATTTTTTAAAAAAATGTGGGCTTCCAAGAAGATTAAAAGTGAAGACAATAGTAAAAGATAAAGTGTCTCTTCCCATCCTAGCATGGCTATGGCGGTGGTGGTGGTGGGGAAACAGGTGGGTGGGGAGAGAGAACTTACTCATCTGAAAACCCAAAAGCATTTCGTCCAGTTCTGAGGACAGAGAAAAAGAAAATGGGCACCCCCTCTCCATAAGCCCGGGAGGAGACGCTTTTGTGCCACTACACCTGGGCACACCTATACCAGGTGTCCCAGCCAATTGGTCTGGGTTATAGAAAAAATCCACCCACACCTGAGCAGAGTGCTCTCTCAAGAGGGATTTTTTTTCCTCTTCTTTTTCCAGGTAGGGTCTCACTCTAACCCTGACTGACCTGGAAAATTCACTATGTAGTGTCAGGGTGGCCTCGAACTCGTGGTGACCCTCCTACCTCAGCCTCCAGAGTGCTAGGATTAAAGGCGTGCGCCACCACGCCCAAATTCATCAGGAGAGATTTAATTGGCTGGAATGGGCATTCACGAAATCCTGTGACTGATGCAGGTGGGGCGAGCTGAGATGGAGGAGGTCAGTGGGATAGGTGTGGCGAGGGTGTGACGTCCTAAGATCTCCCCTTTAAAGGTCGTCCTGACCCTGCCTAGTTAAACTACCTTAACTGCCTATCATGGAGCCCTCACTTTTGGTTAGAGAAGCTCTCTTTTCAGGTGGTGGTGACCACTGGGGAGACTCAAAGCCTTATCCAAGTACGGAGAACAAGTGATAGTGGAGTGTTCAGCCCTGAGAGACGTCTCCATCCCACCCAGCACGGCTCAGGGACCACTGCAGAAAGAATGTGGGAGCCAAAGGATGGGGAGGAGTATTTGTAATCCTGTCTTCTATTCACAGGCTATCCTCGATATTCATGACCACACAGTGGCTGATTCTGCCTACATAGGACCTGCATAATGGGAGGGAAAAGATGGTGACATTAAGATAGAAGAGAGAGATCTGGGCGTGGTGGCACATATCTTTAATCCCAGCACTTGGGAGGCTGAGGCAAGAGGGTCACTGTGAGTTCAAGGCTAGCCTGAGATTACATAGTGAATTCCATTCCAGGTCAGCCCCGGCTAGAGTGAAACCTTACCTTGAAAAAAAAAACTAAAAAGAAAAACAAAAGAAGAGAGACTAGTTGGAAAGAATAAGGAGGGAGGGAAGGACAAAGGAGGGACATGTGCCCATGTGTGGAGGTTGTCAATAAAATGTTAAAAATGATTTACATGTTGGGGACCCGTCTACTTAAACAAGGTGTCCTCATGCAACTCTGCAGGAGCCCCTCCCTCTGTCACTTTCATGAAAGGTGGAGCAGGTGAGAGCACTCCCGAAAGGTAGCGGAGGTCAAAGCAGAGGGGTCATACTTACAAATGAGTTTCTTACCTTGTAAAAAATGTTCAGGGGGCTGGAGAGATGGCTTAGCGGTTAAGCGCTTGCCTGTGAAGCCTAAGGACCCCGGTTCGAGGCTCGGTTCCCCAGGTCCCACGTTAGCCAGATGCACAAGGGGGCGCACGCGTCTGGAGTTCGTTTGCAGAGGCTGGAAGCCCTGGCATGCCCATTCTCTCTCTCTCCTTCTATCTGTCTTTCTCTCTGTGTCTGTCGCTCTCAAATAAATAAATAAAAAAAATTAAAAAAAAATGTTGGGGCCTGTAGAGACTGCTTAGCGGTTAAGGCGCTTGCCTGTGAAGCCTAAGGATCCAGGTTTGACTTCCCAGGATCCATGTAATCCAGATATACGAGGGGTGCATGCGTTTGGAGTTTGTTTGCAGAGGCTAGAGGCCCTGGTGCATCCATTGTCTTTTTCTCTTAAAAAATATTTTATTTTTATTTATTTATTTATTTGGCAGAGAGAGAGAGAGAGAGAGAGAGAGAGAGAGAGAGAGAATGGGCATGTCAGGGCATCTAGCCATTGCAAACGAACTCCAGATGCATGTGCCACCTTGTGCGTCTGGCTAGCGTGGGTCCTGGAGAATTGAACTTGGGTCCTTTGGCTTTGCAGGCAAACACCTTAACTGCTAAGCCTTCCCTCCAGCCCACCCATTGTCTTTTTCTATCTGCCTCTTTCTCTCTCTCTCAAATAAATAAACTATTTAAAGAACTATTTTTTCTAAAAAAAAAAAAATGAACCATACATTTTCCACCTCTGTGTTCTGCCTTATATCCTTTCAACTATGGGATAAAACTTTGAAATACAGTAACTTAGTTTTCACCAATCCAAAGGCTAGAATGCTGCTGGATGCATCTGAAACCTGCCTTATTTGTAACTTACCTGTGTACTGTCTCTGCGATGTACTTGGCAAGTGCCTTGATTTATGGCTGTCCTTTGTTCTGTGACTGTAAAGGCGACTGTACCTGTCACATTCAGAGGTTTGCAATCGGGACTGAGGCCGCTTCCCAGGACCAAGGTTTTATTTAATGCCAGGAGAGATTGACGAGGTCTGAAGCATAGACACAAAACATATACCTTTCATCGCACAGGGAACAAGAGATAGTTTATTCTGGAATCAAACACTAGTAACTGTGGCCCTAGAACACAGAGTCAGGCTACCCCAAGTTCCATGATCCAGTGTGTTAACAGTTTCACAAAAAATTTAAAAACTATTTATTTTTATTTAGTTATGAGAGAGAGAGAGAGAGAGAGAGAGAGAGAGAGAGAGAGAGAATGGGCACACCAGGGCCTTGGGCTACTGCAAACAAACTCCAGATGCATGCGCCACCTTGTGCATCTGGCTTATGTGGGTCCTGGGGAATGGAACAGAGGTCCTTTGGCTTTGCAGGAAAATGCCTTAACCGTTAAGCCATCTCTCCAGCCCTCTTTTTTTTTTTTTTTTTTTTTTTTTGAGGTAGGGTCTTCTTGCTCTGGCCCAGGATGACCTGGAATTCACTATGTATGTAGTCTTAGGGTGGCCTCAAACTCATGGTCATCCTTCTACCTCTGCCTTCCAAATGCTGGGACTAAAGGGGTGCGCCACCACACCTGGCTCAATTTTCTTTCTTTTTAACTTTTAAAAAAGTTCTGGGCTGGAGAGATGGCTTAGCGGTTAAGCGCTTGCCTGTGAAGCCTAAGGACCCCGGTTTGAGGCTCAATTCCCCAGGACCCATGTTAGCCAGATACACAAGGGGGCGCACGCGTCTGGAGTTCGTTTGCAGTGGCTGGAGGCCCTGGCGTGCCCATTCTCTTGCTCTATCTGCCTCTTTCTCTCTCTGTCTGTTGCTCTCAAATAAATAAATAAAAGTAAACAAAAAAATTAAAAAAAGTTTTACTTATTTATTTATTTGACAGAGAAAGAGGGAGAGAGACACACACACACAGAGAATGGGCATGCCAGGGCCTCTAGCCACTGCAAACGAACTCCAGAAGCATGTGCCAATTTGTGCATTTGGCTTACATGGTTTCTGGGGAATTGAACCTGGGTCTTTAGGCTTTGCAGGCAAGTGCCTTAGCCACTCAGCCATCTTTCCAGCCCCTCTTTTATTTTATTTTATTTATTTATTTTTTGTTTTGAGACTCACTCTAGCCCAGCCTGGCTTTTTAAAAATTATGTTTTTTTCTTAATTTTTTATTGTATTATATTAATTTATTTGAGAGAGAGAGAGACAGATAGAGAGAATGGCTATGCCAGGGTCATTAGCCACTGCAAAGGAACTCCAGATGCATGTGCCACCTTGTGTATCTGGTTTTACACGGGTATTAGGAAGTAGAAGCCTGATCCTTAGGCTTTGCAGGCAAGTGCCTTAGCTGCTGAGCCATCTCTCCAGCCCCTGACAGCTTTCTTGAAGTCGATCCTAACCACCTCCACGGTGGTGCATGCCAGCAGCAGTCTGAACCCATGTTCCCAGGCCATATTCATTCATTATTGGCTCAGAGTAAGTTTTCTTTCTTTTCTTTTCTCTCTTTTTTTGAGGCAAGCTCAACAGACTGGCCTTTTAATTTTTATTTATTTATTTACTTTTTATTTATTTATTCTTTTTTTGTTTGTTTGTTTTTCAAGGTATAGTCTCACTCTAGTTCGGGCTGACCTGGAATTCACTCTGTAGTCTCAGGGTGGCCTTGATTATTTTTGTTTTTTTGAGGTAGTTTCATTCTAGTCCAGGCTGACCTGGCATTCACTGTGTAATCTCAGGCTGGCCTGGAACTCATGGTGATCATCCTACCTCTGCCTCCTAAGTGCTGGGATTAAAGGTGTGTACCACCATGCCCTGCTCTTTTTTTTTTAAGGAGAAAAAGAACCGGCACGCCAGGGCCTTTGGCTACTGCAATGGAATTCCAGAAGCGTGCGCCCCCTTGTGTGCATGTGTGACTTTGCATACTTGTATCACTGTGTTTGGCTTATGTGGGACCTGGAGAGTTGAACATGGGTCCTTAGGCTTCACAGGCAAGTCTTAACTGCTAAGCCATCTCTCCAGCCCTATGTGATCTTTTCTTACATAAGATCTGTGTTTTATATTCACACTTTGTAGTGGGAAGAGATTTCCCGAGACGCTTCTAGTCCTTGCTCCCCGAGGTTAGTACTGAGAGTGGAGTTCGCTCCTCTGGGTGGAAAGAGCAGAGTCTAATGAATTGCAAGCCAGTCATGTGACCTAATACAAACCACAGACAGCTCAAGGACGGAGGAGCTAAGGACTCACTGGTCAGTGTACTTCCTGCGCAAGCATGAGGGACCTGAGGTGGGTGGGGGACAGAAACCACTCAAGTTCAAATCCCCAGATCCCATATAAATAGCAGGGCAGGGCCACATGTGCCTGGGACTTCAGTCCTGCAGAGGGGAGCAGAAGCTAGGGAATGAATGGTCCAGGCTTGTGAAAAACAGCAAGCCCCACTACCAATAGGAGCCCCAGGCTCAAAATAAAAACAGATGGAAAAGTGACAGAGTGGGACGGAGAAGAAGGAAGGAAGTAGAATGAAATAGATTTTTTAAAACTTTTTTTTAAGCACATGCCCTTAATATTTTATTTTTATTTATTATTTATTTATTTAACAGAGAAAGGTGGGGAGAGAGGGAGAGAGAGAGAAAGAGAGCTAGAGAACGGGGTCGCCAGGTCTTCCAAACACTGCAAACAAACTCCAGATGTGAGCGTCCCCTTGGGCATCTGGCTAACGTGGGTTCTGGGGAATTAAACCTGGGTCCTTTGGCTTTGCAGGCAAACACCTTAACTGCTAAGCCATCCCTCCAGCCCCTCTTTTTTTTTTTTTTTTTTTAACCAAGTGAAGGGATAGGTAGGGGGCATTTTTTGTACTTTTCTTTATTATTTTATTTTATTTTGGTTTTTCGGGGTAGAGTCTTCTTGCTCTAGCCCAGGCTGACCTGGAATTCACTATGTAGTCTCAGAGTGGCCTTGAACTCACCGTGATCCTGCCTCTGCCTCCTGTGTGCTGGAATTAAAGGCGTGCACCACCATGCCTGGCTTATATTTTTAGTTTTAGAGGTTAAACTATTTCTTATTCCCTTCCGACCCCTTTCCCTGAGGACCCACCTCCTATGGGAGTGTTGATATTCACTGTGGGGTCATCTCAGGGCACTCCCACCCACTCTGTGGCTCTGGCAGTCTTACCGTCCCCTCCTCAGCAAGGCTCCCTGGGCCCTGGTTGGCCTGTTAGCTGTCTGAGTGTTGAGTTCTCCGTGCTGTGGGTTTCTGCTTTGATGAGTTTTATTTATTTTTTAATTTTTATTTGATTTAAAAAAAATTATGAGAGAGAGAGAGAGAGAGAGAGGTGCTCCAGGGCCTGTAGCTACTGCAAATGAGCTCCAGAAGAGTGCACGGCCGTGTGCGCCTGGCTTACATGGGAACTGGAGAATGAAGCGCTGGTCCTTAGGCTTTGCAGGCAAGTGCCTCAACTGCAGAGGCATCTCTCCAGCCCTGATGAGTGTTTCAAGAAAAAAAATTCATATTTATTTATTTGCAAAGAGAGAGAGAGAGAGAGAGAGAGAGAGAGGGAGAGAGAGAGAGAGAGATCAGTGTGGGTTGCATGCCTTTAATCTCAACACTCGGGAGGCAGAGGTAGGAAGATGGCCAAGAGTTAGAGGCCACCCTGAGGCTACATAGTGAATTCCAGGTCAGCCTGGGCTACAGTGAGACCCTACCTTGGAAAACTGAAAAAAAAGAAAAAAAAGAAAAGAAAAAAGAAGAGTAGAGAGGCGTGTGGCTGGGTCTCTTGCCACTACAAAAGAATTTGCTAGCTGCATGCACCATTTTGTGCACCTGGCTTTATGTGGGAACTGGGGAACTGAACCCGGCCATCAGGCTTTGCAATCAAGTGCCTTTAACTGCTGAGCCACCTCAGCAGCTCCTGTGTTGATGAGCTTTGATTAGCCCCGTTGCCGCCATCCCTCTCCCGGAGCTGGTGGGCTAGCACCGAGAGCGGCAAACACGCCAGTGTTTCCTCTGCAGTGTCTCCAGGACCCCAGACGACGTGGTAGGAGTGGCCCGTCTCATGTGGGCAGCCGGCCATCTCTTCTTGTGGTGGTGGATCTTGGGTCTCCTAGTATCCCCTTCCATCTATAAAATTAAGCAGGTTCTCCAACCAAGACTGCAAGCAGCCTGGGTTGAAGGGAAGATGTGTAGTTGCAGAGAGAATCTGGTGTGTTTGCCTGCCCCGAGAGAGCAGCGGGGCTTTCCTCTGGGCCTGGGGTTGTCCTGTCCATGGGACACTGACTTGGTCCCCAGCACCAGGCACAAGTCCTCTTGCGCTGAGTGGGCCTCATGTCCAATCAGAAAGCAGCTGGTTACCTGCAGAGGCTGTGTGCCACTGTGGCGAGGCGTGTAGTTCTTGCCTGGGTGGTGGGTTTTGTAGCTTGAGGTTCCTCTGCTCGCTCGCACTCTCAGTGACCATTGTCGCTGGGCAGCCCCCCCCCAGGACTCTGCATTGCCACGAGGTGAAGCCAGGAGGGGATTGGCTCCCCTCTCAATTCCAGCGTGGTGACTCGACGTCCTGTTGCCACAGCCTGTGGTGTCTTCTGCAATCCGTCTTACCTCGTTAGTGCTGGCCGGTGACCAAGGGGCACTTTATATTCTGTGGTACAGGAAGGAAAGCTGCAAGTAGCCCGGGAAGCACTGCTGATGGTCTCTCAGCCTTGTTGACTATTTAGCCCAGATGGAACCCAGTAGAGACTTAGGAGGAACGTGGGGCTCAGTGGCCTTGGGCGGCACAAACTCCTGCTATCTAGAGTCTATTTGAGGGAAGGCACAAGAGAGGTGCTTATGCACCCACACCGCGAATCTCAGACTTCAGAGTGATTGATTGTCTGGGTTCCAGTTCCCTATAATGCTGCTGCATGGGAAGGCAGCTCGGCAGTTCAAGACACTTACCAGCAAAGCTTAGTGGCCTGGGTTCGATTCCCCAGTATCTAAGTAAAGGTGGATACATAAAATAGAGCTTGTGTCTGGAGTTCATTTGCAGTGGCAGGAGACCCACTGCACCCATTCTCTCTGTCTCTCAAATAAATAAATAAATAAATAAATGCTAAAACAAATAAAGGTTCAATTGTCTGCTCATTGGCTTCTTTAGTAACAGGACAGACTATCACACAAGGGATCTTTCTTACTTATTCCTTTTTATTTTTATTTATTTATTTGAAAGAGAGAGAGAAAGAGAAAGAGGCAGAGAGAGAATGGGCGCACTAGGGCCTCCAGTCACTGCAAACAAACTCCAGACGCATGCACCCCGTTGTGCATTTGGCTTATGTGAGTCCTTGGGAATTGAATCAAGGTCCTTTGGCTTTGCAGGCAAACACCTTAACTGCTAAGTCATCCCTCTAGCCCTATTTATTTATTTATTTATTAGAGAGAGGGGAGAAAGAGAGAGAGACTTGGCATGCCAGGGCCTTAAGCCACTGTAGACAAAGTCCAGATGCATGTCCCCCCTTGTGCATCTAGTTTACATGGACCCTGGGGGATGGAACCTGGGTCATTTGGTTTTCCAGGCAAGTGCCTCGACAGCTAAACAATCCCTCCAGCCCTTGGTATATTTTATGCATGTATGTATGCATTTATAACTTGTTAGTTTTGTAAAAGAAACAATTATAATTATGCATGTTGTATAACTGATCTCAACTCATTTATCAGCATATTGTTACTGTTTCTATGCTAATAATTTTATTTGTTGTATACACATATAAAATATTTTTGGTCTAACAGTCATATTAATGCCTCATGATTTGCAGAGAATATATTTACTTTTTAAACACATGAATACACAGTGCGGTTGTGAACATTTCAGGATACATTTCTGAGGACTTGTGTAATTATTCTGGTAATCATCAAAAACAGATGAAAAATATTGCTTCTCGGAGTTTTTTTTCCCTTTGCTGTTTTCGATGTTACCTCTTTCTCTCTACACATCTGCTGGTCATAATTTTCTCTAGCTAATTTCTTTTTACATTGTCTCACTTGAAAAATGATTCCACAAATCTTCCATGACAAAGAATTCCAAATAATTTATGTTGGTGCTCTACCTTCCAGGAGGAGGACAGAGATCCCTTCTCCTTAAATATGGGGCTTGCATAATGAGAAACAAGTGAGACCAGCCCAACACTGGGGTGACAGGATTGTGCGGCTCCCTGCCAGGCCAGGCCGGTCAGCGTTAACACCCGCAAAGAGAGGTGGTGAAACAGCGTGCTGTCTTGTCTGGGGACATACATAGTGTGCTGGTTTGATAAGGAAACAATGATGACTAAGCATGATCTTACCATGAGAATAGTGCCAAGTGACAGTTTGGACCTGAGGCTCGCTGTGAGCACCTCTCAATAGTTCAGAAACAAGGAAAGTTTGAGAGCTTTGCGTCGCCACGAAGTGATATTCTGGACGGAACACTAGGTTCAAAGCTATGGCATGTGGCAGTCTGCATAAAGTATCGATGTTAGTCAATGACCATGTACTGATGCTGGCTCCTGAATTGTAACCCATGGTCGGTCTGTCTATCTATCTATCTATCTATCTATCTATCTATCTATCTATCTATCTATATTTGATTTTTTCAGGTAGGGTCTCACTCTAGCTCAGGCTGACCTGGAATTCACTATGTAGTCTCAGGGTGGCCTCAAACTCCTGTGATCTTCCTACCTCTGCCACCCGAGTGCTGGGATTAAAGATGTGGGCCATCATGTCCAGCTTCTTCTTTCTTAAAAAAAACCAAAAACATTTTATCTCTGTTTATGAGAGAGAGAGAGAGAGAGAGAGAGAGAGAGAGAGAGAGAGAGGGAGGAAGGGAAATAATAAGCACACCAGGGGCTCTAGCCACTGCAAACAAACTCTTGAGGCATATGCCACCTTGTGCATCTGTCTTATGTAGATATTGGAGAATTGAACCTTGGTCCTTAGGCTTCGCAGGCAAGTGGCTTAACCACTAAACCATTTCTCCAGTCCAATTAAAAGATTAAAACTTTAAATTTAAGGTTGCCTTCTATAGTTTAAATATTTTTATTTATTTGCAAGCAGAGAGAGACAGGTGGAGAGAGAGAGAGACAGAGAGACAGAGAGAGCAAGAAATAGAATGGGCATGCCAGGGTCTCTAACCACTGCAAAGGAACTCCAGATGCACGCACCACTTTGTGCATCTGGCTTTACATGGGTCCTGAGGAATCAAACCCAAGTCGTTTGGCTTTGCAGACAAGTGCCTTAACTGCTGAGACACCTCTCGATTGCCCTCATCTTATGTCCTTATTATTTGTGTGTGGTGCATGGTGTGTATGTGTGTGGGTGTGCAGATGTACATGCCCTGTGCACATGCATGCAGAGGCCAGAGGAGAGCACTGGGTTTCCACTTCCATCATTCATCTGCTTTGTGCCCTTGCAATGGAGTCTCTCACTGAATTGGATCTGAAGGTTTTGCTCATTCTAGTTGACCAGAGAGCTCTAGCAATTCTCCTGTCTCCATCCTTGTCAGGACTGGGGTTCAAGGCATGTGGCTATGCCCAGGATTTTTTGTAGGTTCTGGGGATTGAACTCAGATCTTTACGATTGCATAGCAAGTGCCCTTACCCATTTGAATCATACCTCTAGCCCATATTGTTCCCATTTTACAGATGAGGAAACTGAGAGGTAGAGAGTTCAGTGATTAACACAGAGTCTCCTAGGAAGGAGACTTGACTCCAGAAGCCATGTGTTCAGCCTCAGCATTGTGCAGTACACGTGTATCCTGAATGTGTATGTGGACTTGTGTTTGTGTACAAATTTGTATGCATCTTTTTTTGTGATGTTCTAAAGCAGTTCATTTCATCATAACATCAAGCTTCTCTTCAATTGAAACTCAATGAAATCATTAACTTGGATTAGAGAGATGGCTCAGTGGTTAAAAGCACTTGCTTGCAGAGCCTGACGGCCCCAGTTCAATTCCCTAGTACCCAAAGAAAGCCAGATGCACAACATGGTGCATGCATCTAGAGTTCGTTTGCAGGGGCAAGAGGTCCTGGCTCTTCTATACTCTCTCTCCCTCCCTCAACACATAAGTAAAAGTATGTAAAAATATAAGGAGTCCATTAAGTTGTTGAAAGGATCTGAAGGATCTTGTAGGCGACATTGCACACAGCCGACATGGAGATGGTGACAAGCGCACATTAGGAATTCTTAGGTAGATGTTGTTTTCATAGTGATTTTAGCAGAGGTGTCTTGGACGACTGCTTAATGTTATCTGGAGAGCAAGGATTCTCACAGGACAACTATTACGAGAGATACAATACTTAAGTACGATTGGAAAATTGAAAATCCCCCTGGAGTTAGAGGGAACTGGATTTCTCTAATGAATGCTATTTCCAACTCTCCCAAGAAAAGTAATAAAGGCCACATCGATTTTCTTTGGCGGTGACTGAGCCGGCGTCTCTGAGCGCTCGCCCACAGCAGCTGCCCTCTGACATGACAGTTCCAGTCTGCAGGCCACAGATAAGGTCACCTCCACACACGCTTACACAGGCAACCCGAGAAAGGGGTGCTGCTGGCATTGGAGGTGCTGTCTATTCTTAATAGTTTTGGGGAGCATAATTTCAAGTAGCTTTATGGCTCAGGAGAACGAAGGTTTTTTTTTTTTCCCTCCCTCCAGAATCCGTGTTGTCTAAGGGGGAAACATGGGTATCTCAGTGGTGGAAGGAAGGGCCGAGAAGGAGCATTTGAATCTGGAGGTGGGGGGGGAGTAGCCAATAGGAGAAGAGAAACAATCACAGAGAACCTGAATGCGGGGGATCATGCCAAGTGCATCCCAGGCTATAGCGGTGGACACGGTGAAAATTCTCCCCAGGGCGTGTGCAGACTGCAATGTTGCAGGTTTTCTCTATGTGAGGAGAACTGCTTCTGTTCGTGTTGCCATGGTGACAGCAACACCAGTTAAAAGATCCTCTGAAGGTGTGTGTCTCTGTACTTCACGTTCCTGTGTGTGTGTGTGTGTGTGTGTGTGTGTGTGTGTGTTAGGGGTACTGCACACGCCCACATGCACATATGTATAAGTCAAAATCTGCTTACCCTCTTATTGGTCTGGGAATCTTTTATTTATTTATTTTGTTTTTTAAAGTAGGGTCTTGCTCTAGCCTAGTCTGACCTGGAATTTACTCTATAGTCTCAGGGTGGCCTCAAACTCTTGGTGATCCTCCGACCGTGGCCTCCTGAGTGCACCACCGTGCTAAACTCTTTTCTTTCTTTCTGTCCTTCCTCTCTTCCTTCTTTCCTTCCTTCCTTTTTGCCCTTTTGAGGCTGGGTCTAGCTCTAGCCCAGGGTGGCCTCGAACTCACAGCGATTGTCTTACCTCTGCCTCCCAAGTGCTGGGATTAAAGGCGTGTGCCACCACGCCTGGCTAGGAATCTTTGTGTGTGTGTGTGTTTATGAATGTGTGCGTTTATGAATGTGTTTATGAATGTGTTTATGAATGTGTGCACACGTCAGTGCTAGGGCACATGGAGGTCAGAGGATAACCTCAAGGTATCCTGCCTTGAGCCAGAGTCTCTCTTGTTTTGCCACTGTGTGTATCAGACTAGCTGGCGAGTGAACTGGATTCTACTGGCTCCATCTTCCAACGCTATGGGCAGGGTGGCATCACAGATGTGTGCCACTTGGAGCCAGGCTTTATGTGGTTGCTGGGGACCATGGCGTTGGAGTGAGCAGGCTTGCAAGCAAGTGCCTTTAATGGCTGAGCCATCTCCCCAGCCCCTAGGCTAGGAGTCTAATGTTTGCATTTACTTATTTGAAGTCTTACCCATCCTAAGTGGGTCATCAGCTGGATGTGGCATGTCCTGTTACAGAAATATTCATGGGCACTATGGGCTTCCCTCAGGTTTCTCAAGACCCAACTTGAGATAGAGGGCAGGTAGAGGTCAAGTGACATGTAAGCATGAAGATTGTCTTGAGGATTAAAAAAAAATTTATTTATTTATGAGAGAGAGAGACAGAGAGAGAGAGAGAGAGAGAGAGAGAGAGAGAGAGAGAGAGAGAATGGGTGCGGTGTGCCAGGGCCTCCAGCCACTGCAAATTAACTCCAGATGCATGAGCCCCTTGTGCATCTAGCTTACATGGGTCCTGGAGAATTGAACCAGGATCCTTTGGCTTTGTAGGCAAAAGCCTTAACTGCTAAGCCATCTCTCCAACTCTGCCTTGAGGATTTTTGAAAATAAACAAAACCATCAGAACTTTTGCAGGGAGGCCAGGGCAACATTTACTATATAGTTGAGGGTGACCGAGCCACCAGGCCAGCTTTACATGGTGCTGGGGTTGAACTCAGGGCCTCATGAATGCTAAGCAAGCACCCCATCATCAGAGCTACACCCCTAATCCTCATTTTCTGTTTTGGCTAGTGCAATCACCTGGTGGCCCAAGTTGAAGTCCTCGCTACCCCCGCCTTTGCCCTTTTTCTTGCCCCCGACATTCAGCTAGTCTGTAAGCTCAGTGCACTTCCTTCTTTAAACCTCTTAAATCTAGCGTCTCTCTGGATCCTCCTGCCTCCGCCTCCTCAGCAATTTCCTGCCAGAGTGTATCATCCCAACAGGCAAAATCTAACATCTCTTTATCCCCAGAGCTGGGCCTACTAAGACATTGAAGTAACTTATTTATTTGTTTATTTTTGTTTTTTTCAAGGTAGGGTCTCACTCTAGCCCAGGCTGACCTGGAATTCACTATGTAGTCTCAGGCTGGCCTCGAACTCATGGCAATCCTCCTACCTTTGCTTCCTGAGGGCTGGGATTAAAGGTGTGCACCACCATGCCTGGCTTTGTAGTAATTTCTTTATTTTTTTTTTTGAGGCAAACCCAATAGACTGCCCCCCCCCCCACCCTTTTCAAGTTTGGGTCTTACTCTAGCTCTGGCTGACCTGGAATTAACTCTGTATTCTCAGGGTGGTCTTGAACTCATGGAAATCCTCCTACCTCTGCCTCCCGAGTCCTGGGATTAAAGGCATGCGCCACCACGCCTGGCTTTGCCCCTCTTTTTTAATGAGAAGGGGCGAGAGAGAGCAGAGAGTGTGCATGCGCATGTGAGAAAGAAAGAGGGAGGGAGGGGAGGAGGGAGAGAGAGAGAGACAGAGAGAGAATTGGTGTGCCAGGGCCTCCAGCCACTGTAACCGAACCATATGCGTGTGCCACCTTATGCACTTATATTACCTTGTGCATCTGGCTCATGTGGGACCTGGAGAGTCGAATGTGGGTCCTCAGGCTTCACAGGCAAGTGCCTTACCTGCTAAGCCATCTCTCCAGCCCGTAATTTCTTTCCTTAAAAATTAATTAATTAGCAAGGGGAGACAGAGAAAGAGAGAGAAAGAGAGAGAGAGAGAGAGGGAGAGGGAGAGAGAATGGCTGTATCAGGGTGTCAAGTCACTGCAAATGAACTCTAGATGCATATACCATTTTATGCATCTGGCTTTATGTGGTGTTGCAGTCAGGTTTGCATTGCTGGTAGAAATCACCCGACCAAGAGCAGCTTTTGGGGGAAAAGGGTTTATTTTGGTTTACAGACTCAAGGGGAAGCTCCATAATGGCAGGGAAAACCATGGCATGAGCAGAGGGTGGACATCATCTCCTGACCAACATAAGGTGGACAATAGGAACAGAAGAGTGTGCCAAACACTGGCATAGGGAAACTGGCTATAATACCCATAAGCCTGCCCCCAACAATATTCTGCCTCCAGGAGGCTTTAATTCCCAATTGCCAATAGCTGGGGAGCCTAACAACCAGAACACCTAAGTTTATGGGGGACACCTGAATCAAACCACCACATGTGGGTACTTGGGAATTGAACCCATGTTGTTAGGCTTTTCAGGCAAGTGCCTTAACTGCTGAGCCATCTCTTCAGCTCTGAAGTAATGTCTTTTTCTTTCTTGTGAGGTACGGTCTCTCTGGCCTTGAACTCATGGCGACCCACCTACCTCTGCCTCCAGAGTGCTGGGACTAAAGACGTGCACCACCTCGCCCAGCCTGAAGTAACTACTTAATGACCTTTTTGCCATTTCCTAGACTGCCACCCACATGGCCACCAGAAAGACCATCTTAAAGTAGCTTGGTCACTGCTTTTGTCAAAATGTCCTTGTCAGCTGGTATGGTGTCTCACGCCTTTAGTCCCAGCTCTTGGGAGGCAGAGGTAGAAGAATTATCATGAGTTTGAGGCCACAGGGGAACTGGATAAAATCTCCTAGAATGAGAGGCACGTTCCACTGTTCTCTGTCCCCACGCCCCTGCCCCTTCTCTACAGAGGAACTCTGGCAGAGATGGATAGAGACAGGATGGAAGGGGAGAATGGGAGTGGGGGCATGCCAGTTTTTAATGTCCTGTGCCATCCCCAATTATGTGAGGAGCAGACGGAGATTAATTGGTGAATTAAGTTCCTCTTTTCTTGTTCTATGCCTTTCTCTCTGCAGCTCCTCTCCTCTCCTCAGTCACGAGTGTTATCAGACTACACACTGTGTTTTCCTCCATTCTTTCTTTCTGTTGGACCCATTAAGCAGCATCAATGCTTCCAGAGACCAAGCAATCAATCATTTCTTTCTCGGGAACGGGGAGAGAATGGTCACCCAGTTTTCTCTGCTTTAAAAAGCTATGGCCGGGGAACTAGCACGTGGATACACATGATAAAAATACCTCCCAATTGATGTTCAGCTATTATTAGAGCTGGTGTTTACTTAAATGGTTTGTCTCACCATGTTGCACTTGCTGCATCTTGTCGAGGAAGGAATGTTCCTTTAGCTCTGCACGCAGATCTCTCTCTTCACAGAGCTAAACTGCTCCGAGTCACATCTGCAGACCCCACCCCTGCACCCTCCTCTTAGGAAAGACAACCTTTGCTTAAACTGAAGTTTTCAGTTTAAACACGTAATTCCAAATTTATGTAAAGCGCTACAGTATTCAGAATTCTTTGTACGTCTAAATTCCAATCCAGCATTGGAGATTAATCCATAGGTTTCCTGAAGACCTGGAAGGTGTTTACCAAGACAAGGTCTAAAATTAGATGCAGCTGGCTAGAGGAATGCTCTTTTCAAGCAAGGAAGGACTGCTGCATTTGATTTGTCTGCCATTTCAATGACTAATAAAGTGACAACTCGCAGCATCAGGGAGATAATCCAGCAGGTCTCTTTTCTTCCCTCAGCTTCTGCCCATCACACCTTCCGAAGACGACTTAGATACGGAATCACTGTGGGGCTGGAGATATGGCTCAGTAGTTAGAGCCCTGCCTGCCAAGTCTAATGACCCTGGTTCTATTCCCAAATACCCATGTAAAGCCGGATGTGTAGGATGGTGCATGCTTGTGGAGTTTGTTTGAGGGGCTAGAGGCCCTGGCATACTCATTCTCTCTGTCTTTCTGTTTGCAAATGGATAAATAAAATCATTTTAACATTAAGAGCATTGTGCAATTCCAGATGGGAAATCTCATTTATGGTAACAGGGGCTAACCCTGGGAAAATAACTCCAGGCAGGAGCGTGTTCAGAGAACAAAGCACAACAGACCACGGAATTTGCATACGGTGCCCCTCCGGAGCATCAGGTCCCCAGGGACTGTGAGGGTAATGAAGGTGACCTGCTGTTCTGGGCAAATGGCACCACACATGACATGTGGCACACTATAGCGGTTCACTAGACACTTGTGAGTGAAACGATTTAAATCAGTTTTGGAGGGATTAGGGCATTTTGGACCCCTGGTCCTGAAAGCTGATTATTCCCCAAGTATCAATTACGTAACTTGGGAGAAATCTGAATTATCTCAGGAATTAGGAGGATATGTCATTCCTATAGGAATAATGACAGCATCTTGGAGTTTAATGGACTTGCTCCTCCTCACATTCCTCATGAAATTCCAAGCCATCACAGCTATGCTCATTGTTTAAATGATGAATCCTCTACAGCTCTTCATAGAACATTTGCAATACATGTGGGAATATACATAACAAACCAAGCACGATGCCTTCACCTTGAAACTGGCTCCTTTCTGCTGGGTGGTTCTGGAAGTCCACTGTTATGGGGTGGGATAATCTTGTGCACAAACCTCTGTGTCCTGTTTTCTGAGGTTTCAAACAATGACACCATGTTTGGGTGAAAAAAAGAAATGAGGACACAGACATTGAAAAGCTTTGAAGAAAAAAAATAATAAAGTAGGAAGCAAGAAATGTAAAAGTCGCTATAGGCACCACGAGGGCTTTGGTGACTTCCATCCTCTGCAGGGATGTCTGTGTGCATGTGCGTGTGTGTGTGTGTGTGCATGTGTGCACACGCACGTGTGTACTGTGATCTGTTAGGGTCACATGCCCTATGGCCAAGAGGGATTCAACTCAAAGGCCTCATGAAAACAGAACTTGCACAATCATTATCTTGAAGCCTGTGTCTCACTGAAATACAGTTTATTTTTATTTTTGCATGTGTGTGTGTGTGGATGGTGTGTACGCACCTTTGTGTGTGTGGGGCCACATGTGGAGGTTGGAGGTTGGTGTCAGGTGTCTTTCTTTTTGTTTTATAAAATTAAAACAAAAACGGGGATGTAGCTCTGTTGGTAGAGAGCTTGCCTAGCATTCATAAAGCTCCGTGGAAGAATAATTTGAAACCTTGGATTAAGAAACATCTTGCAGATGTAGATGGCATAGTGGTTAAGGCATTTGCCTGTAAAGCCAAAGGAGCCGGGTTCTATTCCCCAGGACCCACATAAGCCAGATATACAAGGTGGCACATGCGTCTGGAGTTCATTTGCAACAGCTACAGGCCCTGTGCACCCATTCTCTCTCTCAGATTAATTAAAATTAAAAATTAAAAAAAATTAATGCACTGGGGAGATAGCTTAGTGGTTTGGGAGCTTGCCTGCAAAGCCAAAGGACCCAGGTTCCATTCCCCAGGACTTTGTGCATCTGGCTTTATGTGGTACTGGGGAATCAAACCCAAGTTGTTAGGAATTGCAGGCAAGTGCCTTAATCTCTGAGCCATCTCCCCAGCCCTGAGGTGGAAGAAGCCGCCTCCTTAAAGATCCAAGCCGAGAGGCACCGCCACCCGGCCATCAGCGGGACCTTAGCAGCAACAGGGACCAGGCACAACTCCCTCTGCAGGTCTTGGGTGGAATTCAGGCCTGCTCCAGTGACCCCTCCCTATAGCTGGGGTCAGCCGGCTAGGTGCAGAAGCTGCAAACTGAAATTTATTTTTATTTGAGACAGAGAGAGAAGGAGGGGGTGGGGAATGGGTACACCAGGGCCTCTAGTGACTGCAAATGAACTCCAGGTGCATGTGCCACCTTGTGCATCTGGCTTACATGGGTACTAGAGAACCGAACTTGGGTATTTAGGCTTCACAGACAAGTCCCTTAACCACTAAGTCATCTCTCCAGCCCCAAACTCAATTTTAATAACAACCGAGCCTATTGGGAGGACATAGATTCTAACTACCAGACAAGGCGAACGCTTTATTCACTGAGCCATCTTCCAGTATCTCTGCAATATAGTTCTATTTATTTATCTATTTATTTGTTTGTTTGTTTTTGAGGTAGGGTCTCATTCTAGTCCAGGCCGACCTGGAATTCACTGTGAAGTCTCCAGGTGGCCTTGAGCCACAGAAATCTTCCTACCTGTGCCTCTCAAGTGCTGGGATTAAAGACATGAAATGCAGTTTTATTAAGAGAATCTTCAGGACCACGGTAGCATGGAACAGCATACGTGCAGCTCGGCCACTGGCTGTGTGTGATCGTGGACAGACTGCTTTGTCTTCCTGGGATCCGGGTTTATCACCTGTAAAATGGACGCTAATGACGCTGTCTCTCAAAGCAGCAGGCAATGGAAATGTGTCTGGTGCATGCCACGCCTCGGAGCCTGTCCAGGAGGTTGTTAGTTCATAGAACGCCGTTCCTGGCAGTGAGGGTGGCTGACCATGGAGCCTTGGTTATGGGCATCAGTGTTGGTTGTCACAGGTTTATTTAAACATTGTCAAGAGCAATCTTAGAAGCCCAAGCCAGGATTTGAGCTAGGATCGATGTTCTGACTATCCGTCTTTAGTAAAAGAAAACTGGTTCACAGATGTAACATGATCCTGAGACTGAAAAGTCAAACAATGCATTATAAGTATGTGATGTGCTTTAGACAGTGAGGGGCCCCAACTTCCTGTTTGAGAACCCACTGTCACCAAATGTGCGCAAAAGCTCCTGTTGGTTTAGACATGGCACCAGCCTCCTATTGAGGACCATCTCTCCAGGAGTGCACACATGCTGCTGTTGGTTTAGACATGGACCAGCCTCCTATTGAGGACCATCTCTCCAGGAGTGCACACATGCTGCTGTTGGTTTAGACATGGACCACCCTCCTATTGAGGACCATCTTCCAGGAGTGCGCACATGCTGCTGTTGGTTTAGACAGGGCCCAGCCTCCTATTGAGGACCATCTCTCCAGGAGTGAGCACAAGCTGCTGTTGGTTTAGACATGGACCAGCCTCCTATTGAGGACCATCTCTCCAGGAGTGCGCACAAGCTGCTGTTAGTTTAGACATGGACCAGCCTCCTATTGAGGACCATCTCTCCAGGAGTGCGCACAAGCTGCTATTGGTTTAGACAGGGCCACACCCTCCTATTGAGGACCATCTCTCCAGGAGTGCGCACAAGCTGCTGTTGGTTTAGACATGGACCAGCCTCCTATTGAGGACCATCTCTCCAGGAGTGCGCACAAGCTGCTGTTGGTTTAGACAGGGCCATACCCTCCTATTGAGGACCATCTCTCCAGGAGTGTGCACATGCTGCTGTTGGTTTAGACAGGGTCCAGCGTCATATTCAAACACCATCTCTCCAGGAGTGCGCACATGCTGCTGTTGGTTTAGACAGGGTCCAGCGTCATATTCAAGGACCATCTCTCCAGGAGTGCGCACAAGCTGCTGTTGGTTTAGACAGGGCCACACCCTCCTATTGAGGACCATCTCTCCAGGAGTGTGCACATGCTGCTGTTGGTTTAGACAGGGTCCAGCGTCATATTCAAACACCATCTCTCCAGGAGTGCGCACATGCTGCTGTTGGTTTAGACAGGGTCCAGCGTCATATTCAAGGACCATCTCTCCAGGAGTGCGCACAAGCTGCTGTTGGTTTAGACAGGGCCACACCCTCCTATTGAGGACCATCTCTCCAGGAGTGCACACATGCTGCTGTTGGTTTAGACATGGACCAGCCTCCTATTGAGGACCATCTCTCCAGGAGTGCGCACAAGCTGCTGTTGGTTTAGACATGGACCACCCTCCTATTGAGGACCATCTCTCCAGGAGTGAGCACAAGCTGCTGTTGGTTTAGACAGGGTCCAGCGTCATATTCAAGGACCATCTCTCCAGGAGTGCGCACAATCTGCTGTTGATTTAGACAGGGCCACACCCTCCTATTGAGGACCATCTCTCCAGGAGTGCGCACATGCTGCTGTTGGTTTAGACAGGGCCACACTCTCCTATTGAGGACCATCTCTCCAGGAGTGCGCACATGCTGCTGTTGGTTTAGACAGGGCCACACCCTCCTATTGAGGACCATCTCTCCAGGAGTGCGCACAAGCTGCTGTTGGTTTAGACATGGACCAGCCTCCTATTGAGGACCATCTCTCCAGGAGTGTGCACAAGCTGCTGTTGGTTTAGACATGGACCACCCTCCTATTGAGGACCATCTCTCCAGGAGTGCGCACAAGCTGCTGTTGGTTTAGACAGGGTCCAGCGTCATATTCAAGGACCATCTCTCCAGGAGTGTGCACAAGCTGCTGTTGGTTTAGACATGGACCACCCTCCTATTGAGGACCATCTCTCCAGGAGTGCGCACAAGCTGCTGTTGGTTTAGACAGGGCCACACCCTCCTATTGAGGACCATCTCTCCAGGAGTGCGCACAAGCTGCTGTTGGTTTAGACATGGACCAGCCTCCTATTGAGGACCATCTCTCCAGGAGTGCACACAAGCTGCTGTTGGTTTAGACAGGGCCACACCCTCCTATTGAGGACCATCTCTCCAGGAGTGCGCACATGCTGCTGTTGGTTTAGACAGGGCCACACTCTCCTATTGAGGACCATCTCTCCAGGAGTGCGCACATGCTGCTGTTGGTTTAGACAGGGTCCAGCGTCATATTCAAGGACCATCTCTCCAGGAGTGCGCACAAGCTGCTGTTGGTTTAGACAGGGCCAAACCCTCCTATTGAGGACTATCTCTCCAGGAGTGTGCACAAGCTGCTGTTGGTTTAGACATGGACCACCCTCCTATTGAGGACCATCTCTCCAGGAGTGCGCACAAGCTGCTGTTGGTTTAGACAGGGTCCAGCGTCATATTCAAGGACCATCTCTCCAGGAGTGCGCACAAGCTGCTGTTGGTTTAGACATGGACCAGCCTCCTATTGAGGACCATCTCTCCAGGAGTGCGCACAAGCTGCTGTTGGTTTAGACAGGGCCACACCCTCCTATTGAGGACCATCTCTCCAGGAGTGCGCACATGCTGCTGTTGGTTTAGACAGGGCCACACTCTCCTATTGAGGACCATCTCTCCAGGAGTGCGCACATGCTGCTGTTGGTTTAGACATGGCCACACTCTCCTATTGAGGACCATCTCTCCCGGAGTGCGCACATGCTGCTGTTGGTTTAGACAGGGTCCAGCGTCATATTCAAGGACCATCTCTCCAGTAGTGCGCACAAGCTGCTGTTGGTTTAGACATGGACCACCCTCCTATTGAGGACCATCTCTCCAGGAGTGCGCACAAGCTGCTGTTGGTTTAGACATGGACCACCCTCCTATTGAGGACCATCTCTCCAGGAGTGCGCACAAGCTGCTGTTGGTTTAGACAGGGCCACATCCTCCTATTGAGGACCATCTCTCCAGGAGTGCGCACATGCTGCTGTTGGTTTAGACAGGGTCCAGCGTCATATTCAAGGACCATCTCTCCAGGAGTGTGCACAAGCTGCTGTTGGTTTAGACATGGACCAGCCTCCTATTGAGGACCATCTCTCCAGTAGTGGGCACAAGCTGCTGTTGGTTTAGACAGGGCCACACCCTCCTATTGAGGACCATCTCTCCAGGAGTGCGCACATGCTGCTGTTGGTTTAGACAGGGCCACACCCTCCTATTGAGGACCATCTCTCCAGGAGTGCGCACAAGCTGCTGTTGGTTTAGACATGGACCACCCTCCTATTGAGGACCATCTCTCCAGGAGTGTGCACAAGCTGCTGTTGGTTTAGACATGGACCACCCTCCTATTGAGGACCATCTCTCCAGGAGTGCGCACAAGCTGCTGTTGGTTTAGACATGGACCAGCCTCCTATTGAGGACCATCTCTCCAGGAGTGCGCACATGCTGCTGTTGGTTTAGACATGGACCAGCCTCCTATTGAGTACCATCTCTCCAGGAGTACACACATGCTGCTGTTGGTTTAGACAGGGTCCAGCGTCATATTCAAGGACCATCTCTCCAGGAGTGCGCACAAGCTGCTGTTGGTTTAGACAGGGCCCAGCCTCCTATTGAGGACCATCTCTCCAGGAGTGCGCACATGCTGCTGTTGGTTTAGACAGGGCCCAGCCTCCTATTGAGGACCATCTCTCCAGGAGTGCGCACATGCTGCTGTTGGTTTAGACAGGGCCCAGCCTCCTATTGAGGACCATCTCTCCAGGAGTGCGCACAAGCTGCTTTTGGTTTAGACAGGGTCCAGCGTCATATTCAAGGACCATCTCTCCAGGAGTGCGCACAAGCTGCTGTTGGTTTAGACATGGACCAGCCTCCTATTGAGGACCATCTCTCCAGGAGTGCGCACAAGCTGCTGTTGGTTTAGACATGGACCAGCCTCCTATTGAGGACCATCTCTCCAGGAGTGCGCACAAGCTGCTGTTGGTTTAGACATGGACCACCCTCCTATTGAGGACCATCTCTCCAGGAGTGTGCACAAGCTGCTGTTGGTTTAGACATGGACCACCCTCCTATTGAGGACCATCTCTCCAGGAGTACGCACATGCTGCTGTTGGTTTAGACAGGGTCCAGCGTCATATTCAAGGACCATCTCTCCAGGAGTGCGCACAAGCTGCTGTTGGTTTAGACAGGGCCCAGCCTCCTATTGAGGACCATCTCTCCAGGAGTGCGCACATGCTGCTGTTGGTTTAGACAGGGCCCAGCCTCCTATTGAGGACCATCTCTCCAGGAGTGCGCACATGCTGCTGTTGGTTTAGACAGGGCCCAGCCTCCTATTGAGGACCATCTCTCCAGGAGTGCGCACAAGCTGCTTTTGGTTTAGACAGGGTCCAGCGTCATATTCAAGGACCATCTCTCCAGGAGTGCGCACAAGCTGCTGTTGGTTTAGACATGGACCAGCCTCCTATTGAGGACCATCTCTCCAGGAGTGCGCACAAGCTGCTGTTGGTTTAGACATGGACCAGCCTCCTATTGAGGACCATCTCTCTAGGAGTGCGCACAAGCTGCTGTTGGTTTAGACAGGGCCACACCCTCCTATTGAGGACCATCTCTCCAGGAGTGCGCACATGCTGCTGTTGGTTAGAAAGGGTCCAGCGTCATATTCAAGGACCATCTCTCCAGAAGTGCTCTGTTGGTTGCATGTACATAAATAGATACTCTTCCATTTCCCCAGTGTCTTTCAGTGTTAGGACAATCTCCCTTTGTGCTGGTACCATGGCACACCTCTTTCCTCTCTGAACAGATGTGATTGTTTCTCTTCAGACTGATGAACCACAGTGTCACTGGCTGGTCTGAAAAGAGGAACAGGCTGAAAGGCCAGCTGTTCACTGCTGCTAACAAAGACATTGAGTCCCTGAGAGACTTTATCCGTATGATCCAAAGAAAAAGCACCCTCCACCAGGGTGGCGGCATAGACCTGTGATCCCAACACTTGGGAGGAAGGCTTGGGCAGAAGGCTCATGAGTTCAAAGCCAATCTCAGTTACATAGTGAGACATGGCCTCAAATAAAACAAAGCAAAATAGAAAGAAAGGAAGGGAGGAAAGAGAAAGAGAAAGGGGAGAGCAGACAATCACCGTGGAGTTACTGTGACCTACTTGTGTCCACGTGCTCTGCAAGCTCTATGGTGAGGCGTGATGCCTCCTATTTAGAGCAGATAGTGTTGGTCGGGAGAGCGTGGCTAACATGGGTGTGTCTGAGTTGTTCAAATGTTAATACTAAGTGAAAATGTTTTAGGAAATTCAGTCATAAAAAGTTTCTAACAGCACGAGAGACTAGAGAGCTGTCTCCCTCAATGTAATATTGCTACAGCCCCAAAGGCATTCGTCATCCTGTTTCTCAGGGTAGGCCATTATCTATTTAGATGGAGGCCACAGAATCCCCAGGGCTGTCCTTTAATCAGAAAGAAATTGTAAGAAGCTATCTTCCAGTCTGCCTGAGGAAGATAAAACAGCCCTGAAGCTGGGGTCTCTTTCAGCGCCCTCCGGAGGGGAGGATGGGCTGTGGGTCTGGATTGCTTAATAAGCGGCTAATGCCAGTGACATGTGCAAAGATAAGACTGAGGGGAGAGTCCCCGGGGGTCACGTTAATAAGCCCACGTGCACACATGCGCACTCCTGCTCTCTCTTCCTCTCATTCCCCGCTCCCCTCCTCTCTTCTCTCTCTCATCTGTCCTCTCTATCTATCATCTCTCTCTCTCGTTTTTTTTTTTTTTTTTTTTCGAGTTAGGGTTTCACTCTAGCCCAGGCTGACCTGGAATTCATTATGTAGTCTCAGGGTGGCCTTGAACTCATGGTGATCCTCCTGCCTCTGCCTCCTGAGTGCTGGGAGTAAAGGCGTGCACCACCACACCCAGATATCGTCTCTTTTTCTTAAAAATTATCTATTTATTTATTTATTTACAAGGAGAAATGAGAGAGAGAGAGAACATGCCAAGGCCTCCAGCCCCTGCAAATGAATTCCAAATGCATGTACTACTTTGTGCACCTGGCTTTACGTGGGTACTGGGGAATCAAACCCAGGTTGTTAGGCTTTGCAGGTAAATGCCTTTATTGATGGGCCACCTCTCTAGCCCTTCTCTCTTTCTCTCATCTTTGATTCTTTCTCTTTCCTTTCCTTTTTCTTTCTCTTTTCCTTCTCTTCTTCCCCTCCTCCTTCCAGCACTGTATTCTTTTTTTTGTGTGTGTGTGCAGTGTGTGTCATGTGCATATGCGTGTTGTGTGTATGTAAGCTCATGTGTGTGGGTGCACATGTGTGTGAGTGGGTGTTCATGCGTGTGCTTGTGTGTGGAATCCAGTGTCCTCCTCAGTTGCTGTCTTTTTTTTTGGTTTTTCGAGCTAGGGTCTCACTGTAGCCCTGGCTGACCTGGAACTCACTATATAGTCTCAGGGTGGCCTTGAACTCATGGCAGTCCACCTACCTCTGCCTTGCTTTGTAAAAAAATATTTTTATTTCTTTGCAAACAGAGAAGGAGAGGGAATGGGAACACCAGAGCTTCTTGACAATGTAAAATGACCTCCAGACTCTGTGCATCTGGCTTTACATCAAACCTAGACCTTCAAGCTCTGCAAGCGTCTTTAACTGCTGAGCCATTTCCCAGTCCTCTACCTTATATTTTGAGACAGGGTCTCTCATATAAATTAGAGTTCACTGATTAATCTAGACTAGCTGTGTCCTGAGCTTTGGAGATCTGACTGTCTCTACTTCCTCAGTGCTGGATTGAATGTATGTGCCTTTAAGACAAAGAGACAGAGAGAGAAAGAATGGGCACACCAGGTCCTCCAGTCACTGCAAATGAACTCCAGACACTTGCGCTCCCTTGTGCATCTGGCTAACGTGGGTCCTGGGGAACTGAACCTGGGTCCTTTGGCTTTGCAGGGAAATGCCTTAACCACTAAGCCATCCCTCCAGCTCTATGCCTGGCATTTTAAATGAATTCTGGGGATCCAAACTTGCCTGACAAGCACGTTACCTGTTGAGCTATCTAACCATCTCCTCAGACCCACTTCTCACTCTGACAAGGCCAGTCTGCCATGTGCACTGTGAGGCTGGTTGACTTTGTCCCCCATGGACTGACCGCAGCCTCGTCCACGACATGAGCCTGCCGGTGCAGTGCTTGTGTTCGACTTTGTACTTGGATATGATGTAAAACAGAACAGGGGGCACTGGACAAATGGCTCAGTGGCTAAGGTGCTTGCCTGCAAAGCCTAATGACTAGGGTTCAATTCCCCAGTACATATGTAAAGCCAGATAAACAAGATGGTGCATGCATCTGGAGTTCATGTGCACTAGAGTTCGTTTGCTAGAGGCTCTGCTGTGCCCCTTCTCTCTCTTTCTCTGCTTGCAAATTATAAATAAAATATTACAAGAAGAGGATCAGGACACCAGATCAAGGCCTCTGATGTTAAGGAAGGCGGAAATGAAATGGGGTACCTCTGGTTTCCCATATTAGTCACAAGAGATGTCTTATCAGCCTGGTCAAGTCCTGATGTCACAAGATTGTAGCTGAGTCAAAGACACTGATGAGAATAAAGTGTCACAGTCATCACAACCCTCTCCAGGAACCTTAAATACAAGCAAGCCCAAGGCCATGCTCCAGGGTCCTTTTCCTTTCATTCCTTTTTCCTTCCCTCCATCTCTCCCTCCTCCTTCCTTCCCTCTCTCCCTCCCTCCTTCTCTCCCTTCATCCTTCCTTTCTATTTATTTATTTGCAAGGAGAAAGGTAGGGAGAGAGAAAGAGAGCACTAGGGTCTCTTGACACAGCAAACAAACTCCAGATGTCTGTTCCACTTTGTGCATCTGTCTTTACATGGGTCTGGGGAACTGAACCTGGGCCAGCAGGCTTTGCAAACAAGCACTTTTAACCACTAAACCATCTCCCCAGCCCCTCAAATGTACTCTGAGTTGAGCCAGACTTTGGCTATCAGAGAAAGTGCTGTGCAGAGTTCATTGGGCATAATTCCTGAAGTATTTTTTTTAAAGGTATGCACCACCATGCCCAACAGCATTAAATTAATTAATTAATAAATTTGTGTGTGTGTGTGTGTGAGAGAGAGAGAGAGAGAGAGAGCGCCAGGGCCTCCAGCTGCTGCTGCTATAAAAAACTCCAGTTGCATGTGCCACATTATGTATCTGGCTGTTGTGGGTCCTGGGGAATCGAAATTGGGTCCTTAGGCTTCATAGGCAAGCACCTTAACCGCTAAGCCATCTCTCCACTTCAAGGAATGTTTTAACATCTTTAATTTTATACAGGAAAAAAAGTCTTATATAGCATAATTCATTAGCTCCTCATTAAAATGTCATGGCTCATGAAAATTACCCAGTGACCATCCCATATGAAAGCCCTCACTCTTGATGGTCATTGTTTTTAATATTTATTTTCAATTTTATTTGTTTATATCACACACACACACACACACACACACACACACACACACACACACAAACACAAACACAAACACACGAGAATGGGTATGCCAGGGCCTCTAGCCATTGCAGGTGAACCCCAGAAGCATGTGCCACCATGTGCATCTGGTTTATGTGGGTTGTAGGGAATTGTACCTTGGTCTTTACCCTTCTCAGGTAAGTGCCTTAACCCCTAAACCATCTGTCTAGCCCTGATTATTGTTTTTGATTTCCTACAAGTGGCTGACACCTAGCAAGAAGTTTGAAACCATGCTTGCCCTTCCCACTGGGAAAATGTCTCTGAGTGAATGTAGATCTTCCTGTGCTTCGGGAGGAAGGTTCCAGGGCAGGGAGCCCTCTGTGTGCAGCTATATGTTTTGCAGCACGGAGCTTGGCTCAGTTCCTCACTTTTGTTGCTTTAAACCAGAAAGTTCTGCATAAGAGGCATCTTATCACAGTTTTCCAAGACACTCCTCTGCTTTAATTTGCAGTGGTGACATTGTTTGTTTTGCCTCCTCAGAAGCAACTTCAGAGCCATTGTCCAAATGTCCCCGGCATGAGGAAGACAAACCTCCCTGTCACCTGAACAATTGTTTCCACTTAAGGAGACAAAATACATCATTCCAGTTCAGCTGCATCGTTCCAAACATGCTTATGAAACTCTCTGCTCAGAGCAATCTATGCGGCACACAGTGCTGAGTGAACCCCCACACTGAGTGACTAAATGCGGGTCACCTTGAAAGCTGATGCCAAAATAAAACAGGGTGCCTGAGCTCCCCACCAATCACAAGAATGTTTTCTCTATCTAACTTTCTAAGGCTAAAGGCTGGCTGTTTGAGGAAGGGGAAAAAGCACCCCTCTTGCTATTTAAGTAATGCGGGGAGGTAATGTGGTAGGTAAATATGAGAGAAAGTGACATTTGGTGTCTGACTCAGGGTTTCAGTTCCATTTTTTTTTCAAGGTAGTGTCTCACTCTAGCCCAGGCTGACCTGGAATTCACTATGTAGTCTCAGGCTGGCCTCAAACTCATGCCTACCTCTGCCTCTTGAGTGCTGGGATTAAAGGTGTGCATCACTATGCCTGGCTTCCAGTACCATTAAAAAAATTTTTTTTTTTTACATTTTATTTATTTGAGAGAGTGAGAGGCAGATAGAGAGAATGGGTACACCAGAGTCTCCAGCCACTGCAAATGAACTTGAACTCCAGACTAATGCACCACCTTGTACATCTGGCTTATGTGGGTACTGGGGAATCGAACCTGGGTCCTTAGGCTTTGCAGGCAAGTACCTTAACCATTAAGCCATCTTTCCAGCTCTCTAATACTGTTTCTTCTACTATGAACTAGTTGTGTGTCAGAAGATCATTAATCCAAGTTTGAAGACTCACTCGCACCATCAGCAAACACAAATGAGACGCACCAAATAGCCCTGGAGCCAGTGAGAGACGCTAATGTGAAATTGCAATAAGGTGCTCTGTGATTGTTTGCATCTGGGAAAGAGGTGATGCAAAAGCAAGAGGTGGAGAAATGGTCTGCCCCAGTCTCCCTTCTCCTTCCCTCCCTTCCCTGGTTTCTCTGCTCTGAGTCCAGCTCTTCCAGCCTCCCCTGTGGGGTGTATGGAGATCTGTCTGGAGCAGGGCTGTGGCTCTTATGAGGCCCTGGAACTCCCCCTGCTCACATGGAGACCTCCTTCCTAATTGTCTTCAGGGGTAATCAAGTGTGTCCTGATTGGAAACAGTAATTATCGGGTTAGCAGCAGACTGGAGTTGGGGCCCACTGCATATTGATGAAGGCAATGTTAATGGCGTTCAGGTTTGCTGGGTCCTTAGCAGGGCTTGGAGCAAGAAAATAACATGAAGAAGTGACAGAGTACTCAGCACTGAAACAGCCCTATCACACCTTCCAAGGCTCAGCGTCCATTGCAGAAGAGGTGGCACAAAGAATGTAAGAGCCAAAGAAAGGGTAGACTCCTTACAATGTGCTCCTCCAGACACAAAATGACCCAGATATCCATGACCTCACAGTGCCTGACACTACCCACACAAGACCATCATAATAGGAGGAAAATATAATGGCATCAAAATAAAAGACTGATGGAGAGGGAAAGGGGATATGATGGAGAGTGGAGTTGTGTCGTGGGATGTGGGGAGGGAGGGAATTACCATGGTTTATTGTACATAATTATGGAAGTTGTCAATAAAAAAATAAGAATAAGTAAATAAATTTAAAAAAAGAAAAGAACGTGAAATGGTTTCATTCCACCTGTGACTGCGTATTCTTGTCTAATTATATTGAGGCTTTGGAAGGAGGTAGATAGGATGAAAAATAAATGATGAGGGGTAGAGAGATGGCTTAGTGTTAGGGTGCTTGTTTGTGAAGCCTAAGGGCACAGGTTCGGTTTCCCGGTACCATGTAACCCAGCTGAACAAGGCGGTGCCTGGAGCTCGTTTGCAGTGGCTGGAGGCCCTGGTGCACCTGTTCTCTCTCTCTCTCTCTCTCACCTGTCTCTCTCTAATAAATAAATAAATAAATAAAAGAAAAATGATGTAGCCAAGGAAGGTAACAAAGGAGAAAGAAAAAGAGGCACTCTGACTTGGCAAAGGTGGGAGGCATGGCATTTTCTAGCATGTCACCACCTCTTCATGCCCATGGGCCCATACTGCAGCTGCCCCAGTGCAGAACAGCTACCCCAATCTCAGTGGCTGTAATCTCTCAAATAATTGTGGCTGAATTGAGCTGGTGTCTTTAGCCTGAAGCTTCCATTTCTTTCTGTGACATATCCATCTGCTCACACCAGTCCATTTCTGTGCCCAAGTTTGCCAAACACAGGTAGGCAAGACACAGCAAGCCTCTCACACAAACTGCTTCTAGACCAGGCCCAGCAAAGTTCTTTCTTCCCTTCATAAGCCAAACCTCATAGTACACAGCTCTTTCTGCATTCAGGTCTTTCAGCTCTGACCAGAATGGTCCATGCAGGACCTACTCAGAGCGCTGTGAGGAGTTGCTTTTTTATTGTTGTTATTTATTTTAATTCTTTTCTTTTTGAGAGAGAGAGAGAGAGAGAGAGAGAGAGAGAGAGAGAGAGAGAGAGAGAGAGAGAGAGAATGGGCTCTCTTGGATAGACAGGGGATACAGGCAGACCGGCCTTTGGTTGCTCCCTAAAGAGTCCACATTCCAAGCATAGCGCTCCCCACCCAGCCTTAGTGTGTTCCGAGACCCTTGAACTGAAGTGAGCTTTGGGTCAAAACCCCAGTGATAAGTCCCACTGGTCATCTTTCCAGCACAATGAGGGCTTGAGATAGACATGCTGGTTTAAGGCAAGCTTTCTTTCTTTCTTTTTCCTCAAATTTTTATTAACAACTTCCATGATTATAAAAAATATCCCATGGTAATGCCCTCCCTCTCCCTACTTTCCCCTTTGAAATTCCATTCTCTGTCATATCTACCCCCATCTCAATCAGTCTCTCTTTTATTTTGATGTCATCATATTTTCCTCCTCTTATGGTCTTGTGTAGGTACTATCAGGCACTGTGAGGTCATGGACATCCAAGCCATTTTGTGTCTGGAGGGAGCATGTTGCAAGGAGTCCTACCCTTCCTTTGGTCTTACATTCTTTCTGCCACCTCTTCCGCATTAGACCCTGAGCCTTGGAAGGTGTGATACAGATATTGCAGTACTGAGCACTCCGGTCACTTCTTTCCAGCACCATGGTACCTTCTGAGTCGTCCCAAGGTCAATGCCATCTGAAAAGAGAAGATTCTCTACCAAAAGTGAGAGTAGCATTAATATAATGGTATGAACATTAACAGAAGTACTTACTAGGCAGTTTGATAAGCATAGTATATACATTTAGCCAGACAGCAGCAGACGTTATACCCGTAGGGCTCATGACTACCCCTGTTTTAAGTTTTCAGTATCAGGGATGTATTCCCTCCCATGGAGCGGGCCTCCAGTCCAATTAGAGGGCAGTTGGTTTCCACCATGACAGATGTGCCACTATTGCACCCGTTGGCTCATTTGGCCTGGCTGGCCAAATATAAGGCTCAGGTAAGCTTTCTTAAACATGGCACATTGCCTGCTTTGGGGTAGGTAATTCTTTCTGAGGTGGGCTGTTCTGTGCGTGGTAGGTGGTTTGGTGACATCCCAGCTTCTGCTTGTACCCAGCTGTGACAATAAACGTGTCTCCAGAAATTTCCTATTAACCCCTAGAGGGCAAAAGTGCACTTGGTGGAGGACCACTGATTTAAAGAAAAAGAGAAGGATCTGGGACATAGCTCAGTCAGCAAAGTGCTTGCCTTGCAAGCATGAAGACATGAGTTCGATTCCCACATCCATATAAAAAGCTGGGCACGCATGGCTGTGCATGCCTCTATAATCCCAGTGCTGAGAGGGGCAGGGGCTGGAGACAGTAAAATCACTGGGGCTCACTGGTCAGCCAATTTAGCTTCAGGTTCAGTGAGAGGCCATGTCTTAAGGACAAAAGTTTTAAGAGTGATGGGGGGAGGATACCAGACATCCTCCTTTGGCCACCCCAGCGTGGTTATAGCTGGGTCCCATGTGATGGTTCAAGTTTTAGTTCTTCTTTAAAAATATATTTATTTGTGAGGCTGGAGAGATGGCTTAGCGGTTAAGGCATTTGCCTGCAAAGCCAAAAGATCCCAGTTTGACTCTCCAGAACCCACATAAGCCAGATGCACAAGGGGGCACATGCATCTGGAGTTTGTTTGCTGTGGAAGGAGGTCCTGATGTGCCCATTCTCTCTCTTTCTCTGCCCCTTTCTCTCTCTCAAATAAAAAATATATTAAAAATATTCATTTGCAAGAGAAGAGAGAGAAAAAGAAGGAGGAAGGGGGGAGGGAGGGAGAGAGAGAAAAAGAGGAAGGGAGAATGGGCATACTGGGCTTCCTGCCACTAAATGAACTCTAGATGCATGTGCCACTTTGTGCATTGAACCTGGGCAATCAGGCTTTACAAACAGGCACCTTTAACCGCTGAGCCATCTTCCCAGCCCTGAGTTGCTGCTTTTTTTTTTTGGTTTTTTGAGGTAGGGTTTCACTCTAGCCCAGGCTGACCTGGAATTCACTATGGAGTCTCAGGGTGCCCTCGAGCTCACAGCGATCCTCCTACCTCTGCCTCCCAAGTGCTGGGATTAAAGGCGTGCGCCACCACACCCGGCTGCTTTTTTTTTGTTGTTTTTTGGAGGTAGGGTTTTACTCTAGCCCAGGCTAACCTGGAATTCACTATGTAGTCTCAGGGTGGCCTCAAATTCACGGGGATCCTCCTACCTCTGCCTCATGAGTGCTGGGATTAAAGGCGTGTACTACCACGCCTGGCTTGTTTGTTCCTAATGATAGTCATTTTGACTTGAGCGAAATGGAATCTTTTTTTTTGTTTGTTTGATAGTTTGTATGTTTATTAGTCCTAATGTAGTTTTAATTTGCGTTTCCCTGATGGCTAAAGGTGTTAAACATTTTTTCATTTGTTTATTGGCCATTTATGGTTTTCCATTTGGGAATTGTCTATTCATCACTACACTTACTGACTGACTAGAGTAGCTTTTTGAGTTCTTTACAAATTCTATATACTAATCCTCTGTCAGATGGATAGCTAGCAAAACTTTTCTTCCATTTGATATCCATTCTCTTTATTCAATTGTTTCCTTTCCTATGCAGAAGTTTTTTTTAAAAAAATATTTATTTATGTAGTCTGGGCGTGGTGGCACACGCTTTTAATCCCAACACTTGGGAGGCAGAGGTAGGAGGATTGCCGTGAGTTTGAAGCCAGCCTGAGACTACACAGTGAATTCCTCCTGGTCAGCCTGAGCTAGAGTGAGACCCTGCCTCAAAAAACAAAACAAACAACAACAACAACAACAAAATTTGCAAGCAAAGACAGAGAGTAAGAGAGAGAATGGGTATGCCAGGGCCTCTAGCCACTGCAAACGAACTCCAGATGCCTGCACCACCTTGAGCATCTGGTTTTACATGGGTACTGGGGAATTGAACCTGAGTCAGGCTTTACAGGCAAGTGCCTTACCCACTAAGCAATCTCTCCAGCTTTTTTTTTTTTTTTTTTTGAGGTAGGGTCTCACTCTAGCCCAGTCTGACCTGGAATTCACCATGTAGTCTCTCAGGGTGGCCTCGAACTCACCGTGATCTTCTTATGTCTACCTCCGAGTCTGGGACCAAAGGCGTGCGCTGCACGCCCGGCTCATGTTACTTTTATTACTATGTCTCTGCTGAAACCAGGTACCGTGACACCTCCAGCACTGTGGTAACTGCAGCATTGTCGGGTTTGTGGTCTTTGTGCTTCCGTATCAACCTTTGGGATTGTTTTCTCTTCCTGAAAAGAGTGACATTGGCATTCTGGTAGGGATTGTGTAAGATTCCGAGCGCACGCTGCGCACGGATGTTCCTTTTATTCGCTGCGCTCCGAGAAGCCAGCGAGCCTTGGCGTCTTCCAGATCCGCCACCCGGATGGTGTCTGGTCTGGGCTAATTCTTCACTGGCTTTCATTGCCTGGATGACTGTGGCCAGGGGTCATGTCCACAAACCAAGCCAGGGCGCTCTGCTCCTCCCTGCCATGGTTGATGTGCCACAGATGCATCTGGGGTCCTCTGGACTCTGGTTGACCCCCCCCCCCAAGCCGGCGCCGGGCAGCCCTGCGTCCAGGCGGGTCTACAATGAACAGCAATGCTTGCAAACCCTGCCTCTCCCTTCTGGGCCTTCTGATTTGTCACTGATAAACCTGATTTGGAGTTTGTGTTTCCAAGCTGCTACTGAATACCACCGAGCCGGGGCAGAACGCTGAGGCCAGCAGTTTTCTGAAGGCAAGAAAGGAACCGGCTCCCTTTCCTGGCTCCTGTCTGCTCACACAGATGGTGCCCGGGGTGATCTGCTTGCTGATCTGCAGACGGGCACATCATTTAGAGGCAGAAGCCCACACCAGATGGCCCGCTGGTGCTTGAAGCCCTCAGTGTCCCTTTCTGAGCCAAATTTCTTACTCCCCGGAGGAATAGATGCAAGCATGTGTGGGGATGGGGAAGGCCAAGGAGACGGATGGGAGAGGCCGGCGTGAATGACTACTGTCCTTGCCAAATATGTGGGCATGACTGAGGAGAGCTCTTAAGAAAACTTCCTGCCTCCTGGTGTGGGCAGATCCTGGAACAGGCCACCTGGGGTAGCTGCCATGGCTCTCCCTGGAGGTCACAGCGACCTGGGTGGTTCCAGCTATCTTGTCTGACTCAGCCAGCCCAGGCATCCTGGTGGCCTCTCAAGGCACGTACCATGTCTCTGAGCTGTGTGGGCTGTGGACACGAGTGGGGGGCGAGACATGCGGCAAGTAACCCCGAACTGTCAGGGCTGGGGTGACTTCCAAGATGTTGTAGTCAGCTCTACATCGCTGGGATGAACTTCTGCTGTTATTATTTATTTATTTATTTATTTGAGAGTGACAGACACAGAGAGAAAGACAGATAGAGGGAGAGAGAGAGAATGGGCGCGCCAGGGCTTCCAGCCTCTGCAAACGAACTCCAGATGCGTGCACCCCCTTGTGCATCTGGCTAACGTGGGACCTGGGGAACTGAGCCTTGAACCGGGGTCCTTAGGCTTCACAGGCAAGCGCATAACCACTAAGCCATCTCTCCAGCCCATGGGATGAACTTCTGAACAGACACAGTTTATGGGAGGAATGGCATTTATTTCAGGCATTTACTTACCGATCCAGGGGAAGTTCCATAATGGCGGGAGAAGCTGGCCCCCTTTCACAGACCCATGTAGAGAGAAACCAACACCATCACCACCAAAAGCAAGCACAAGACCAATAGCAAAACAGCGGGAACCGAGGCAGAGCTCACTCTCTGCACACCTGAGGCTCGAATTCAGATCCACCCTCAGTAACACCCTAGGGCTCAACCCCAGGATCCACTCCCCGCCCAGTGACACCCCCTCCATCCAGACAGCTGGAGATAAACTTTTTTTTTCAAGGTCATGTTAGCTGCATGTTTTATTTGGGGCTAGCCTAAGCTACAAGAGGTCCTATCTCAAACAAACAATACACCACAAGTTTTAGAAACAAGATTGATATTGCAGGGGGGGAGGGAGAGGGTTAGAGAAATGTGACACCCCCTCCATCCAGACAGCTGGAGATAAACTTTAAAAAAAAATCATTTATTTAATTATTTGAGAGTGACAGACAGACAAAGAGGCAGATAGAGAGAGAGAGAGAATGGGTGTGCCAGGGCCTCCAGCCACTGCAAACAAACTCCAGATGCATGCGCCACCTTATGCATCTGGTTTATGTGGGTCCTGGGGAATTGAGCCTTGAACTGGGGTCCTTAGGTTTCACAGGCAAGTGCTTAACCACTAAGCCATCTCTCCAGCCCCGGAGACAAGCTTTTAAATAAAAAAAACGGGCTGGAGAGATGGCTTAGTGGTTAAGGTGCTTGTCTGCAAAGCCTAAGGAGCCAGGTTTGATTCTCCAGGACTCACATAAGCCATGTGCGTAAGAAGGTGCATGTGTCTGGATTTTGTTTGCAGTGGCTGAAGACCCTGAGGGCCCATTCTCTCTCTCTCTATCTGTCTCTTTCCCTCTCTCAAGTAAATAAATAAAAAATAAAAATAAATGAACATTTAAATAAAACCCCCTGAGTCTATTGGGGATATTCAAACTACCACACGTGGTACAAGAGGCACTCACAAGTATTCACTCACAGAAGAGCAGGAGACAAAGAGGGAGCGGCAGAGCGGGCAGGGAGCAAAGTGGAGGGAGGGCCTCCCGAGAGTGACGCCACCAAGATGGCTGCCAGGAGCCTGGGGGTGACACAGGTGATAAGGCACGTGCCTCGCAAGCACGAGGACCTGGGTTCAATCCTCAGTACCCATGCAAAGGCTGGGCGTGGTAATGTGTGCCTGTAATCCCAGTGCTGGGGGAGGCCGAGACAAAGTTTGCTTTCCAGCCAATCTAGCCTAGTGGGCGAGCTCCAGGCCAGTGAGAGACTGCGCCTCTAAAAGGGTGCATGGGGTTCCTGAGGAACGACATCTGAGGTTGCATGCTGACCCCGCACACTTCCCCATGCACACATGTGCCCCACACATACATGCACACGCAACAAAAACATGTGATTGTGGGGCTATTTCAATTTATGGGAACAACAAGAGAGAAAAGTATGCTTAAACGATGGGTGGGTAGGTGAGGATGCCAGAGGTAAATGTCATGTGTCTTCTAACTCAGTCACTTTCCCTTATTTTTGAGGCAGGATCTCTCATTGAACCCAGAACTCACCAATTAGGCTAGAGAAGCTCATTGCACACACCCAATAGCCATTCCCCCTTTAAAGGTTATGCCACCATGCCTGGCTTTAAAAAAAAAATAAAGTTAATTAATTTTTTATGGTTTTTTTTTTTTTTTTTTTGGTTTTTTGAGGTAGGGTCTCACTCTGGTCCAAGCTGACCTGGAATTAACTCTGTCATCTCAGGGTGGCCTTGAACTCATGGCAATCCTCCTACCTCTGCCTCCCGAGTGCTGGGATTAAAGGCGTGCGCCACCACGCCCGGCTTTTTTTTTTTTTTTTTTTTTTTTTTTTTGAGGTAGGGTTTTATTCTAGTCCAGGCTGACCTGGAATTCACTATGTAGTCTCAGGGTGGTCTTGAACTCACGGTGATCCTCCTACTTCTGCCTCCTGAGTGCTGGGATTAAAGGTGTGTGCCACCATGCCTGGCTTTTTAAATAACATATTTATTTACTTATTTGGGGGGGAGAGAGAGAAGAGAGAGGAAGAGATAGGTAATGGGTATGTCAGGGTCTCTTGCTGCTACAAACGTGCTCCAGATGCAGGCACCATCTTTGTGTACCTGGCTTTACATGGGTACCGGGGAATTGAACCCAGGTCTACAGGCATTGCAAACAAGTGCCTTTAACTGTTGAGATATCTCCCCAGGCTCCCTGATGCATCTTTACTTCAAATAATTCTTTTTTTTATGATTTACTTATTAGAGATAGAGAAAAGGAGAGAGAGAAAGAGAGAGAGAGAGAGAGAGAGAGAGAGAGAGAGAGAGAGAGAAAATGAATGGATGCACCAGGATCTCTAGCCATTGCAAACAAACTCCGGATGCATGCGCCACCATGTGCATCTGGCTTACGTGGGACCTGGAGAATTGAACTTGGATCCTTAGGCTTCACAGGCAACCAGTAAGTCATCTTTCCAGCTCCTACTTCAAATAATTCTGTCACTTCAAAATCCATGTTGGCTTCACCCCTTAGGGGGAGCTTTGCCAAGCATGTTCTCTACCCTCTCACTCCGTCCCCAGTGCTATCGGCCTGTCTCAGCCACCTTCACGTACTGATTACAGCCCAACCCAAGATGTCTCTGCCAGCCCCATCTTCTGCGCCTCTGCTGTCCTTGCATTTACCTAACCTGGGCTCTCCTCCTTGCTCCCCATCCCTGTTCGCTCCTTGCTCTAACCACACTGGCGTTCCCCAGGTGCTGTACCCACATGAGCCCTTTCCTTGGCTCTCCCACACTGGCACGCTCCTCTTCACTCTCCCACCCTGGGGCTCTCCTCAGCTCTGTCCACACTGACATGGCTTCCCTTCACGGATCCTCTGGGCTCTACCTCCTTGGCATAACTGTCCCCTCTGCCTCAAACTCCCTGTCCCCAACTGATTGATTTCCCACAGGCCAGCTGAAAGATCATGCCCTCGGAGAAGCAGCACCTGGCATCTCACCCAGACTCCTCTCTCTTCTCTTCCCGAGGACACTTTCTGTGTTCACTGCTGGCCTCTGCACAGATCAGCACACTGAGGTGATGTGCGTGGTCCTTCCTGATGGCCACTCTTCCCACATCCACTCGAGGTCAGGCCACACATTCCCTTCTCTATGCCAGGCAGTTACCTCAGTCCCAAAGAACGGGAAGGCACTTTCAGTATTCACTGGCTGAAATCTCTAAAGTGAATGCATTTGCTTAGCCCTACAGGACTTAAACAGGTAAAGGGTATGTGTGACCCAGCCGGTGTACACAGCTGTCTCTGAGCCCAGCACAAAGTTATGAACCTACAATTATAATAAAGTGTGCCCAGCTAGCCACTCACCAATGCCCAATGCTATGTCCTTCCTTCTTTTCTTTGTTCCTGTATACAATGGTCTTTTCCAGTCTTCCCAGCTGAGCTGTTTTATGCTGGGATAAAAATGTCAAGTTGAATGTTCCCACTTGACATCAATCAAACCTGAATACTTAAACATTTACTAGCAGAGTAGAGAATGCCAATTTTGGGAACCTTCCTCTTGGGTTCTAAACCAAAAACAAGGGTTGGAGAGATTGCTCAGTGGTTAAAGGTGCTTGCTTGCAAGGCCGATGGCTCAGGTTCGATTCCCTGGTAGCCACGTAAAGCCAGGTGAACAAAGTGCCCACATGTGCCCAGAATCATTTGAAGTGGTAAGAAGCCCTGCTGTGCCCATTCCATCTTTCTCTCTCTCTCTGCTTGCAAATAAATAAGTAAAAATATCAAGAAAATAAAACAAAAACAGGGCTGGGGAGATGGCTTAGCAGTTAAGGTGCTTGCCTGCAAAAGCAAAAGGCCCAGGTTCGATTCCCCAGGGCCCACGTAAACCAGACACAAAAGATGGCGCATACACCTGGGGTTCGTTTGCAGTGACTGGAGGCCCTGGTGCACCCATTCTCTCTCTCGCTTTCTCTCATCTACCTCTCACTCTCTTTCTCTCAAATAAATAAATAATACAAACAAGAAAATAAAACATAAACATGTAATTTCATGAAATATTTTACTTTAAATCTCTGCCTCCAGACCGGGGGGGGGGCAGGGGGATCCTAGACAGGGCAGACACTCTCCAGGGTCGCTGTCATACAAGCTCAAGGTGCAAACCGAAGATGAGCAGGGTGGGGACGGGGGAGGCGTTTCGGTTGCTCACCTCTGTCCCCCAGATGCATGTGGAGCCCTTCACGCTGGCCCGGATGTGTGCAGAGAGCAGGAGACGACTGTGGGACACACTCACCGGCTGGAGTGCCGACATTGATTTTCTGCTCCTAATTAGACTGGGACCCTAGCGGTTAGGGTGACATTGTCCCTCCAGATGAATTTTGGGAAAGTGCTGGAGGTTGGGAGGCCCAGATACCAAAGCCCAGTACCAGATGTCAGCCAGAGATGGTCCATGCATGTACAACTGCGCGCCCTTCCTTCTCCATGGGACGGTGGGGAGGAGAATCTTGCAGCCTTACACCAGATGCTAATCAGATTATATCCAGATGTGCTATGAGCATGTGTCAGCAGTTGAAAAGCCCTGCCCTAATTGGGACAAAACACATTTTTTTCCGATGCTGTAGGTAATATGCACACGTAAAGATATGACTGCGTGGTGGTTTAAATAGACCCTAGGTGTTTTATTTTTCCTTAGCAAACAAAAAGTGTAGGTTGAACAAATACTGTGTGTGCTTGTAAGAAGTCTGCTCGAGAGGCGAGGAGGAAGAGAGGAATTAGTCTGCCTCTCAGGTGGCCCTTGCTCTCAGCCCATCACCTGCTGAGAAAACTGTGTATGCTTGAAAAACATTTTTATTTTATATTTTTCTTTTTGGTGTTTTGAGGTAGGGTCTTGCTCTAGCCCTGGCTGACCTGAAATTCACTATGTATTCTCAGACTGGCTTTGAACTCGGCAATCCTCCTAGCTCTCTCATGAGGACTGAGATTGAAGGTGTGCGCTGCCATGGCTGGAAGATTTTTTATTTTATTTTATTTTTTTTTGGTTTTTCGAGGTAGGGTCTCACTCTAGCCCAGGCTGACCTGGAATTCACTATGGAGTCTCAGAGAGCCTTCTACCTCTGCCTCCCGAGTGCTGGAATTAAAGGCGTGCGCCACCATGCCCGGCTGATTTTTAATTTTTTGGTATGTTTGCTTGTTCATGTATGTATGGGTGCACACATGCCACAGTGCCCATGTGGGGGAGTCAGAGGACAACTTTTTGGGGTTGGTCCTCACTTTTCACCTCAAAGAGACAGGGTTTCCAATTTTTTAAAATTATTTATTTATTTCCAAGCAGAGAGAGATAGCAAGAAGAGAGACAAAGAGAATGGGCACAGCAGAACCTCCAGCCACTCAAACAAACTGCAGAAGTATGTGCCACTTTGTGCATCTGGCTTTATGTGGGTCCTGGGGAATTGAGCCTCGGTACTTAGACTTTGCAGACAAGTGCCTTAGCCACTGAGCCATCTCTCTAGCCTGAAAACTTTCTTTTCTTTCTGTGCCATGTCCTTCTGCTCACACCAGTTCATTTCTCCATCACACAACCCCACCCGGGTTCTCAGGACTCAGGCAGACACAGCAGCAAGCCCCTCACACGAGCTTTTGTGGACAAAGGTCTTTCTTTCCCTCATGAGCCAAACTTCACAGTCCACAGGTCTTACTGCCTTCAATTCTGACCAGAATAGTCCACCGAGCTGTATTTACAGCACTGCAAGGCATCATGCCAAAGTGCCAAAAGGCCAAAAGCCACACAGTCAGGTTTCTCGGAGCAACATGTCCAGTCGACAGGTATACATTATTGGTTGTGGTTATCTTCTCGTTGCTGGGACAAAGCACCCGGCCCACAGCAGCTCATGGGAGCGCAGTTGTTTATTGTGGCTCACAGTCTCACGGGGAGGCTTGGTGATGGCAGGGGCAGCGTGGCATGAGCAGAGGCTGGGCATAACCCCTGCCACAGCAGGTATAGACAGCAGCAGGAGAGTGAGCTGAGCTCTGGCAAGGGGAGCTGGCTGTAACACCCCAAGCCCGCACCCAACAACACACCTCCTCCAGCAAGGCTCCGCCTCCCAAATGGCTGCCAGCCGGGAATTAAGCATTCCGAACACACGAGTTTATGGGACAGTTGACTCAAACCCCCAGAAGCCTCCAAAGGGAGGAAGACTGTGAGGTGTGCTGCAACGCGGGTGACTCTTGAAGACACGATGCTAAGTCAAGCCTAAGTTCACAGGATGACCCTGGTGTGCCTCCACTGATATAAAATGTCTTTGGTACTTTTCTCACCACGGTGACTAACAAAGCAACCTAAGGGAGGATGGGCTTATGTTGGCTCACAGCTTGGAGGGGACACAGTCCGGTATGGTACTGAAGGCATGGCACTTGGTGGCTCTGTGGTGGTGGCCACAGTGGCTGGGCGTGTGAGGCAGCTGGTCACACTGAGTCCTCACAGAATGAGGAAGCAAGGGCATTGGCAGAAAGTGGGCACAGGCTATAACCCACAGGACTCCCCACCTCTCAGGATGCATTTCCTCAAGGAAGGTTCTTCCTCTTTCAGAATCCACAGCCTTGCAAAACAGCAGTGACCAAGTACGGATCAAGTGTTAAAATCCCGTGAATGACCCGTGAGTGACATTTTACATGGCAAGGAGTCCAGTGGCTATAGGCAACGCCTGATAAATGGATATATTATGTCCACCAAACTGCCCTCTAAATACTTAGGTTTATGCCACATGTTAATGATGCTCTCACTTTTGGTTAGAGAAGCTTCTTTTTTCAGATGGCAGTGACCACTGGGGTGACTCAAAATTCACCACAGTGCTGAGAAGAAGTGACAGTGGAGTGTTCAGCACTGGGACATCTCTATCTCTCCCTCCAAGGCTCAGGGTCCATTGCAGAAGAGGTATGTGGTGGTTTGAATAGATGGCCCCCAATATATTCAGTTGTTTGTTTGTAGTTTGCATCTGCTGGCTACCTGGTTGGAGGCAATGTCACTGCGTGGATCTTAAGTTGTGGTGATGGGTTTCCGATTTCAATCTAAAGATATGCAAAGTGTGCCTAGCTGGAGTTCCTGAAGTGTGCTGTGGCTTTTGACTTTTAGGCTTGTGCCTCTCTCTCTCTGCTTGGTCCTGTGAAGGCAGGCCAGCTTCTTCTGCCATTATGGAACTTCCCCTGGATCTGCAAGCTTCAATAAATCCCTTCCTCCATAACTGTGCCTGGTCTGAAAGTTCATCTCAGTGAACCTGAAGCTGTCTGCTACAAGGTATCAAAAAAATGTAAGAGCCCAGGGAAGGGTAGGACTGCTTACAATGCACTCTTCCAGACACAAAATGGTCTCAATATCCATGACCTCGCAGTGCCTGGCACTACCTACACAAGAAAAGATGATGGCATCAAAATAAAAGAGAGACTGAGAGGGAATATGATGGCAAGTGGATTTGTGACGGGGAAAGTGAGGGAGGGAAGGGAATTACCATGGTTTATTGGCTATAGCTGTGGAAGTTATTGATAAAAAAGAAGTTATGAAAAAAGAAATAGGGGCAAGGCAAATAGATAAGGAGCAAACAAAAACCTATGCAGTTTGAGCATCTGAAATCCGACACGATCCAAAATCAGAAACTTTTTGAGCACCGTGTCCCTTCTCTAGGGGTCTTGCTGCTTCTTGGCAGGTCCCTGTGCCGCCTGTCCTCCGCAGGATACTTCACCACCTCCCTTCCCTGGAAAGTGATGTACGGTCATTAACATTAACGCACGAGGCTGGAGCCCATCCCTCTCTGTGGTTATTATGCTCAGCCCTTGCCCGGCCCTTGCCCGGCCCTTGGGGTCAGTCTTTGAAAGAAAAAGAAGAGATTCAGTTGAAGGGTTTTCAGAACAAAGAGCTGGGCAGAGGCAGAGAAGGAGGCCCCCCCTTGATGATGATGTCTGCTGTCAGGGGAACATGTGTTCCTGGGGTGTGTGTGTGTGTGTGTGTGTCCTGGGGGAGGCTCGCTGTTGCTGGGAAGTCGCCCCCCTCCTCAGGGGTGGTCAGCCTGTGTTCACAGCTGCTCGGTGACCCTGGAGGGGGCGGGGCAGGAGCGGCTGCACATCTGGGTGGCTGCCCCCGCCGCTCTGTGGCTCTGTGTGGTCTGGGGCAACGTCTTTTCAGTCCTTTCGCTGAGTCAGGGACGAAATCAGTTATGGGACTGGGGGCGTTGGTATTTTGGGTGCAGGGTGACCTTGAAAACACTCACCGTTCTGAACTCCTGGCTGGGCATGATAACAGAGCAGGAGGAACTAGACCCAGGAATAGTTCAGAAGAGGAGACATCCTTTCTTTAGAATGAGGCCAGGGAGTGGCGGGGGTGCTCCACAGCGGGAAAGCGAGGCGGCCAGGTGAGGAGTCAAGGGCTCTAAGTGGCTTGTTAAGCAGACATATTGCTGGCAAATTTGGACCTTCTGCCATGCGCCAGTTTCTGTATCAGATGACTTAGATAATTAGATAACTGGACATTTTTCTTGTGGTGCACCAAGCTCTGGTTTTGAAAAAAAATATGAGAAAAGCAAAGCAGATCTAGCTAACTGTGTGTGTGTGTGTGTGTGTGTGTGTGTGTGTGTGTGTGTGTGCGCGCGCGCTTAAATTTATGGGCAACCTCCACACCTACAGACAATATACTATGATCACAATACTCTCTCACCACCACCCTTCCTTTTTCTGCTTTGCAATACCCCTTCCACTGAATCTCTTCTTTCTAACTAGTCTCTCTTCTATTTTAAAAATATTTAATTTATTTATTTGAGAAAGAGAGAGTATGAGAGAGAAAATGCAGAGGGGGGTGGGGAGAGAATGGGCGCACCAGGGCCTCTGGCTTCTGAAAATGAACTCCAGAAGCATGTGCCACCTTGCTCATCTGGCTTTCGTGGGTCCTGGGGAATTGAACTCTGGTCCTTAGGTTTTGCAGACAAGTGCCTTAACTGCTGTGCCATTTCCCTAGCCCCTCTCTCCTACTTTATTTGTTTATTTATTTATTTGAGGTAGGGTCTCACTCTAGCCCAGGCTGACCTGGATTCACTATGTAGTCTCAGGGTAGCCTTGAACTCACAGCGATCCTCCTACCTCTGCCTTCTGAGTGCTGAGATTAAAGGTGTGCACCACCACGCCTGGCAAGCTAGTGTCTCTATTATTTTATTTACTTACTTACTTATTTATTTATTTTTTTTATTTTTATTTTTTTTTGGTTTTTCGAGGTAGGGTCTCACTAGCCCAGGCTGACCTGGAATTCACTATGTAGTCTCAGGGTGGCCTCGAACTCACGGTGATCCTCCTACTTCTGCCTCCCAAGTGCTGGGATTAAAGGTGTGCGCCCCCACGCCCAGCTATTTTTGTTTTTTTGAGGTAGGGTCTCACTCTAGTCCAGACTGACCTGGAACTCACTATGTAGTCTCAGGGTGGCCTCGAACTCACAATGATCCTCCTACCTCTGCCTCTCAAGTGCTGGGATTAAAGGCGTGCGCCACTACCTCTTTTATTTTAATATCATCATTTCCCCCTCTCCTATGCTCAGGTCTTGTGTAGGTAGCAGCAGGCACTGTGAGGGCATGGATATTAAGGTCACTTTGTGTCTGCAAGACAGCACTATAAGCACTCCTCCCTTCCTTTGGCTCTTACATTCTTTCTGCCACCTCTTCTGCAATGGTCCCTGAGCCTTGGAGGGTGTGACAGAGATGTCTCACTTAGTGCTGAGTGCTCCACAGTCACTTCTTCTCTGCACTGTGGTGAGCTTTGAGTCTTCCCAGTGGTCACATCTATCTGAAAAGAGAAGCCTCTTTAACCAAAAGTGAGAGTAGCATTAATATATGGGCATAAACATAAGTGTTTAAGGGCAGTTTGGTGGACAGAATATATCCATTTAGCCTGACAACAGTAGTGGTTTCCCCCTTAGAGCTTATGACACCCCCTGCCTGCCCCAAGCTTTTGATGAGGGTTTCAGGACCAGGCAGGAATTCCCTCCTTGCAGCAGGCTCAAGTCCAGTCAGAGAGCAGCTGGTCTCCCTCATGAGGGGAATTTCTTGCTTAAGCAAAGCTCGTTACGGATGGCTTCTCCCACCAGAGTCAGGGTCGGCTTCGATCGAAGAAGCCACTCCACGTGCTCACCCAGGTCCCCATGGCTTGAGAAGAGAGACAGAGATGGGGTGAATACCCCCCCCCCCACTCTACCAACCCCAGGGCCCTGCCCACCTGCCTGGGGGGGGGGGTTCTATGGAAGAGGACACATGCTGGTATTCGGGGAGCACTCAGCACATCAGCCACAACTGTTCTTTACATAAAATGCCACAGAACACGATTCTGTAGAACTGAGAAACCTGAAACAGGTGATGGGTGATGTTTGCAGGAGAGATTGCTCCAGTCAGTGTCTGATTTTTTCCCCTGGGCTCTTCATCTGGGATTTATATTATATTTATCTATGAGAAAGAGAGAGAGAGAGAGAGAGAGAGAGAGAGAGAGAGAGAGAGAGAGAGGAGAGGGAGAGAATGGGCACAACAGGGCCTCCAGCCATTGCAAACAAACTCCAGATGCCTGTGCCACCTTGTGCATCTGGCTTATGTAGGTCCTGGGGAATTGAACCTGGGTCCTTAGGCTTCTCAGGCAAGCACCTTAATTGCTAAGCCCCAATAAATATGTTTGTAAAAAGTTTAACTTTTCTTTTTTATTCTCTCTTTTTCCCTAAGTATGCTGATCCTGACATTTTGGGCTTTTTTCCAGCTCCAAGCCCCCGATCAGGGAGTGCCCCCTCTTTCTTTGGGAAACACCCACTCTCGAGAGACTTTTTCTATATTTTCCTTAATAAAGTCTGCTCTCAACCTCCTCACCTCCGTGTCCACATTCCTTAATTCTTTGTTTTGAGAAACATACTTGAACTCGAGAGCCTTGGCTCATCTGTGTCAAGAGGCCCCTTCGCTCTCAGAATCTCCCAACAATTTTTCCATCAGTCTGTCTTAGGTTGCCCATTCTCAGGTGACAAGATCTATTTTTTTTTTTAAACTTGGTAAAAGAAAGAACACTCTAGATTAGAGAACCAATAAATTGGTCTTCTTACCTCTAAGCACTTTGCTAATTTTTGAATGTTTGTTTTTAGAAGCTTTCGTCTAATGGATTCTTATTCACAGTTAACATTTAGCTAATTGTGTCTGAAATGTTGGAATAACATTTGTTTTTGCTAGAATTCTTTTTTGTTACTGGATAGAAAACATCACCCTGTGTGTGTGTACACGTGTGTGCATGTGTGTGTGCATGCATGCCTGTGTGTCTACTGTTGAGGCTTTCATTAAATGAAGTCTCATAGTATTCAACTTATTTCTAATTCAGTACAGATTCCTGTTACCCACTATGTATGTCCTGATCTTCTCCTTGCTTGCTTAGGCACATTTTCCAATAAACAATGGCATTGTAATTAGTGCAAGACTCATGAAAGAAGCATGTTGAAATATGATAATTTATTCCATTTGCTAATATAAATTCGTTCCTCAGTAGCATTTTCCCAATCCATATGGATTTGATTTTTCTTAAGTCCTCACTTCCTTCATGATGGCTCTTTCGTTATATCATACATCACCTGATTATAATTCAGGGGCATGAACTCTCGACTCTGCTCTCTGCGTTTGTGGTTGATCATACTTGACATGCTGGTGGCTTCATTAAGGAGCCGAAGGGCCGTGTTATGCCTTTAAATCGGAAGACACTGTTGCCTAGCTAGAGTCAATTAGAAGGAAGGCGACTGGGGGAGTTCAAATGTGCAAACCCCATCCTCAGACAGAGCCACTTGTAAGGAATTCTGAGCAAAATTCCCGTGTTACTCAGACCAAAGCATTTATTCACCCATGCTTTGCACACTGGAGTGTGGTTCCTGTGAGTGGTCAGGTGGGGGACTGGAGCAATTTCTTTCTTGGTGCTGGACCCACACCTGACCAGAAGCAGCTGACGGGAGGAAAGGGTTTATTTCAGGCTGACAGATCTGTGGGAAGTTTCCCCATGGTGGAGGAAGCTGGCTCACTGCGTCATACCTCCACAGCAGGGAGAGAGAGGATCACGAGGTGGAGCTAATTGGCTCTTCAGTGGGTAGACTCATCATCAACCCCAAGATCCTTCCCCAGAAACACACCTCCTCCACGAGGTTCACCTGCTGGGGACTAAGAGGAAGCTTGATCACAGACACCCAAACTACCACAGAGACCCAGTGCTCACTGGTTCTCCCTCCCATACTCCTTCTCCCTCATCTAACTTTGTTGGCCCAGGAGTCTGAATAATCTTCTTTCTCCTCTGAGAATCAGGGACCACTGCTAAAATAATATGAGTCAAAGGAAGGGGAGGAATGCTAACAATATATATATTATAATATTATATATATTATTATATATAAAATTATGTATATATATAATTTTATTCATTTATTTATTTGAGAGTGAGAAAGAACAACAGAGAAAGAAAGAAAGGAAGAAAGAAAGAAAGAGAGAAAGAAAGAAAAATAGATAGATAGAGAGAGGATGGGTGCACCAGGACCTCCAGCCACTGTAAAGGAACTCCAGACATGTACGCCTCCTTGTGCATTTGGCTTATGTGGGTCCTAGGGAATTGAACCTGTGTCCTTTGGCTTTGCAGGCAAGTGCCTTAACTTCTAAGCCATCTCTCTAGTCCCTGAAATATGTATATGTATATAAATATCTATATCTATCTATCTATCTATCTATCTATCTATATAAATTTATTTATTTGCAAGGACACACACACACACACACACACACACACACACACACACACAGAGACACAAAGAGAGAATGAGTGTGCCAGGGCCTGTAGCTGCTGTAAATGAACTCCAAATGCATGTGCCACTTTGTGCATCTAGATTTACATGGGTACTGGGGAATCAAATCCAGGTTGTTAGGCTTTGTAGACAAGCGCCTTAACCACTGAGCTATCTCTCCAGCTTGACAACACTGTCTTCCAGACACAAAGTGGTCTATGACCTCACAGTGGCTGATGTTACCTACATAAGACCTGCATAATAGGAGAAAAGAATGATAACATCAAAATAGAAGCGAAGCTGGGCATGGTGGCGCACGCCTTTAATCCCGGCACTCGAGAGACAGAGGTAGGAGGGTTGCTGTGAGTTCGAGCCCACCCTGAGACTATAGAGTGAATTCCAGGTTAGCCTGGGCTAGAGTGACACTCTACCTCAAAAAAACCAAAAAGAAAATAGAAAAGAAAGAGAAAAAACAAGAAGCGAGACTAGTTGGAAAGAAGGGATTCTGTGGAGGGGGGATTTAGGAGGGGAGCAGGGAAAACAGTAGGAGGGATTATGGTAGGGATCATGATATATTGTTTATATTTATGGAAGTCATCAATAAGTTAAAAAAATCTAACATTATTTCAAAATATTTTTGAGAACCTACCATTGCTTAATAGGAGATAAAATTTGGCTAGGCAGTTTAGGGAGACAAGATCCCCCCCCCCATTGTTCTGCAGGCAAAAGAAATTGTCTAGACATCTTAAAGTGACAGGACCCCAAAGTGGATAGCTGTATCTTGGCTAAACATAGGAGTTGTCCTCGGGTCTGTGGGGAAAATCCAGGTCATTCCACTTTACTGCTGGTCAGAAATGTTGGCAGGAGCTGGCCTTTCCTTATCTCTGCCCCTTAGGGAGTCCTTCTATGCCTTTTCTAGAGATCACCAAAATTCCTGACCCCAGACACCGGGCATCAGGAGTAAACTGGCTAAGCTAGCCACCCACCCATACAAAACCTGCAACCTGGGCTGTAGAGATGGCTTAGTGGTTAAGGTGCTTGCTCGCAAAGCCTAAGAACTCAGGTTCGAATCTCCAGGTCCCACGTATCCAGGCACACAGTGATGCAAACATGCAATGTCACACATGTTCTGATCCTCATGCTTGCTTGGCAAGTGCCCTATCACTAAGCTATCTCCAAAGCCCCCTAAATTTTTTTAAAAAAATATTTTAATTTTTTTTTTATCTTGAGAGAGAAAGAGAGAGAGAGAGAGAAAGAGAGAAAGAAAAAATTGGCATGCCAGGACTTTAGCCACTGCAATCAAACTCTAGACTCTTGTGCCACCTAGTGGGCATGTGCAGCATTGCACTTGTCTCACCATGTGTCTGGCTTACTTGGGATCTGCAGAGTCGAACATGGGTCGTTAGGCTTTGTAGGCAACTGCCTTAACTGCTAAGCCATTTCTCCAGCCCTATCATATTTAAAAAATATTTTTAATTTATTTATTTGTGATGGAGAGAGAGACAGAGAGAAAGAGAGAGAGGGAGAATATGGGTGCACCAGAGCCTCTTGCCACTGCAAATGAACTCCAGATGCACCTGCCACCTTGTTCATACAGCTTTATGTGGGTACTGGGGAATCAAACCCAGGTTATTAGGCTTTGCAGGCAAGTGCCTTAGCCACTGAGCAGAATCCCCAGTCCCTATGATGCTTCTTGATCTCTATATTTTGTTCTGTTGGCAAACTAAAGTTCCTGAAAAGCGGCTGGGCCTATCTTGTCTGTGGAGAGCTGGGGTGTCACAGGGTCAGAGCTGAAGTATCTTAGGCTCTCTGTAGTCCCACTGACAGCCACTCACTGCTCACCTCTGTGTTGGACCTGGCGTCCTCAGGACTATCAAGCAAGACCTTGAGGAGGTACCAATAGTCCACTAACTTCTGCCAACCCAAGCGCTAAGAAGGTCATTAGACAGCATCTGAGCCTTACAGCAGAGATCTCTCCCCAGGCCCCACACCTGCTGTAGCACACCTACCTGAATTTTTCACCAATGGACTCAAAAGTGTTTGGGTTATTACTGTCTTTGTTCTTGTATGGTTGCAGTTACCTTTTCTTAAAAAAAGTATTTAATTAACTTATTTATTTGAGAGAGAGAGAGAAAGAGAGAGAGAGGGGCATATAGAGAGAAGGAGAATGGGTGCACCAGGGCCTCCAGCCACTGCAAATGAACTCCAGACACATGCGCCCCCTTGTGCATATGGCTTACGTGGGTCCTGGGGAATCAAACTGGCTTCACAGGCAAACGCCTTAACTGCTAAGCCACTTTACCAACCCGCAGTTACCTTTTTTGTTGCTTGTACAAACACCCACTGGAAGCAGCTTATGGGAGGACAGTGCATATTTTGGGCTTAGAGATTCCAGGGGAAGCGCCATCCTGGTGGAGGAAGCTGCTCACTTCCATAGAGCACAGCAGAGGGACAGCTAGCAGGCAGCAGATCGACCAGCCAGAGCTCCAGCTGGCTCCTCACACACCTCAGGGCTGGGCTGAAAGACCCTCCCAGTGACACCCCTGCGCAAGCTGCTGGAGACTTAAGTTGCAAGCTTACTCAAAATCACCTCAGGCTATGGGGGCCGTGCATTCACAGTTAAACCACCACAGTTATTATTAGTTCACGAAACTCTCTATCACGTTGGAACATGGAATTTGGGGTAACCTAAATCTGTGTTCTTGGGTCATGGCCACTCATACTTGGTTCCAGAATAAATTATATTTTATTCTCTTTGAAGTGAGAGCTGTTCTATTTCCTTCTTCCTTTTATTTTCCTCCATTAACACTTCAAATGCAATATTTAGCCATGACTAGACCTAAGACCTCTGGGATGTGTGCACAGACTTCTGTCATCAGGTCAAATCTAAAACGTACCTGACTGTCCTCAATTCTACTCTCACCTACCTTCCTGATGTTCCCGCAGTCTTTACATACGACTTCCTCTTGTCCCAGGACTATAGAAGGTTTTGCCACTGCTCCTATATTGAAACATGCTGTTTAAGGCAACTTGAATCCATGCTCCCTAGCCATGGTCACTCCAATTTGACTCAGAATAGAATCCCTGTGAGCTGGGTGCTCCAAGGATGACCCACTTTCATGAGACAGAGTCACTTCGATCAGTGCCGGGTACCCGCATGGGCATCTTGTGCCCACTGTCTGAACTGCCTCCTTGGGGAGACATTGGTGAGTTCTCTCTGGGGCCCAGCCTTTGTTTTGGTGGTGGTGCCTTGACTGCATCTGAGCCCCTCACCAGATGCTGTTGCTTCTGAGCCTGCGTCCACCTTTATGCTCCTTCCGAGCCTGTGTTCGTTACCATTTGTTGCTCCGTCTCCTGCCATTCCTCTGCTATCCACGTGTGCTGGTCCCTGTCCTGTGACACCTGCTGCAACCTGGACTTTCCAGGTTAGCAATTCCATGAGTGCTTAGTCCCTCTAGTGCAGCAGGTTTAGGTGGCAGAGAGCTCCCAGGATGTGCCACCTTGCTGGTTCAGCCACAGATTCACACACAAGGGGTCCTTGGGTGTTGACCCCATTCAAGTCCCCTGTAAGAAGGACAAAACCTAAGATGCGATGGGAGGAACTGACTTTGGAGAGACATCAATGTCACGTAACTCTGACCCCAAACACAAGATCCACGTGTGTGGAGATATATCACTGGAGCTCGCTATACAAGCATGAGGATCTGATTTCCATCCCCCAGCACCCATGTGAAAAGCTTTGCATGGCTATATCCTCAGCATGGAGGAGGGTGGAGGCAGGAGGATCACTGGGACTTACTCAGCAGCCCAGTCTAACTGCAAAGGGCTGAGCTCTGGTTCAGGGAGGGACCGTGTCTCAAGGAACCGAGGTGGAAGAGTGACAGAGGGATCACCAGGTATTCTCTCTCTCTCTCTCTTTTGAGGAAGGGTCTCACTGTAGCCAGACTGCTCTGGAATTCACAATGTCATCTCAGGCTGGTCTTTAACTCACAGGGTCCCTACCTCGGCCTCCTGAGTGCTGGGGTTAAGGTGTGCCCCGCCACGCCCGCCTAAGTGCTCTCTTCCAACCCTCCAGTCATGCACAAGGGGCACGGGCACGTGCTAAGACGATAGGCACATGCCACCCACGCCCACATACACACACAGAAAATTAAGCAAAAGGAAACGAAAACCACCTATCTCTCCAGCTAGTATAGAAGGTTGCATAGGAGGCTGCAACCAAAAAGGATATCAAAATGAAAAAAAAAAAAAAATTCAAGGAAGAAGTCAGTGTTTAGAGAAAAACTACACCTGGTGTTCCAGCTGGTTTAATGTTGGGTAATAAATAATGATAAATAAATAATGAAAAATAAGGCATGTCTGATAATTCCTCATTTTTTCTTAGTGTACTGAACTAGAAGCCACAGGCACTGGAACTAAAGTTGGCCAATAGACCCATACTTTAGATGACATTTCAAAGCATGGAATGGAAGAAACAATAAAATCATCCACTTATAAGAAATTAGTAAGCATTTAAAAAACTATCAAAACTTTTAAGAAAGGGAGAGACAATTGATATAGGAAATAGGGCTGGAGAGATGACTTAGCAGTTAATGTACTTGCTTGCAAAGCCAAAGAACCCTTGTTTGATTCTCCAAGACCCACGTAAGCTGGATGCACAAGGTGGCATGTGCATCTGGACTACGTTTGCAGTGGCTAAAGGCCCTGGTGCACCCATTCTCTATCTGCCTCCCTCCTCAAGTGAATAAAATAAGCCAATAAATATTTAAAAATATATTAATAAAATAAAATGGGAAACAAAGGGCTGGGGAGATTGCTCAATGGTTAAAGATGCTTGCTTGCAAAGCCTTTCATGAGTTCAGTTCTCCCCAGTACTCATGCAAAGCAACTCATGTGGCTGTGATCCCAGAGTGCCTGTAACTGTGGGAGGTGATCCTGGAGAACTGCGGGTCCTTGCAGTGGTAAGAGACCATACAGCAGAGGAGAATGTGGAAGGATCTCTTGACACCTTGCGGTTGTCCTCTGTCCACACTCATGCTGGGGCACATGTGCGCCCCTGCACATACGCAGGCATGCGCACACACAGGCACACATATGCATAAGTAAATGGGAAATAAATAAACCTTGGTTGTGTCAGAACTAAAGATGGATTCTCAGCCCCCGCACTCATCTCTCCTCCTGTGACCTTGGCTCTCCCTCCATCTTCATCACCCATCCTCTAGTCCCTCCTCTGATCATCCCTAAGCTGCACAAAATTCGACGTTCGTATGCCAGAGGGAGAAAAGATCTTGATATTATTTATATACTCACTGGACAAAAACTGTGCTTAAGACTTCATGAGCTTCTTGAGTCGTAGAACTCTCTGGAATTTACCAAAGAATTTCAGATCACTCAATAAGGTGATCTTTAAACCAGACTTCAAAACCAAAGTTTTCTATTATTAATTTGATATTTCCATCTAGGAGTGTATCTCCCTGTTATCTGATTAGATTTAAAGTTTTAAAAAAATTTTTTTTGGTTTATTTTTATTTATTTATTTGAAAGTGACAGACAGAGAAAGAGGTGGAGAGAGAGAGAGAATGGGCGCGCAAGGGCTTCCAGCCACTACAGACGAATTCCAGATGCATGAGCCCCCTTATGCATCTGGCTAACATGGGTCCTGGGGAATCGAGCCTCGAACCGGGGTCCTTAGGCTTCACAGGCAATCGCTTAACTGCTAAGCCATCTCTCCAGCCCTAGATTTAAAGTTTTTTTTTTTTTAAATTATTTGCAAGGAGAGAGAGAAAGAGGAAGGGAGAGAGAAAGAAAGAGAGAAAGGAATATGGGTGTGCCAGGGCCTCCTCCCACTGCATTACAAATTCCAGATGCATGCACCACTTTGTGCATCTGGCTTTATATGGGTACTGGGGAATTGAACCCAGGATGTCTGTTGGCTTTGCAAGCAAGTGCCTAACCCCTGAGCCATTTCTTCAGGCCTCTCAAGGCCTCTCATTAGATTAAAAAATATTTATTCAGGAAGAGAGAAAGAGAAAGAGAGAGAGCCAGGACCTCCTGCCACTGCAACAAAATCCACTTGTGCACCTGGCTTTTCATAGGTCCTGCTTAGATGCTTAAAGTAGGAAAAGATAATACACCTTAAGTGTACACAACAAGCTTGACTTTCTGACCTTTTACTTTCATTTCAGAGATGGTCCAAGGGCTGTAAAATTTTTTACCTTGTTGTATGAAGGGTAACTCTAAAGTAATGTAGCTGGTTTTGTGTATCATTTTGTGTCCAAATGCAACTGAGCAAAATGATATCTATCTGTAGAATTCCTAAAAATAACAGACAAAGCAACAAATTTGTAGCCACTTTATGTTTGCTTTTGCCGGAATGTGTTGCAAAATAGAATTACTATTCTTGGCATGCTTAATTAAAATGTATGTGTAACTGGAAGTGGTGGCCCATGCTTTTAATCCCAGTACTTGAGAGGCTGAGGTAGGAGGGTTGCCCTGAGTTCAAGGTCAGCCTGAAACTATAGAGTGAGTACCAGGTCAGCCTGGGCTTAAGTCAGATACTGCCTCAGAAGAACAGCAACAACAAATACATACATACACATATATGCATAAATACACATATGTCTATTATTTATTTTGTTACTTTCAAGGTAGGGTCTCACTCTAGCTCAGGCCAACCTGGATTTCACTATATAGTCTAAGGGTAGCCTTGAACTCATGGTGATCCTCCCACCTCTGTTTCCTGAGTGCTGGGATTAAAGGTGTGTGCCACCATGCCTGGCACATATGTATGTTACATTGAACCTTTTCAGGATGATTTTGAACTTACAACATTCATGCACAGGGTCTATTCCATGTCTGTTATTTATTTTCCTATTGTTGCTTTTTTGGTGGGGGGGGCAGGAAACAGTTATTCCAGACCTAGCTCAGTGCTAGCTGAATGCACACATTTAAAGGTCAATTTAGGACAGAAGAGGAAGAGCAGAAGGAGGAGGAAAAAAAAGAAACCAATCTTTGTTGCTGGCTTAGGGGATTGCAGAAAGCATCTTGAAGTTCAGCTGGGCAGATGGCCCAGTGGCTAAAGGTGTTTGCAGCTCAGGTAGTATTCCCAAGTACCCATGCAAAGCCAGATGCTCAAAGTGGCAGCAAGTGGCCCTGGTGTGCCCACTCTCACATACATGCATACTCAAAAGTTTAGCCACTTGGACAGGTGATCTTTATATATTTCATTCTGCCATAAGTACAATTTGGATACAGCAATCTTTTGCAATATATTTAGGACTGTAATAAATATGCTTTCACAAACTGCCAATGTACAGAGAAACAGTTTACAATACTTTAATCTATCTTACGTTCAAGATTCCAAAGAGTATGATTAGATTTAAAATTCTAAGTTACAGGCTGGAGAGATGGCTTAGCAGTTAAGGTGCATGCCTGTGAAGCCTAAGGACCCAGGTTCGATTCCCCAGGTCCCACATAAGCCAGATACTCATAATGGCATCTGCATCTGGAGTTTGTTTGCAGTGGCTAGAGGCCCTGGTGCACCCATTCTCTTTCTGTAATAAATAAATACAAATAAAATATTTAAAGATTCTAAGCAACAGGTGTAATTCTATATGCAGAAAATATGAAAGAATTTAAGCTATTTTGATGAGAAAAATGTAAAGAGCACAAGTATTTTACTTTATTAAGAAATAACTTTGTCTAACTTTAAAGAATTTTGACATATTATTTCAAGATGTAAATTTATCTAAAAGATTTCTTTTCTTAGTCAAAATTACATGCACTTATATAAAACTTAGACAACAATAATATTTGGACGTGAGGATGATCTGGCTGTAACACGTATCACCCTATTGATCACCAAGCTTGAATCAGCTGATCTGGCTGGCTAGGTGGGTGTCCCCTTCCTCTCTCACCACCCAACTCTATGAGCTTTCAAAGGGGGTGAACTTCCCTGACAGAGGAGGGGCGTTCTTACATCAAGGATAGATGAATAACTGCATGCCAGTGCTGGAACCTTGAAACCTTGAATACTTCCAATTTACCGAAAAAGCTGGCTTACTGGGACTGGAGAGGTGGCTTAGTGGTTAAGCGCTTGCCTGTGAAGCCTCAGGACCCCGGTTGGAGGCTCGCTTCTCCAGGATCCACGTTAGCCAGATGCACAAGGGGCACACGCGTCTGGAGTTCATTTGCAGTGGCTGGAGGTCCTGGTGCACCCATTCTCTCTCTATCTGCCTCTTTCTCTGTTGCTCTCAAATAAATAAATTTAAAAAATAAAAGCTGGCTTATGTAGCAAGGATTGGGAAGGTTGGGGGCATGGTTCAGCTGGCAAAGGCTCTCACTTTGCAAGTCTGCACGCCTGAGCTCAGTGCTCAGCACCTACGTAAAGCCAGATGCAAAGCGGCACGTGTCTGCAATCCTAACACCCTGGTGGTGACGGGAGACGGAGTCAGGAGTTTGGAAGCTACCCTGGCTTTCCCAACAGCAAAATAACACAAAAAACTCTGTGTGTAACTGTAGATATCACCTCAAAGACTTCTTTTGCCTAAATGGCAAGAACCCCGACAGGGATGTCTAACCACCTCTTGTGCTATGAAGTTTCAAGAAATAAACTCTTGGGTTCCTACTTCTCACCTCAAACTTGGGCCAACTTCTTTTGAAACTTTTTACTGACAACTTCCATATATCTAGACAATGTACCAGATCATAATCCCCTCCCACCACCCTCCATTTTCCTTTGCCCCACCCCACCTCCACTGAACCTTATTTACTTATTGTTCTGAGGTAGGGTCTCTAGCCCAGAATGACCTGGAACTCACTATGGAGTCTCAGGGTGGCCTCAAACTCATGGCGATCCTCCTACCTCTGCCTCCCGAGTGCTGGGACTAAAGGTGTGCGCCACCACATCTGGCCATTTTCTTCTTTTTAATTACTCTGTCTCCTATTTTGATGTTATCAATATTTCCCTTCTACAATGCAGGTCTTGTGTAGGTAGTGGCGGCCACTTTGAGGTCAGTAATGTCATGACCACTTTGTGTTTGGAAGACAGTATTGCAAAGTCCTCCTCTCCTTCCTTTGGCGCTTACATTTTTTCCGCCACCTCTTCTGCAATGGTACACTTTGTTGTTTGTTGGGAAAGCCAGCTTCTGGGGACTTCAGAAAAACTAGGTCACATTCATCAACAACACTGATAGATCTACTTGTCTGTACCACAGCTGATTGTACAGAAAACCTCTCTAAAGCCACAGAGTGTTACAGAGAAGATCCTAATGCCAGGGTCAGGACACTGCATCGTTGATCAGGGAGGACTTCGACTGGCAATTGCCAAAGCTCTTGGCTGCCCAGCAGAACTAGATGGTAAGACCCTATTGCTGAAGAAGCTGCACGCTTTGGCCGCAGGCCACTAACAAATCAAGCTGGAGCTCGGCTGGAAGGCTTCTTCCTGTTGGTTGCCATGATGTTGGAAAGAGCTATGCATCCTGTTGGGGAGAAAAGTCTTCAATGGTTTTGACCCTGGTGACCATTGCAAGCTATATAGCTGGCCAGCCTGGCCAAATGTGCCAACTAGTGCAATGTTGTTAGGTCTGTTATAAGGGAAACTATCTGCTCTCTGATTGGATTTGAGGCCAGCTCCACAGGAGGGAATTCATGCCTGGTACTGAAAACCTAGTCTAAAGCATATGGTAGCCGTGGTTAAATGGCTCAGCAGTTAAGAGCACTTGTCTTATCTCTTAAGCACGAGGGCCTCTCATACCAGAGATGACCAAGTTTGAGTCCCCAGGACCCACATAAAAAGTCGGGGGGCACACTCTCCTGCTGCTGTTGTCCATCTTATATGGCCAGGAGGTGATGTCCTCACTCTGCTGACATGCCTCTGGCTTTTCCCTGCCATCATGGAGCTTCCCCTTGAGTCTGTAAGCCAAAAATAAACCCTTTACTCCCCCCAAAAAAGTTGGGTGTAGCTATGCACACCTGTACCTCCAATCTGTGGAGGTGGGGCAAAGGCTGAAAGTTTCTGGGGATCACTGACAGACAGCTGCTCTGGGGTCGAGGGAGAAACCTGTCTCAAGAAAATACTCGGGTGAGCCAGGTGTGGTGGCGCACACCTTTAATCCTGGCACTCGGGAGGTAGAGGTAGGAGGATTGCAGAGAGTTCAAGGCCACCCTACAACTACATAGTGAATTCCAGGTCAGCTTGAGCTAGAGTGAGACCCTACCTCAAAACACCAGAAAATAAAACTACTCAGATGAGCAATAAGAGAAGGATACCTGACAGTGTCTGCTGGCCTCTGCACACACATACGTGGGCCACGAGCATCTGCACACATATGTGTATATGCCACACACCACGCACACACCTAGCATCCTTTCAATATGTTGCAGACAAATTCGCATTGCTGGCATAAATCACTCTACCAAGAGCAGCTTTTGGGAAAAAAGGGTTTCTTTTGGCTTATAGACTCAATGGGAAGCTCCACGATGGCAGGAGAAAATGATGGCAAGAGCAGAGGGTGGACATCACCTCCTGGCCAACATCAGGTGGACAACAGCAACAGGAGAGTGTGCCAAGCACTGGCAAGGGGAAGCTGGCTATAACTCCCATAAGCCTGTCCTCAATAATACACTGCCTCCAGGAGGCATTAATTCCCAAATCTCCATCAGCTGGGAGCCTAGCATTCAGAACACCTCAGTTTATGGGGGACACCTGAATCAAACCATAGCACAATGTGCTGCATTTCAATGTATTTGGAATGTTTTGTCTTCATAGACCATTATTAGCATCCACCAACCCAAAAGCCAAGAACGTCACTAGGTAGCATCTGAAACCCATAGTCGAGCTTTCCCCACCCACCTGCTCTTCCCACCGGTGTTTTGTAAAATGTCTTGATTTATGACTTTGTTTTGTGACCATAAAAGTTTCCACACTAGGGCTACAGAGATGGCTTAGCAGTTAAGGCATTTGTGTGTGAAGCCTAAGGACCCAGGTTTGATTCCCCAGTACCCATGTAAGCCAGATGCACAAGGTGGTACATGTGTCTGGAGTTTGTTTGCAGTGGCTGGAAGCCCTGGTGTGCTCGTTCTCTCTCTTTCTATATGCTTATTTCTCTGTCCCTATCTCACCAATAAATAAATAATGAGTATTAAAAAAATAATAGAAACATCTTGTGGACTCTAACCACAGGGTATATCTTTAAAAAAAAAAGTTTCCACACTGGAACATGCTATTTGGGGCAACCTGAATCCATGTTCCTGGGCCATGGTCATTCGTATTTGGCTCACAGCAAATAATCTCATATATTCCCATTGAGTTGAAAGTATTATGTGGCAAGTGTCTAACTTACACAAAAAGTAGAAAGCACATGAAAAGAAGACCCTTTGGGCTGAAGAGTTTGCTTAGTGGTTAAGGTGCTTGCTGAAAAAGCCAAAGGACCCAGGTTTGATTCCTTAGTACCCATGTAAACCAGAGTCACAAGATGGCCTGTGCATCTGGAGCTCCTTTGCAATGGCCAGAGGCCCTGGAGTGCCCATTCTGTCTCTCTTTCAAAATAAATAAATAAAAGAAGACCCTTTGACTTGAAGCTCTTTAACTCAAAGTACATACAAATGGGCTCACAGGAGAGCAAGGGTTTCCATGATGATACAGTTAGGCCATTTTGGTTTTTGAAAAGCAGTCTTACATCACTGTGCTCATGAAAAGTGAACTTTCTCAGGCCCTGCTGCATTACTACTCTCTCAGGATGGAATCACAGGCACCGGAGTTTAAATAATGTACTTAGGTAAGTTTTGTTGCTTTTGATTTTTACAAGCTACGGTCTCACTCTAGGCCAGACTGATATGGAATTCACTATGAAGTCCCAAGCTAGTCAAACTCATGTGATCCTCCTGCCTCTGCCTCCTGAGTGAGTGCTAGGATTAAAGGTGTATACCACCACACCCAGCTATTTTTATTTTTGTTCATTTTTTATTTATTTGAGAGTGACAGAGAGAGAAAGAGGCAGATAGAGAGAAAGAGAGAATAGGCACACCAGGGCTTCCAGCCACTGCAAACGAACTCCAGACGTGTGCGCCCCCTTGTGAATTTAGCTAATGTGGGTCCTGGGGAATGGAGCCTTGGACCGGGGTCCTTAGGCTTCATAGGCAAGCACTTAACCACTAAGCCATCTCTCCAGCCCTCTTTTAGTTTTAGCCTTTTTTAGTTGGGAGATTTTTTGATAACTGCTTGGATCTCTATGCTTGTTATAGGTTTATTTAAGTGATTAATCTCATTTTGATTTAGTTTAAGTAGGTCATATAAATCAAGGAAATCACCCATTTCTTTCAGATTTTCATACTTTGTAGACTGTATGCTTTTATAATATGTCCCTATGATTTTTTGAATTTCTCTGGCATCTGTTGTGATGTTACCTTTTTCATCTCTAATTTTATTAATTTGTGTCTCTTCTCTTTTTCTTTTGGTCAGATTTGCTAAGGGTTTATCAATCTTGTTTATCCTTTCAAAGAACCAGCTCTTTGTTTCATTGATTCTTTGGATAGTGTTTTTGGTTTCTATTTCATTAATTTCTGCCCTGATCTTTATTATTTCTTCCCATCTACTGATTTTTGGTTTGCCTTGTTCATCTTTTTCCAAGGCTTTAAGGTGAAGCATGAGGTTGCTTACTTGCGACCTTTCTAATTTCTTAATATAGACACTTAAAGCTATAAATTTACTCTTAGGACTGCCTTTATTGTGTCCCAGAGATTTTGGTATGTTGTGTTCTCATTATTGTTTGACTCTATAAATTTTTAGATTTCCTTTTTGATTTCTTCATTGACCTATTCATTATTTAGTAGTGTGTTGTTTAATTTCCATGATTTTGTGTATGCTCTATAGACTTTCTTGCTATTGATTTATAGTTTGATTTCGTTGTGGTCAGATAGAATGCGTGGAATTATTTCAATTTTCCTGTATTTGTTAAGATTTGTTTTGTGTTCTAATATATGGTGTATTTTAGAGAATGTTCCATGTGCTGCAGAAAAGAATGTATATTCTGCAGCATTTGGAGGACAGGTCCATTCCTTCTATGACCTCATTTAGTCCAGATGCCTTCCTGTTTATTTTTTCCTGGAATGACCTGTCAATTGATGAGAGTGGGGTGTTGAAGTCACCCACTACCACTGTGTTTGGTGTTATCTGTGACCTTAGTTCTAATAGTGTTTGTTTGATAAATTTGGGAGCCCCCATGTTAGGTGCATATATGTTTAAGATTGTAATGTCCTCTTGTTGTAGGGTGATTTAATTAATATAAAGTGGCCTTCCTTATCTTTTTTAACTAATGTTGGACTGAAGTCTACCTTATCAGATATTAGGATAGCAACCCCTGCTTGTTTTCTAGGTCCATTTGCTTGAAACATCATTTTCCAACCTTTCACCCTAAGATAATGTCTATCCTTTGTAGAAAGGTGAGTTTCTTGGAGACAACTAATCCTGCTTTTAACCCAGTCTGCGAACCTATGCCTTTTGGTTGGGGCATTGAGGCTGTTGATATTAAGACATATGATTGAAAGGTGCGTATTCATTTTTGCCATTTTTTTGTAGTTCTTCTGGTTTTACCTTTGTTTTCTTGTATTAACTAGTATTTGAGTATTGTTTGTCTTTTCCCAGTTCCTTATATGTGTGCTTTTCTTTTTCTTCAGCATGGAGGATTCTTTCAAGTATTTTCTGTAGAGCTGGTTTTGTCTTCAAATAGTCCTTTAGGCTGCTTTTGTTGTGGAATGTCCTTATTCCTCTGTCTATTTGAATGGATAGCTTTGCAGGATAAAGTTGCCTTGGTTGACAGTTGTTATCTTTCAGAACTTGGAATACATCACTCCAAGCTCTTCTGGCCTTTATTTTTATTTTATTTTTTTGGTTTTTCGAGGTAGGGTCTCATTCTGGCTCAGGCTGACCTGGAATTCGCCATGGAGTCTCAGGGTGGCCTGGAACTCTCGGTGATCCTCCTACCTCTGCCTCCTGAGTGCTGGGATTAAAGGCGTGCACCAACACGCCCGGCTCTTCTGGCTTTTAAAGTTTGTGTTGAATAATCTGCTGTAATCCTGATGGGCTTGCCTTTGTAGGTAACTTGATTTTTCTCTCTGACTGCTTTCAATATTTTTCCTTTGGTTTGTGTGTTTGGTAGTTTGATTATAATATGGCGAGGAGAGTTCTTTCCAGGTTTTGTCTGGTTGGTGTTCTAAAGGCTTCCTGTATCTGCATTGGCACCTCTTTCCCAATTTGGGAGAAGTTTTCTTCTATGATTTTGTTGAAGACGCCTATTATGCTTTGGAGTGGAATTCTTCTCCTTCTACTATGCCCTGAATTCTTATGTTTGATCATTTCATAGTGTCCCAAATATCTTGAAATTCACACTCATACTTTTCTATAATTTTGTCTTTTTCTTTGTTGGACTGTATTATATCTGCCACCTGGTCTTCTACCTTAGATATTTTGTCCTCTCCTTCATCCATTCTACTGGTGAGATTTCCTGCAGAGTTTTTTCTTTCATCAACTGTGTTCTTCGTTGCTAGTAATTCTGACTGGTTTTTCTTTATTATTTCTATTTCCTTATTCATGTCTAGTATTGATCTGTTTATTTCATTAAACTGGTGTCCTGTGTTTTCTTTGATTCCTTTGATTTCCTCTTTCATTCCTTTGATTTCTTTGAACATATTTATAATCATTCTTTTGAAATCTTTCTCAGGCATTTCCTCTAACTCATTCTCACTGGAGGTCATTTCTGATGCATCAATACTTTTTGGTATATTTATGTTGTCTTGATTTTTGGTGTTTCTTATGTTATAATGTCCATATTTTTGCATCCTGGAATATTTAATGATTGGATTTTCTAGTTATTAGATGTATCAATCAATCTGATGTTATACATCTTCAGGGTAGGAGCTTAAGGTGTTAGGTGTGGCTCTCAAGACTCTCAGAGTATCTACAAAAGTGACTCGAGGTGTTGGGGCACTTGCTATGACAGATTCAAGTAGGCTGTGTGGAACCAAATACAGATAGTTTCTAAAATTTACCTAAACAATGTACACTTTCAATGATAAACAGCTCAGGGTATTTGTCCAAGAGTAGATATTATGACAACCAGATCCTATGTCTGTCCCTTAGGCTGTGTGGTGCCTCACCCAGTCCCTTAATCCTGACAACAAGGAGGTTATGATTTCTGGTCTGTTGAGGGTTCCAAGTCAGCCTGTGACCAGGTGGGGCCCTTTCCTAATGTATAACAGAAGAGGAAACAAAGCCACTATAAATCAAGAAGCAACAAACAACAAGCCCAAAATACAGCTTATTTAAGAATGGAAAATCTGTTCATCCATCCGATTTAACATATAATTTATCCTGATATGGAAGGTGCAATTAGCACTTCTGGTTCAGGCCTATATACCAGGTTTATTAGGCGGGTACTGACCTGGTGTAATCCCAGTTAGCTTTTGGGATAATTTTGGTCTGAGTTATGCTGCTCCTGCTTGGGTCCTGCCGTCGGTTCAAGTAGCAGTGGCCAGGTTCCTGGACTGCTGCTCTGTTAGCTGGAGCTGGGCACTGGCTGTGGGGGAGGGAGCCGGGCACTGGTGGTGGGGGAGGAGAGGCTGCTGATGCTGCTCTAGTTCTCTCGCTGGTCCATGTGTTCTTCTACCTTGTGATGTGCTCCTCTATTTCTCACTGCTGTTCTCCCTTCACGTTTCTTGAGTTTGCAGAGAGTTCCGGTGTGAGTGGAAGCTCCCCTCGCCTGGCTTTTCCTGTGGCTCAAGTTGAGCCTGGTGGCTGGCTGGCGCACCGCCACTGCAGTCCCACAGACCAGCCCGAGCCGCTTCTGCCGGCCTGTGCGGGCTCTGGATGCTCTGGATCTCTCCTACTGCCCCGCTGCTGTTTCAATTTCCTATACACCTCACTTTTTAATAAAAGTGTGTATTTTGCTGGGTTTTTTTCTTTGGCTTTTCCCCGCTCTAGGCTGCTTTGGTGTGGTACTTATGCCACCATCTTAACCAGAAGTCTCCAGCTATTCTTTTAAATACTTTATTTATTGGCAAAGAGTGAGAGATTGATGGAGAGTGACACAAAGATGGAGAGGAGGGAGAATGGGGGACTGGGTTCACCAGGGCCTCCTGTCACACTGCAGACGAATTTCAGATGCATGGGCCAATTGGGGCATATGGCTTTATGTGGGCACTGGGGATTCAAACCTGGGCCACCAGGCTTTGCAAGTGAGCTCTTTAACCACTCAGCAGTCTCTCCAGCCCCTTTCTTGACTTCAAGCATTTTGGCCAAAGAGGAGGAAATTCAGTAAAATTTGTGGGCTGCCTGAAGGCGGTATTCCCCAGTGGGCTCTGAGAAAGGTCATCCAGACTACAGGAAAGCCTTGGAGTGAAAAAGCTCTTCTCTGCAGCACCCAAATTCTCACAGTTGGGGTACGGAAGACCAACTCTTGTTCCAGGCTTCTCGCCCAGGTGAAAGCCAACTTGGGAAATTCTTTGAAGGCAGGGGATACTGCTGGTTTTCCATATTCTTTTATATTCTTTGCAGGGGTACTGCTGGCTTTCCGTGTTCCTTGATGGCAGGGGTACCGCTGGCTTTCCTATAGTACAACAGGGTCAGGCAGGGAGTAAGTCCTGAATGAGTATTTGTTGGGTGAATGGATAAATGATCCAGGAGTGGGCAGCACTGCCTGGACCAGACATGGCAAAAGTGACATGTGCTGCTCTGTCCTGGCTCCCGGATGATGTCACTGCCATCCTAACTGGAAAGCAGGCATGGCTGCAACTCCAGGAGAACCATTTCTTATTTGCCTAAAGGCAAACACATTTTTTTTTTTTTTTTTTAGGTATCTGTTGGTTTCAATTCTTGCCAATAATGGAATTTACTGGGTGGCTGGGACAGGAATCAGCCTCAAGAGATCCCTGAAGATGGTGCATTTGAACCTGTGGCTCTTCATTCAGGGCATGTCTACCCTCAGAGGACACTGGGCAATGCATGGGGACATTTCTTCCCTAATTGTGGTAAAATAGACATAATATTCAGATTTGTTATCATTTTCTTTCTCTCTCCCTCTTTCTTTCTTTCCTTATTTTTTTTTTTTTCGAGGTAGGGTCTCCCTCTACCCAGGCTGACCTGGAATTCACTATGCAGTCTTAGGATGGCCTCGAACTCACAGTGATCCTCTTACCTCTACTTCCCAAGTGCTTGGACTAAAGGCATTCACCACCATGCCAGGCAAGATTTACTATCTTAATCATTTGTTTACAAGTATTTTGTTTAGCTGGGTGTGGTGGTGCACACCTTTCATCCCAGCACTCAGGAGGCAGAGGCAGGAGGATTGCTGTCAGTATGAGGCTAGCCTGAGATGATATAGTGATTTCCAGGTCAGCCTGGGCTGGAGTGAGGCCCTACCTCAAAAATAAAAAAAAATATTTTATTTATTATTCATTTGTAAGGAGAGACAGTGAGGAGAGAGACACACAGAGAGAAAGGGAGCACCAGAGCCTCTTGTTACTGCTAACACATTCCAGAAGCATGGGCTTCTCTGTGCGTCTGGCTTTACATGGGTCCGGGGAATCAAACCTGGGCCATGAGACTTTGCAAGCAAGTGCCTTCAACCACTGAGCCATTTCTCTAGCCCTATACCTTAACCATTTTTTTTTTTTTGTTTGTTTGGTTTTTCGAGGTAGGGTTTCACTCTAGCTCAGGCTGACCTGGAATTCATTCTGTATTCTCTGGGTGGCCTCAAACTCATGGCGATCCTCCTACCTCTGCCTCCTGAGTGCTGGGATTAAAGGCATGTGCCACCATGCCCGGCCCTTAGCCATTTTAAAAATGTTGTTTGTATTTACTTGAGAGAGAGAGAGAGAGAGAGAGAGAGAGAGAGAGAGACAGAGAGAGAGAGAGAGACAGAGAGAGAGAGAGACAGAGAGAGAGAGAGAGACAGAGAGAGAGAGAAAGAGAGAATGGGTGGGCCAGGGCTTCTAGCCACTGCAAATGAACTCCATATTCATGTACCACCATGTACATTTGGCTTAAGTGGGTACTAGGGAATTGAACCTGGGTTCTTAGGCTTCACAGGCAAGCACCTTAACTGCTAAGCCATCTCTCCAAAGTTCACTGAGTTGCAGCATGTTACCATTTTCTTTGTGTGCACGTGGCATGTGCAGGCTGTGATGTGTGTGGTGCATGTGTGTGTGTTTGTAGTGCATGCACCATGTGCATGGAGCATGGAGGCCATGGGTGTTATTCTCCTCCCTCTCTTCCTTTTTTTTTTTTTTTTTTTTTTTTTTTTTGGTTTTCCGAGGTAGGGTCTCCCTCTAGCTCAGGTTGACCTGGAATTCACTATGTAGTCTCAGGGTGGCCTCAAACTCCCAGCAATCCTCCTACCTCTGCCTCCTGAGTGCTGGGATTAAAGGCGTGTGCCACCACGCCTGGCTCTCTGCTTGGTTCTTTGAGATGGAGTCCCTTTCTGAACCCTTAGTTGCCATTTGTGGTCAGCTTGGCTGACCAGCAGGCCCCAGTGATTCTCTGGTCTCTGCTCCTCACAGGACTGGGCTTCATGTGAACATGACCTGGTCAAGCTGTTTTTGTGGGTGCTGGGGACTGGAACTGAGGGTGAATCAGGCCCTCTCAGGCCCTCATGCTTGTGCACCAAGAACTCTTACTTGCTTAGCCACTTCCTCAGTCCCACAATTTTCTTTTTAAGACTGGACACTTCATACTGCATCTTGGCTATCCACTCATCCACCGTTACATTTGGGTTGCTTCCTTCTGTTTTTGTAATATTTTATTTTTATTTATTTGAGGAGAAAGGGAAAGAGAGAGAGAGAGAGAGAGAAAGAAAGAGAGAAAGAGAGAATGAAGAATATGGGCACGCCACAACAACAGAGCACCAGATGCATGCACCACTTTGTGCATCTGGCTTATGTAGATCCTGGGGAATCAAACCTGGGTCCTTCGACTTTGCAGGAAGGTTCCTTAACCACTTAGCCATCTCTCCAGGCTGCTTCCTTCTTTTGACTCTTATATATAATGTAGTTCACACACACACACACTGCTATGAACACAGGTGTACAAACATCTACTTCATTATCTATATGATACTCTTTCAATTCTTTGGGGCATAGATCAATTATAAAATTGCTGGAACAGATTGTAAGAATTCTTTTTTAACATTTTGAGGACTATATTGTTTCCTATAATAACACACCATATTACGTTTCTTTTTTAAAATTTTTGCTAGAGGGAGAATGAGAAAGAGAGAGGGAGAGAGAGAGGCAAATAGAGAGAGAATGGGCGCTCCATGGCCTTCAGCTGCTACAAGCCAATTCCAGATGCATGTATCACCTTGTGTATCTGGCTTACATGGGTACTAGGGAATTGCACCTGGGTCCTTTGGCTTTGCAGGAATGTTCCTTAACCACTGAGCAATCTCTCCAGCCTGCTTCCTTCTTTTGACTATTTTATATGATGTTATATATATAGTCAAACCTGGGTTCTCTGGATTTGTAGGCTAGCACTTTAACCGCTGAACCATCTCTCTAGCCCTCATTTTACATTTCTATTCATAGTGGACAAGTGCTGTACTCTCTCCACAACTCCCAAGTGTTTGTTATTTTAATTTAAAAAATATTTTATTTATTAATTTGAGAGAGAGAGAGCAGATAGGGAGAGAATGGGTGTGCCAGGGCCACTAGCTACTATAAATGAACTCCAGATGCATGTGCCACTTTATGCCCCTGGCTTTACCTAGGTACTGGGTAATCAAATCTCAGTCCCATTGTAAGCAAGCACCTTAACCACTTAGGTATCTCTCCAGCCCTCTGTTGTTTTAATTAAAAATATTTTTATTTATTTGAGAGAGAGAGATATTGAGAGAATGGTCATACTAGCGCCTCCTGTCACTGCAAACGAACTCCAGATACATGAGCCACTTTGTGCATCTGCCTTTATGGGGCACTTGGGAATCAAACCTGGGCCAGCGGCTTTGCAAGCGAGCACCTTTAACCAGTGAGCCATCTCCCCAGTCCCATTTTTAAATTTTTTATTCTATATACAACAGATTATAGTCCTTCATCCCCTTGCTACTGCTGCTGTTTCCCTGGAGGCCCTCCTCCGTGGGGCTGTGGGACTCACTATGGGGTCACGAAGGCTTCGGTCAGTCCCTGTGAGATGGCAGGGGACCGGGCCTCGCGGTATTTCTACCTGTTCTGTGGCTCCTACAATCTTTCCAGCCCCACTTCCGCGATGTGCCCTGAGCCCCCGCAGGCCTGTCTGGTCGAGTGTCCCAGCCCTAGTGTGATGTTTAAATAGTAGCATCGCAGTGCGTATGGAGTGTGCAGTCATTTTTGTCACAGCGTGGGTGGGCAGCATGGGGGGAGAGCGCAGTGGATCTTTTCATTATCCTTCAACCCTCCAGCACACAGCGCCCTCCTCTGCAGCACTCATTGGCTTCAAACATAGATGGGGGCTGGACAGATGGCTTAGTGGTTAAGGCACTTTCCTGCAGAACCCAATGGCCATAGTTTGATTCCTTTGTGCCCACATAATGCCAGATGCACAAAATAGCACATGCATCTGGAGTTTGTTTGCAGTGGCCAGAAGCCCTGACATACCCATTCTCTCTGTGTTTCTCTTTTCCCTCTCTCTCTGTTGGCAAATAGATAAATAAAAAATAAATTAAAAAAATAGAAGGTAGTAAGGCTGAAGAAGTTTGAGTTCAAGCCATCGACTTCACCTTTTGCAGTAAACCTCGTCCCCTGCTGCACAACTTTCTCTCTTCTTTGTTGAGATGCTCATAGGCCAAGGCCCCTCCCAAAGTCTGGAGAGTGAGAGAGGACTAAGAAGAGAGATCCACGTTTCTTTTATTCAAATTTTATTGGAAGTTTACAAATGTATTACAGAATCAGTAAAACATCATATCCACTTCACAGGGCACAGATCTCAAGCAATGCGTTCAGAAGTCTCTGGCAGAGCCCACGCCAAAGGCCCGTGACAAGGCCGTCCTAACAATCACCTTGACACTTGACATGCAATACGGACTCCCGTCTGCTTCAGCTTCTCAGGCCCTCGAGGTTTTGTTTATGCATGTGCAATTAAAGCCGGAGGTGGGCAGGGCAGCCTGTGCAGGAAGGAATGGATTTAGGAGAACGACCATGGTCCTAAGTTTGCTGAGGAGGATGGAGGCGGCACAGGTTTCTGGATGGGGCCTTAATTGGGGGTCCCCGATTTCATCAGAACACTTTATAGGAAAATATGGAAATCACTTAGATAGGCTCAAGAGCAAATCTTATGGGGAGGTAACTGAAAAAAGTTAGAAATGTTGGATCAGTGACCCACTGAGCATCAATGGCCAAATGGCCAGGCTATGAAGGTAGGATTTTCTTAGAAAATTCTCAAGATAGAACTAGACATTTTCTATCCTGTGGAGTCATCACACCTGAATCATAGAAATGTCTCATAACATCATGTAATTTTTTTTAACTCCCTTGAGGAAAGCTACTTCTGGCAGCAAGGGGTAAGCTCATAAAAGAGCTTTGCTCTTCACGGTGAGTCATGTTTTATGAGAGTCTTGTGTTGACTGGGCTACTAATATGAGAGCATGGAAAATGAATCTCGGCCTTTCTTGAATGCGACCTTCATGATCACTTCCAAATGGTTGTTCAGTGTCTGCAGAGGCCCTGGAGAGAAAAACCACTAGACACGAGGCGAAATGGTCTCCCCAATTCTGTTCCTCTTGTGCTTAAAGAAATCTCCCTGTCAAAGGTGGGGTCTGCCAGCGCCCACACATGCTGCAGTGGAGACTGACTTGTGGGGCACTGTGTACAGAGCTCCTTAAAAAATATCTTGTTTATTTATTTGAGGGAGAGAAAGGGGTATATATGGAGAGAATGGGCGCACCAGGGCCTCCAGCTGCTGCAAACGAACTCCAGATACATGTGCCACTGTGTGCATCTGGCTTACATGGGTCCTGGGGAATCGAACCTAGGGTCCTTTGGCTTTGCAGGCAGATGCCTTAACCGCTAAGGCATCTCTCCAACCCTATAGAGTCCATTTTAAAGCTCAGAAGTTGCTAGACAGTTGTTAATGGCAACTGCTCTTGGGTGACATATTGGGTTAGCTGGTTAAAACTTTCACTTCCTTTGGCCACAGATGGAGCTGCCTTGCCAATCACGGTGTCCTCTTTCTATTAGAAATACACAAAGGACACTGTCCCCTGGGATTCCAATATTTGTTCTTGGTTCTTGTTAGCAGGTGGGGTTCTAAGGGGAATCTTATGGAGTTCTATCTGAGCTCTGTGAAGCCTTCCTACACTAATTGGCAAACACCCGAGCCTAGAACAGGAGGCCACAGACATCTATCGTGGTTGGGTTCAAGGGGTTGGCTTCCCTTAACGTCCACCATCTGGGGGAGAGATGACATGGAGGGTCCTGATTATTCATGATGGGTACATCCTACCTGTCGGCTGTATCGCTTTCCTTCCGTGAAAAAGAGCCCAGGGCAGAAGGACCAATAAAATCAGCTCAGAAATAAGATCCGTTACCTGACAAAGGAGGTCAGCGTGAATCGACTGGTCCTGGCTAGTTGGAGGGTGACAAAGACATGGGGGGTGCTGCACTCATATGTGCTGCGGAAGTCTACAGTAACCCATGGTTATCTGCCCAGGCGGCAGAGATGCTCCAGTAAACGCGCCATTCGTGCCACTGTAGGCTCTATGTGAGCTTAAGAAACAGCCACTAGGACCCAAGGAGCAGGACATTGCCACAAGTGTGGGGGAGGCATGGGGATGTGGACCCGCTGGGAAAGCACTTGCCTCGAGTACCCAGCCCTGGGTTTGATGCCCAGTACCACAAAAACCAGGCATGGTGGGGCACACTGGTGATCCCAGCAACTTGGGAGACGGAGGCAGGAGGATTAGAAGTTCAAGGATATCCTCACATACATAGTGAGTTTGAGGTCAGCTTGGGATACATGAGATCTTGTCTCAAAGAGAGATGAGAGAGAGAGAGAGGCAGGGGAGAGGGAGAGAGAGAGAGATCATTATCCTAGAAAAGAAGTTGAGAAAGTTCTCTCAAGTCTCATATTAGAAAAACCAAATTTCTCATTCACTCAGCTCTATAGGGGAGAAGGGCATCAAACAACCAATACAACCAGGCGCAGTGGCGCATTTCTTTCAACCCAGCACTCAGGAGGCAGAGGTAGGAGGATCACCGAGAGTTCGAGGCCAGCCTGAGACTACATAGTTAATTCCAGGTCACCTTGGGCTAGAGTGAGACCCTGCCTTGAAAAACAAAACAAAACAAAAAAACCAACGAAACAATGAGTAACCAATACTGGGGAATTTTTTCCATTGGGCATGTCAAAACCCAGGAAACATGGTCTGGTTTTGTCACACTTGGAAGAGCTGCCACAGCTCTTTGACAAAGGAAAGGCCTCTAGTGCCCCATTCAGTGCCACCAGGTTGGTACAAAACCTCTTTGCAGAAGCAAGGAAGGTAGGCATGGGCAGGATTATTCAAGAAACCCTCAATGACTTATACTTCTTGGTGTGGGAAAGAGCCAGCCTCAGATCTCTCTCACTGGATATGCCAGCAGGTGCTGATGGACTGAATTCCAGAATTGTGAAAGATAAGCCCAGTATCAGAAGGCTGAAGGAAAAGAAAAACCCCGAAGGCACCAGAGGAGATGGCTCTTCTAAAAACCAGTGTATAGAAGATGAAATGATGGTCGAGGAGGTAAGCATGGGTCTCAGTCACCAGGGAAACTTGACCACTAGGAGGTAATGAGTAGACTGGAGGACTCAGGAGAGGACTTAAGTTCCTACCTCAGGAAAGAATGCACTGGAGCTTTGAGAGTGAGTCTCTGGCATGTTACATGTAAGTTACCACAGAAGTCTGAGGACAATGGCATCCTGCACTGTTCTGTGAGCAATAGACCAGGAACTAGCCTTCTTAGCTGACTTTAAGGCTTGGGGTGGGAATAAATCTGCTGTGGTGGGTTAGAAGGAAGTGACCTGGCTCGTGGACAGTTCGACCCTGAAGCCTGGACCTCACTTTATAGGTTACGCTGTGGTCAGGATGATCCTGAAGGCTCTCGGGACAGCTGGACCTCACTTTATACTTAAGCATTTTCTAAGTCAAACTCTTCTTTCTGCTGATGGTGGTTTGGGTATTACTTGGGGTACTCTGACAAGGATAGAGCTAGAAAGCTTTTCCTGAGAGAATGTCTTTTCTTGGATTTGGGAACCACAGAGGGCAGACACAGTTCCAACCATTTGTGAAGTCACCTGCCATTCCTCTCTCTTATTCTCCCCACCCCCCACAGTGCCTTTGAATTCTGATCAATCAAGTAACTCAAAACTCCGATCTGACACACCCAATGTCTACCAGAAACCTTCTACCGTAGTAGCATGGTGTCACACGTTATCATAAGCAGTTTACCAAGCAGCTTGGAAACTTACTATACAAACGTAATAGAGTCAACTCTCCAGAGGCTTGGATAATTAATGAAGCATTTAGATATGAAGAAAGCATGCGGAAAACAATCACGACCCACGTTTGCATTGCTTTGTTTTTTTTTTTTAAATCTGTGACAATGAAGAATGTCATATTAATACCTGAAAAGCAAATTATTTTAATACATCCTGAATGGAGTGTCAATTATTATGTCTTTTATAGTCTTTCTTTCCCCAGACCCATTTGGGATGGTGTCTGGAAAAAAAAATCAACTTTTCACATTCTCTCCATAAAAAATACTAGGAAATGTTAAGTACTATGCTGAAAAGAGACCACGCTCACCTGACCATGGCCGATGGCCACTGAGACACCCCGTGTCTACTACAGGGACAGCACCTCTCACGAAAGGCGGGTCCTCTGATGGACTATTGTCAACGGCCACAATCCACTGAGGGGAGGAGGAGAATGGACCAAACAAAAAACAAACAAACGAAAAAAAGCAAGCGCTTCATTTTATAACTGAAGCAAGGCAGGACATTTTATTTCACTATAAATAGCCCAACCGTGAAATGTCTTCTCTAAGCAAACCCACTTTGGAGCGCATCCATCTTCTGTCTGACCGACAGTCCTCAAGTTTCAGAATGGAAACCTTGCAGGCTGTTTTTCCAGGTTGTCACCTTTCTGTTTCAGTAGCTTGACACTCCTAGGGAAGCCAGCCTACTACGGTGGCCTGGCTGGTTACAAAGAATTCTCTCTACAAGCACTGGGGGCGACTCAGGGCGGCTGTCACCTCTCTTCCTCTCTACTAGTTATTCCCCGTGGACTTTTCTCCTATCTGCTCTCTGTTGTCACAGTCTCTTGCTGCCTTTTGTTGGGTAACATGCCCCACACACCACGGCTCCCAGAGCACTGCCCCCCTCCTGGCCCAGAATCTTCCACGCCCCTCAAACACTGATGCTTATTTGCTTTGAGGACACACGGTTGTCAGGCTAAGGCGGCAGCTTCTGTCTGCCTCGGGAAAAGAGAGAGAGCAGGAAATATAATCCAAGAAACACGAGCACCAGAAAGTAATGCCATACTCAAAACACGTCATGCTGACAGCACACAGCACCACTACGGTCACTTGGATGTCCCCCAAGGGAACAGATCAACATTAAGCAACTTCAAGGTTCCCAGCAGGGACGGCATGTCTCACAGAACTGTACTGACACGGGCTGGTTTCTGTAATCAGCAAGAAGTCACATTTGCAATTAAAAAAGAAAATGAGCACTCACTTTGCAGAGAAGGACTCGCGCTGAGGGCGGGAGTGGCCTAAGGACCATTGCTCCTTCAAATGGAATGAGGCGGAAGATGCTTTGGGTAGAACAATTTTTTTTTTTTTCAGCCACAAAACAACCAAACTGAATATACTCCTTTAAAAAAGGTCTCACTGACATGTAACAAATTTGTTCAGGAGAAAAACAAACAAACAAACGGTGGTCCTGGCCCACCTGTTCCTGCTACTCAAAGACAAGGCTCGGACATGCATGTAAGGTACCCACTGAGTCCTAAGATATAGAAATTCCTCTGATAGTACAAAATACAAAAATATTTTATCAGAACTCTCATTTACATGTCATTTACAATGGATGTGTCAATAACTTAGTCTGGGGTCCTGGGTAATAAACAAATGACTTAACTGGAAAAGAAGGTCCTAGAAGTAAGAGAACCAGAGGATCGGTAAGTGAGTGGGTCACGTGTGCTGTCCCGTGAGTGGCCAACTCCACGGCGGGCAAGACGTGACCCACCCTGACCTCCACAGAGTCTACTGGGTCACCAAAGTGAAATGTGCAATATAATATTCAACATGCCAAAAACTGTGACTACCTACTGAGCGGAGCCAGTCTTGTCCCCATCAACTGAAAGCATGTCCCCCCCACCCCATTTCTCTCCCACAAGTCCCCTCCCCCCACAAAGCGCTGGAAAGTTGAAAACAGTGCAGGTTGCTGAATTTACACTCCTCGCTCCCGTCTTCCCCCTTCCCTGACCCAGTCCCATTACGAGATGGTACAGTTTTTGCTTTTCTGTCTTTTCCTGCTGTGCAGCTGTCCTCTGCCACCCAGCGTGGACGCCTGGGGGCCGCCGTACGAGCTGTACTTGTGCAGCAGCTCGTCACTCGTGACGTAGCGCAGGCGGGCTGGCTGTGGGATGGGCTCGCCCAGGAAGTACCCCTCATTGTCAGACTCGGAGGAGGAGGAGCAGGTGGAGCACCAGTCATACTCGGTGAAGTAGGGTCCCCACCGCTCCCCAAAGGCATTCTGTAAAGCCAGGTCTGACACAGTCCTGGGACACTGGCCATACAAGTCCCTCCGGGACCCCTGCCCCAGGCTCTCTTGGAAGCTCCGTTGTCGCATGAATTGGTCATAGTCCTCCCTGGCTCTCAGAGGGGGCCTTTCTTTTAAGCGAGCGATGGCCTCGCGCTCACTGGCCAGATGCAGGGCGTTGTCGGAGCGGGACCGCCTGGACCGCCTGGACCGGTGAGGGCGAAAGCGCCGAGCGTCATCTCCTCGGCAGGTGGCTCTCCTCCTGGTGCGTTCACTCAAGGGCTGGATGCATGCTCCATCTTGCCCTGGCAGCTTGCTGCTCGCCATGCCCCCATCAAAATCGAAGCTTCGATGCATCCTTCCGTGGGCCTGCAGGTCCCTGTACCCAAGGGGGGCACCCAGCTGGTGCAGGTTCCCCTCCATCTCCTGGTACTGCTGGGCAGACAGCAGGCTGCGCACCGACTCGGCGCTCCGGAACTGCATGGAGGAGTTCAGGGTGCCCATGTTGCTCAGCTTCTCAGAGACGTTCATGCCGGAGTCTTTGCTGAGGTCAGGCATGGAAAACCTGGAGAGATGCTCCTGGCGCTTGGCACCACCTTCGGCAGACAGGCCTGGCGGGGGGAGAGAGAGAAAGAGAGAGAGAGAGAGAGGAGGACCACTGGAGTTAGTGGATACAGAAGTACGGCAATGGGGAGGGCCTGGCACTATCCCAGCTTGGCATCTCTTTGGATGTGGCGTACAGTGTGGATGCCTAGTGCACAAGGCTCTTGGACATGGCTGACACAACATTCACTTTGCTACTCTGTGCATCTGGCTTTACATAGGTACTATGGAATCGAACCCAGGTCATCAGGGTTTGCAAGCAAGTACTTGTCACCACTGAGCCATGTCTCCAGCCAGGCATTCTCTTTACCTACAGTCAGATGGTAAGTACCAGTGCATGCTTAAAATGCATTTACAGATATGCATTTTACTAATGGCTATGTTCTCTAAATTTTGTCCATTGTTATTAAGAGCCCACTGTGTATCCTAGGCACAAGGTTTTGTTTGCTTGGAATTTTACTTCCCTAGAAAGTTCTGTTAGATCTTTGATTCTAACCATGTACTGTAGGGTCATTAGGATGGGTATTTTGGTTTTTTTATTTTTATTGGAGAGAGAAAGAGAGAGAGAGAGATATATCCCAGAGTTTCCTACTACTGCATCTGGCTTTATGTGGGCACTGGGGACTTGAACTTGGGTCATCAGCCTTTGCAATAAATCCCTTTAACCACTGAACCATATCTCTATCCCAGAATAGGTATCTTGGATAGAGAGCTTCAAGCCAGAGTGACCAGGCCAAGTTCAAGCTGTTTCTGACCACACTAAGCCTAGGATCTAATTCTGCATAGAAGACTGGTTCATTTCTTTGCTACCCAGAAGCAGTTTCTTGTGCCACCTGGGTCCCTTAAGTGGAAGGTGCCCCATCTCAAGTGGCTTGGACACTAAGCGCAGGTGGCCGTTCATCTCAATGGCTTGGACACTAAGTGACTTCCTCAGTGGAAAGAAAGAGATATTCTCTTGGCATGTTTAGTGAATGATTGCTGCAGAATTATAAGTGGGTCTCTCACAGCCAGAAGATGTGAGTAACACCTTGGGACATCTTCCATGCCCTGGGAGGCACTTTGAAAAAATAAAGCACCATCCGCAATCACTCTTTTAAGAGCAGGTACCACAGCTACGGGTCCCCATTTCCAAGACGCTGTCCGATGTCTTGGCAGGGCTAAGATGGGAACCATTCTGAAGACAATGGGAGACGTTTACTTCAGTAACTTGCTTTTTGTTCACGCATTTTAAAGCAGTGCGCTATAGAGAGGTTGAGGCGTGGGGCTTGATAAGAGCAACAGCATGTTGGGCTCAGTTCAAGAAAAATGATCAGTGATCTGGTCATTTTGGGTCACTGACAATGTGCCTTTGCATTGCAACAAGCCATTATCACCCTGGCCACTGGCTTTCCTGGCCTCCTCCCAGGGCTTTTACACCCCCGCCGCCCTCCCCCCCCCAAGACCTAAAGCAACGCTTTGGAACAAGCACTTTGGAACACTGCTTGGGAATATCTAAGGTTAAGTACACACTTATAAACACACATCAATCATAAGTGAAACCATTCGTGTAGGCTCACGCTTTCTTTTCTGCTACATGTATAAGTCCACTGAGCAGAGAGGCCTTGATTTCCACTGTGATCCCTGCTACAGACCCGACAGAAGTTAGTGCACAGCTAACTTCCAGCAGCTTCCAGAAATACACAGGATATTCTGAGCAGCTTTCTTAAAACGGCCTGGAATTGGGAATAATTTAAATGCCAATCGACATCCAAATGTGATTTTATTTTTTCTGAGGTAGGGTCTTTCTCTAGCCAAGACTGACCTGGAAGGAACCTAAGCATTTTGGAGAACTAATTTCAGGATAGAGGAAAGGAAAGCTAAACAGAACTTCTTAGTACACAGCAAAAGAAATGTCAGAGTCAGAGGTGAAGGTTTGCTAGAAGCCCACAGAGCCCAACGTGCAACGGGCTCCCTGCGGCATAGTGAGGACAAATTGACCATTTCGCTATTTTGGGGAAGTAGTGATTTATGAACCCTTGAAAGGGAATTCATGATTCTACAGTGATAGCTGACAGACAAAACCAGTATGTAAGTAACCAGGGGAATGAGACTGCTGTGTGGCATTCACCCTACCCACTGTCAGCAGTGAGAGAACATGGTGGCGGGGAAGGGGAGGCAGGGTCAGATTTGGAAAATTGCTTTGCCACCATTGGAGGTACCCAATGCAAGACTCCAGAAGAATGCCAATGTAGGGAGGGGCTGGTTAGACCCATGCATGGGGAACTGGTATGGAGGCCCAACTGCATTCTGCCAATAATCACATTCTCCAGTAACTTTTTTCTTGTTTTTTTTTTTTTGAGGTTGGGTCTCGCTCTAACCCAAGCTGACCTGAAATTCGCTATGTAGTCTCAGGTGGCCTCGAACTCATAGTGTGATCCTCCTACCTCTGCCTCCCAAGTGCTGGGATTAAAGGTGTGCACCATCACGCCTCGCTCCAGTAACTTTTTTAAAAAAAATTATTTCTTCATTTGAGACAGAGAGAGAGGCAGATAAACAAAAAGAGAGAGGGAATGGGCATGCCAGGGCCTCCAGCCACAGGCAAACAAACTCCAGACACATGTGCCACCTTGTTCATCTGGCTTATGTGGGTCCTGGGGAATTGAATTTCCATCCTTTGGCTTTGCAAGCAAGTGCCTTAACAGCTAAGCCATCTCTCTAGCCCCTCCAGTAACTTTTTCCAAACATATTTATTTATTTATTTGAGAGAAACAGGCAGATAGAATGGGTGCACCAGGGCCTTTAGTCACTGTGACAAACAAACTCCAGAAACATGCCCCAACCTGGCTTTATGTGAGTACTGGGGAATCAAACCCAGGTCCTTAGGTTTTGCAGGCAAGTGTCTTAATGGCCGAACCATCTCTGCAGCCCCCCAGTAACTTTTTAAATGATTATTTCAGTACCGGGGTAATTGTCAGAGCAAGGGGAGTTGGGTCTGCCAAGTCCCTCGGTCCTCACGGCTGATTGTGACATATGAATCATACCAGAGCCTTCTCCATGTGGAGGTGGAGAGGAGATCCTGACGTGCTAGGTGATGAAGAAATACATGGAATGGATGAACTCTTTTTTTTTTTTTTGGTTTTTCGAGGTAGGGTCTCACTCTGGCTCAGGCTGACCTGGAATTCACTATGTAGTCTCAGGGTGGCCTCGAACTCTCGGCGATCCTCCTACCTCTGCCTCCTGAGTGCTGGGATTAAAGGCATGTGCCACCACGCCTGGCTTTGGATGAACTCTTGAAGGGAAAAATTTCTAAATAAAAAACAGAAGCTATAGCTGGGCGTCATGAGTTGCAGGCTCTGGGTCAGATGCAATGACTAGTGATCGTAAAAATTCTTACTCGTGTGTTTTCCTAAGCAAGGCCGGTAGCGAGAACACCCTGTGCACTAACAGATTCCTCGTTCTACATAAAGAGTAAAGGCGATATAAAAAAAAAAAAAAAGCCCACTTTCATTCTGCCGGGGTGGAGGGGAATGGCACCTCTTGGACTGCTTCTGCATCCTCCCCTGTCCAGGACATCGTCTCTATTTCCCTGCCCCATTCCCACGGGAAGACAGCACCATGTACATGCTGAAGCCCGGTGTCCGCGGCCGTCCCACCTAAACTCCCTGGGGGATGCGATGAGCCTGCTCCTCCTCCTGCTGATCGGGAGGGAAGCTTCTCTGTGATTCATCAGCTCACATTTTCCTCTAGGGTCTTCTTGCATGCACAGACCTGAACAGAGACTCACCCGGCCCCAAGGTGAGCTGTAAGTGTGTGCTTGTTGCTTAAACTGGTGGTTCTGAGGTTCATTTCTTTGTTGGCAAGTCCAGGGTGTTCATGCACACCTCAAAGCCCCACGTCACTGGACTGCCACCTCTATGGCCAACAACCTCACCCTCTCGCTTACTCAGCCTCAGCTGGGCCCGCACTCCTCCTCCACACACTGACACGCGCCTGTCTCCTCTGTGCGGCTGTCTTCTTCTGGTCATCCGTCTGCACAGAAATGTTACCTCCTCAGTGGTAGCCAGACACTAGCTGCCTCTGGAGTACTCAACCATGCTTGCATTCTATCTTTCCTCTTTAAAACTTATTTATTTATTAATGGGGGGGGTGGCACATGTGTTTGGAGTTTGTTTGCAGTGTCTGGAGGCTTAGTGATTAAGCGCTTGCCTGTGAAGCCTCAGGACCCCGGTTCGAGGCTCGATTGCCCAGGACCCACATTAGCCAGATGCACAAGGTGGCACATGCATCTGGAGTTTGTCTGCAGTGACTGGAGGATCTGGCACATCCATTCTCTTTGTCTTTCTTTCTCTCTCAAATAAATAAAAATACTTAATTTAAAAAGCTGGCATTATGGGTTATCCCAACCCTGACGGACCTGGCAGGAGCATGCCACCCAATAGCAAGGAGACAAAGATGCCAGGCCTTTTCCACTCAGGTGAAGCTGTTTGTGATGGAGAGCCGGAGAGGATTATTTCTGTCCAAGTCACTCAGACTTTGTGAGAGGTGCTCAGAGGGGACTGGGGTAGAAGGCATTGGTTTATCTTTAGTCCAGGGGCCCAGGGAGAACGGGTGCACCAGGGCCTCCAGCCACTGCAAATGAACTCCAGGTGCATGCATCACCTTGTGCATCTGGATTTCGTGGGTCCTGGGAAACTGAACTTGGATCCTTTGGCTTTGCAGATAAGTACTATAACTGCTAAGCCATCCATCCCTCTAGCTCTCTTTTGATTTTTTTTTGTTAATTTTTATTTATTTATTTGAGAGCAACAGACAGAGAGAGGAAGAAGCAGGTAGAGAATGGGTGCGCCAGGGCCTCCAGCCACTGAAAATGAACTCCAGATGCATGCACCACCTTGTGTATCTGGCTTACATGGGCCCTAGGGAATCGAGCCTCAAACCAGGGTCCTTAGGCTTCTCAGGCAAGCACTTAACCACTAAGCCACCTCTCCAGCCCATCTTTTGACTTTTTTTTTTGAGGTAGGGTCTCACTCTAGCTCATGATGACCTGGAACTGATTCACTCTGTAGACCCAGGCTGGCCATGAACTGACAGTGACCTTCCTACTCTGCTTCCTGAGTGCTAGGATTTTACTATATTTGCTTTTATTTATTTGAGAGACAGAAAAAAGAGAGAGAGAGAGAGAGAGACAGAGAGGGAGAAAGAGAGAGGGAGAAAGAGAGAGAGGGAGAGAGAAGATAGTGAATAGACATACCATCATCTCTTGCCACTGTAAATGAACTCCAGACACATGTGCCACTTTGCACACCTGGCATTACAAGGATACCGGGGAATCCTGGGCCAGTAGGCATTTGCAAGCAAGTGCCTTTAACTGCTGAAACCTAAAGGTAGGTTTGCACAGAAACTGGTGTTGGTCAGACAGATTAACACCCTTCAACGAAATGTTCAGGTTCTGATGGTAAAGGAAACAGAGTCTTGGCTGGGCTCCCCGCTCCCAGGGATTCTAGGGGCAGAAGACACACCCTCTGGGCCACATAGAAGAGAGCAGACTGAAATGTAAAGACAGCCCCGAGGGTGCAGTGCTCTGCTCCTTATTTATCATCCTGCCTCCTCCCACTCCTTGAAAAAAGTCATGAGAAGATAGAGAGCTATGTTTGTAGCAGCTCAAAAGTTGCGCTCACATTTCACATTTCTTGGCAGTAAAAGAAACAGTGTCTGCTTCCCTCTGTCTTTTACAGGCATTTACAACCCTTTCAGCAAGGTTTCCCCACACCATCCTTTTCTTTCTGCTCATGCAGAGACATGAAGAAATAGGGATCATTTTAAATAAAAGCCCACAAACAATGTGTGAGAGCCAGAGACATGAAAACCTAGAGCTGTTTAGAACAGGGGTTAGCAGACTGTTGTCCAAGGGCCAAACTCAGCTCACTGCCTGTTTTGCAAATAAAGCTTTATTTGAACACCTGCTCATTTACATATTACCCATGACAGTTTTCCAGAGCGGAGTTATTTTTGTGTAGCTGATACAGACTGTATGTTCTACAAAGTTTGAAATACTTAACTTTCTGGCCCTTCATAGAAATGACTGTCGATCTCTGATTTGTCACGCTACACTAACCATGAGCGTCTGTAAGGACTTATACAGTGTGTCTCAGACCATGAAGAAAGGTCTTCAGGTTCAAATTTGAAGTGTGTGTGCAGCTTGATCAGGCCCCTTGGGGTCCTCTTTCCATCTGAGTCAATTGATTTCATCAACACTTTGAACTTCAAATTGCCAACCACTAGAAAGGACTGTCACCTGGGCAGTGGAGTTTAAAATGCCACCCCATGCTTCTTGGTGACAGGGGGTGGAATGGTTCAAACTGAGTGTGACAGGAGAAACTGGGGGTGGAAAGGGAGGGCGGCTGGGATATACACATATCTGATTCTTTGCTTTTTAAATGAGCCAGGGAAAAAAGCATCGACCCTCAACCCAAGCAGACTTGAGCCTGTCTGTCAGGGAAGGACCAGTGTTTCAACGAGATCTGGATCACGTCTGTTATAGACCCAGTACGATTATGAAGATATCCTTGGTCAAAGCCTGTGTTTGCATTGGAACTCTCCCAATTTCTATCCCCAATTTGTTCATCCCTTTAATGTTGTGACAAACCAGCTGTTCCAATGAAGATGGTCTGGTAAAAGGAGGAAATTAGAAAGGTTTTATAAACATGTGGTTGTCAATCTTTCACCTCAGAGAGTCATTTAAAAAAATTATTTATTTATGTATTAGAGAGAGAGAGAGAGAGAGAGAGAGAGAGAGAGAGAGAGAGAGAGAGAGATTGGGCACGCCAGGGCCTCTAGCCACTACAAACGAACTCCAAGATGCATGTGCCACCTTGTGCATCTGGCTTTATGTGGTGAGTACTAGGGAATTAAATCCAGGTCCTTAGACTTTGCAAGCAAGTGCCTTAACCACTGAGCCATCTCCTCAGCCCCTCAGTCAGCCAATTTTAACTAGGGCCACTTGGCTTTTTGGTGGTGGGGGTCCTATAGTGTTGTCACAAAGCCCATTGCTAAATGAAAGGCTGTACAAAAAATTCCACCCAGTTGAAGGTTGTCTGAGAGTTTGCTGTGGGCTGACCCTGACTCCATGTTGCTTTCTAGAATCTATCAGCTGGTCGACAAACAGACAACACTGGAGCCTCTGCTCAGGTAATATCTGCTATAGGAGACAGGTGTTCAAGGCCCCCCTAGAAGTACAGAGTGGGGAGACAATGGAAGACATAAGTCATTTCTTCAAGAACTGCTGAGGAAGCCCTGACTCTGAGAGGCACTGTGGGTATAACTGTGAATTTTGGGTAACACCTTTCCAGAGAATTGTATTGTCTGGGAAAAGACATAACCAAGGTAACAGCAATACAGACCAGTCCAGAGAACTCATTGGTGGGAAGGGAACGAAAGGGCAGCCAGGGTTGAGGATCACGGGCAGGATGCACCCCAACCACGCGCTGGTCAAGAGCTCTGCCATGGTGATAATTAGAGTGAGACCCACAGGATGAGAAGAAGCCGGGCCAAGGGTGGGGAACATGCTGCAGGCGGATGGGGGAGGAACACGGGGTCCCAGAGAAAGCTGCATGTGTTCCCAGGAGCAGTGAAAGGGCAGCCTGCCTGGATGACTCTGAACCAGAAGGAACGGCGGGGCCGGAGAGACGGCTTAGCAGTTAAGGCACTTGCCAGCAAAGCCAAAGGACCCTTGTTCAATTCCCCAGAACCCATGGCAAACCATATGCACAAGGTGGCCCATGCATCTGAGTTCATTTGCAGTGGCTGGAGGCCCTGGTGTGCCCATTCTCTCTCTCTCTCTCCCTCTCGATTTGCCTCTTTTACTCTCTCTCTCTCAAATAAATAAATAATTTTAATAAAAAAAGGAGATGGGCAAGGATGATGCTGATGCAGGCTCTTGAAACCCTTTGTGTTTGGAGAGTGTCCCCAAGTGTGCCTGCAGGCGTGGGGTTGAGACATGTGAGGGGCGGCAAAGGGAGAGTTAACGGACCCTGGCTTTGGGCTTCACCTTCCAGCCTGAGTCAAGAGCCGATGGCTTTGTGCCTCAGTTATCATCTCTGTAAAATGGGAACAGCTTATACAATCGAAGGGTAAAGTTATTAGCTAGGTTAATGCAGAGTATTCAAAACTGTGCTGGCAGCTGAGTGTGGTGACGCACACCTTTAATCTCAGCACTCAAGAGGCAGAGGTAGGAGGATTGCTGTGAGTTCGAGGCCACCCTGAGATTACATAGTGAATTCCAGGTCAGCCTGGGCTAGAGTGAGACCCTACCTTGAAAAACCACCACCACCACCACCAACAACAACAAAAAACCTCAACCAACCAACCAAACAACAACAAACAATGCTGGCGCATTTGTGTGTGTGTATGTGTGTGTGCGTGTGTGTGTGTGTGTGTGTGTGTGTGTGTGTGTGTGTGTGTGTAGGTGCCAGGGCCTTTTGCCACCACATTAAAATCAGATTCAATGTCCAATCATCTTATATATCTCTTATTTGTTTTTTAATTTTTTAGTTACTTTTTTATTTATTTGAGAGACAGAGAGAGGCAGGTAGAAAGCAGGACAGAATAGGCATGCCAGGGCCTTTAGCCACTGCAAACAAACCCCAGACTCATGCACCACCATGTGTATCTGGCTTATGTGGGTACGGGGGAATTGAACCTGGCTCCTTAGGCTTTGCAGGCAAGCACCTTAATTGCTAAGCCATCCCTCCAGTCCTTACTTGTTATTTTAAGGCTTTTTTTTTTTTTTTTTTGCATGAGTGGCTACAAGTTCATGTATGTGTGGACACACATGCTGTGTGCACATGAGTGAGCCAGAGGGCAACCTTGGGTCTCATTCTTACCAACGATGCCTACCACCGTTGAGACAGGTCTCCCATTGGCCTGGACCTAACCAATAAGGCTACACTGGCTGGCCAGCGAGCCCCAGGGACCCCTCTCTATACCTCCCTGGTGCTGGGATTACAGGCACATGGTACCCTGCCCAACGTTTCACGTGGATACTTGGAATCAAATTCAGGATCTCTTGATGGTGAAGCAAACATCTTACTGACTGCACCGTCTCCTGGTGCAGCTAGGCCATTTGTGTGTGTGTGGTCAGAGCTGCGCATTTTCAAGCAAGTGACGGAGAGAGCTGGCGTGTCTTCCCAGGGTCACAGGCAGCTACCTCAGATCTGCCTCTGGTCCCGCTCCCGGAGCACGGTAGAGAATGTGGCCTTTCAGCGGTGGCAGACGGCAGAGAGAGGAGCGGTGGCGTCCACACCCTAGCCTCAACCTCTCTCCCCCTTTCTTCTTTGAGCCAGGCTCTCTCACTGAATCAGAGCTCACTCATTGGGGAAGACTAGCTTGCCAGCGAACCCCAGGACTCTCCCATCTCCACATCCTCAGTGCTGGATCACAGAGGCATGGTGCCCCACTAGGCTTTTAAGTGGGCGATGTTGGTAAGAACTCGGGTTCTCATGCATGCATGGCAGGCCCTTCACGGACCAAGTCATCTCCCCAGCCCCACCTTTTCTTTTTTAAAAATATTTATTTATTTGCAAGGAGAAAGAAGGAGGGGGTGGAGGGAGAATGAAAGAAAGGAAATGAAATAGGCACACCGGGGCCTCTAGTAACTGCAAGTGAATCCAGATGCATGCACCACTTTGTGCATCTGGCTGTGTGGGTCCTGGGGAGTTGAACCCAGGCCATCAAACTTTGCTAGCAAGAGCCTTTTAACCAGTGAGCTATCCCTCCATCCCCCAAGGTCATGCTTTCTGAGGGAATAAAATGCATCAATGTGTCTAGAAATCTGGACACAGGCAGCAGCAGGGGCTCTCCCATTCGAGAGACTGAAAATAGAAAAACATGAGCCTGTCACCTAAGGTCATAGGTGAGGAAAAGAGTCAGGGGTGGAGGCGGGGGCTGAACTGGTCTCTCTCCAGACTTTCCATGCAGCTTTTGCAGTCATGTAAACCACCTAGAAATTGTTTATATATTTATTTTAAAAATACTTATGAGGGAATTACCATGGGATATTTTTTATAATCATGGAAAATGCTAATAAAAATTTAAAAAATACTTATTTACTTTTTATTTATTTGCAAGGAAAGAGATAGAACAAATGGGCATGCCAGGGTCTTCACCTCTTGCAAATGAACTTCAGATGCATGCAACACTTTGTGCATCTGGCTTTATGAGGGTATTGGGGAACTGAACTTGGGTTGTTAGGTTTTGCAGGCAAGCACTTTAGCCCTTGGGCCACCTCTCCAGTCCCTAGAAATCTTCCTAAAACAAGATTCTGAATTTCTTTTTTTAATATTGTATTTATTTATTTGCACGCAGAGAGAAGAGAGACAGACAGAGAGAATGGGTGTGCCAGGCCTCTAGCCACTGGAAACAAACTCCAGATGCATGTGCCTCTTTGTGTATCTGGCTTTCTGTAAGTACTGAGGAATCGGACCTGGGTCATTTAGTTTTGTAGGATAGCACCTTGATGGCTAAGCCGTCTCTCCAGCCCCGAGATTCTGAGCCTCTAACATAGTCTTACAAGGTGAGGATGCTCATTGAGTGTCACAGGCCACATTTGGAACTGGAGGAGTCTGAGATGCATTCTTTTTTTTAAAATTATTTATTTGGGAGAGAGAGAGAATGGGTGCACTAGGGCCTCTAGCCACTGCAAATGAACTCCAGATACACATACCACCTTGTGCATTTGGCTTACATGGACTCTGGGGAATCTGACCTGGATCCTCAGGCTTCACAGACAAGTGCTTTAACTACTAAGCCATCTCTCCAGCTCTGCGATATGTTCCTTTATCTCTTGAGTATGGACCGTAAGTCTGGTATCACCTCAAAGAAGACATACGTCATTGGCACCAACCAGGCGGCTGCATCTGAATCTGTAAGAGTTCCAGGCTTCTGGCCAGGGTGTCTCAGAAACAAGGAAAGAGGACATGTCCTATCTGATGCTATTTCCTTACTGTCACCACCCCAGCACCCCCCCCCCCACAATCTGTTCAGAAACAAGCAAGCTATATGCACAAGAAAGTATGAGGCTGTCCAGCTGGGCCAAGGAAGCTTTCTCTCCTGTTCGCATCCTCCATTTCCTTCCACAGCTGCCTGTGCCCTTCGCCTGGCTTCCCGAGGCAACCGGGGCTTGGCTAGGCTCAGCCTGTGCACAGATGGGGTTCAGCAGCTGTTCACCCGGCAGGGGCTGTGAACCTGCAGGGTCCCCCAGAACCCTTCGCTGTCTCCCCTCCCTCCTCATAAACCTTCCCACGGGTACAGCTTGCATTAGGCTGAGAAGGACTTTTGTGAAAGCAAGTAAGTTTGGGAATGTGGACAGGGTCCTGTTAAGTACTAGCTTAAGCATTGGTGGTATAGCTCATTGGCAGGGGGCTTGCCTAGCACAGGTGAGGCCCCAGTTGGATCCCTAGCACCAAAGCAGGGGCATAAATAAATAAATAAATGAGAGGCCCAATTGCAGTAGAGAGTTGCAGGAAGAAAAGAAAAAAACACAGTTTTCTATACTTTGCAAATAGGATCCCGGGGCTGGGGCCATGGCTCACTAGTTAAATCACTCGCATGCAAAGCCTGCCAACTGGGGTTTGACTCCCCAGGACCCACATACAGGCAGATACAAAAAGTGGCACATGTATCTGACAATCATTTGCAATGGCAAGAGACCCTGACACCTCCCCAACCACATATGTGCAAATACAAAAACATTTTTTTGAAAAAAAAAATAGAAGTTCTTGTCTATCCAAACGCTAAAGACACTTTGAGAAAACACTGGTTTCCCAGTTCTGATCCCTGCTAATCCATTTTCTCTCCCAGTACTGTAATAGCACCGGGTAGGGTCCTATTGGCACCTAAGGCAAAAGGAAAAATTAATATAAGGGCTGTTTTTTAATGAACTATATTATTTTGTTAAGTAATGGATTTTGGGGTCATAGATTTTTAGTTGTTTTTCTTTTTTTCTGTTTGAGGCAGGTGTCACTCTTGCCTTGGTTCAGTCTGTGGCCTTGAACTCATGGCACTCCTCCTACCTCAGTCCCCAAGTGCTGGTATTAGAGGTGTGAGCCACCTCCCCAGCTTAATTTTTAAAAAAATTTATTTGCAAGCAAAGAGAGATAGAAAGAAGAGAGATAGACAGAGAGAATGGGTGCTCCAAGGCTTCAAGTCTCTGCAAACGAACTGCAGATGTATGTGCCACTTTGTGCACGTGGCTTTATATGGGCACTGGGGAATCAAATCAGGGCCATTAGGTTTTGCAGGCCAGCACCTTAACCCCTGAGCAATCTCTCCAGGCCCTAGCTTTTGATTTTTAAAATGAACCCCCCCCCCCTTTTCTGAGATAGGGTCTCGCTCTAGTCCAGGCTGACCTGGAATTCACTACGAACTCTCAGGGTGACACTGAACTCATGGCCATCCTTCTACCTCTGCCTCCCAAGTGCTGAGACTAAAGGTGTGCGCCACTGCACTCAGCAAAACGATCCCTTTTAAAATAGCTTTTCACTGGATTCCTGAGGTTTCTAATTATGTAGCTATGGGGTACTTGCCTGGCCTTCCCTGGTCCCACCAGGCAGATGGACTATGCCCTGTTCCCCTTGGTAAACCTCTGAGTTCCAGGCGTGAAAGTCCACCTGTCTATTTGTTGTACACTGTGCTTACTAAGTGAGTGGAAAAGTGCCTGGCTTGGAAAACAGGTCACTGCTGTAAAACACCCGTGAGACCCCAAATCAATTCTTCCCTCTCTGAGCTTGGCTCGCTCTTCTGAGCTTTCACCACAGTTACTCGTGGGCTTCTCCCAGCGGAGACCCAGGAGTTTCCATCCCATGCTCTTCCAAGCCAGAGCCCACCTACCTGCAGGCTCATGGGGATTACCCTGGAAGGCTGTTTGCAGGGCATAACCCCCCAGCAACAAGCGAGCTGGCAGACAAGATTGGTAAAAGAAGAGAAGTGGCACAAAGCTTCCAGGAAAGAAGGACGTGGAGATATTTAGGAGGTGCCCTAACAGCTCAGGGCAGGGCATGGTCTTGGACTTCCTGTGTGTCGCTCTCTGGGTGGCATGCAGGGAGGAGTGCACGGGTCGCAGTCCCAGTGAGTCAGTACTTCTGGTGTAGCACCTTAGGCTTCCATACGGTCTACCACTCCTCCAGGTGGTTTTGATCTGTATAGGGTTCAAACTACTGTTCCGAAGCCACGCAGTGTGAATAAACCATCGGGTCCCCTAGTGCCTCTACCTCTGGGCCATCTTGGAATCCAGAGCTGGGAAAACCAGCCCGTTATGTCACTCTGTCTTGCTGGCGCCAAGCAAAGTGTGAGTACCCTGTGACCGGCCAACCCTTGGGCCTCTGTCAGATGCTGGATTTCCAAGACAATTTGTGCCACCTTTCCTGCCAGATCTTGGCCAACAAAGACTGATGACTCAATTCCCCAGCTCCCGCCACTAAACGTGGTCCCTGAGCCAACCTACCAGGAGAGGCGAGAACCTGCTCAGCAAGCGTGGATGGCAGCCCAGCTCCCTGGAAACCATTCAGATGGCTGGGGCCGGAGGAGCCTGGCAGGATGCTGGAGACCCGGCAGAGAAGAGGGAGCTGCCTTGGTCTGCCTCCAGCCTGGGCCATCATAACTGTTCTGTGCTGTCAGTGTGGGGAGCTGGAAACCATCAGAGTGTACTCTGTGCCTACGGCGCAGCCCCAATCCCGGAGAAGACTTCGCTTCTAGTCTTTCAATGGAAGCGTGGCTGGTGTATGCACCCATTCAGATTTAAAACACACAAACCCCGTCATAGCGCCCCGCTTCTAGGAGCTTAGACTGGTTTGGGTGAACATGCAAAATACCAGTAAAAAATAAATCACAATGCAAATGAAAATTGGGAGAAAAATCCAAATGTCCAGCAATAAGGAATGGATTCAGAGAGTTAGGGGCAATGAAGTACTGCCCAGTGACAGCTGACTTAGAGCTGGTGTGTGCACAGAGAAGAATGAGCTAACTAGATTATTATGGGGGGGGGACCCTAATTTGGGGCTGGAGAGATGGCTTAGTAGTTAAGGCGCTTGCCTGCAAAGCCTAAGGACTCGTGTTCGACCCTCCAGATCCCATGTAAGCCAGATGCGCAAGGTGATGCAACTGGTCCCACATGTGCACCAGGTGGCGCATAGGTCTGGAATTTGATTGCAGTGACTGGAGGCCCTGGCATGCCAATTCTCCCTCTCTCTTTCATAAGAAAAAGCCTATGGTGGTGTTTCTTGAACTATCAAGAAAACTACTTGGAGCTGGGGAGATGGCTCCACAGTTAAAGGAGCTTGCTTGCAAATCTTGCCAACCCAGGTTTGATTGCCCAGTACCCACGTAAGCCCAGATTCACAAAGTGGCACATGCTTGTAGAGTTCATCTGCAGTGTGACAAGAAGCCCCGGCATACCCACAGTCTCTATCTCAAATAAATATATTAAGAAAAACAAACTGAAACATGTTAAAGAATCTTTTCTTTGTTCCTAATTATATAACTCTCAGTGAATGTCAGGAAACAAATATCAAAGACATACCCAGTGGGGAAGGGAGAGTATGGGGCAATTTCGATGGATATAGTGTATAGTCCTACAGCCTTGTAAATTTTATTTCTGTGTGTATATATATATATATGGAGAGAGAGAGAGAGAGAGAGAGAGAGAGAGAGAGAGAAAGAGAGAGAATGAATGAATAAATGGGTATGCTAGGGCCTCCAGCCACTGCAAACAAACTCCAGGTGCTTGTGCCACCTTGCACATCTGGCTTACATGGGTTCTGGGGAATCAAACTTGGGTCCTTAAGCTTTGCAGGCAGATGCCTTAACCATTAAGCTGTCTCGCCCGCCTGCCTTGTAAAGTTAATTAATGATTTTTGTCACTCAAGGAAAGAACTGAAACATGCTAGCGGCCCCTCCCTTTCACCTCCTGCCACCTCCGACGGGACTGGCGCTTCACCCGGGACTCACCGACTATACGACAAGGGTACTTGGGACAAGGTCCGTCACTTCTAAGACACCGTGAGGTACGACAAACGGAATTATGCTCTCCCCCTCTCCCGTTCTTGGGTAAAGTTATTTAGGATTGTTGTAACAATGGACTAATGTGTAACATGGACTAGTGGGAAGGTAAGAGAAGCCAGAGCAAGCGGGTTCAAATCTCCTGCCTACACCCACCAGACACCATTAGCATCCTATTGGCTCCTGTGATACCCAACAATGCATCTACGCAGTGAATAAGATCAACCCAGCTGAGAAAGGTGAGGGTTACAACGAAACAAAAAAAATACAGGACTCGAGCACTGGGCTGTGTGCTTTGAGCACACTTGCCTGTGTGTGAACTTGACCGTGATAGTCCCCATCTCCAGGCTGCCTTATGTGGAACATAGAGATGATGTACTACTTGGACTGTATTGCATTGCTGCAAAGAGTAACCAGGATAATTATATACCAGGAGCTTACACAGTGTCCCACTTAAGTGGCTTGCCAGCTGTGAGCCCTGTTTATGCCAGTAGATCTTGGCTGTCCGGAGCCTGTGCAGAGGAGTGTCTGTGGACACGGGGACGGGAGTACAAAGCTCCCCAAATGCCGGCAGGACGGGAGTGTGAGGATCTCGGGTTTCGTTTGCTAAGAGGAGGGCACGCCTAATTATCTTTAAAAGGCTTGAGAAACTCTGGCGTGACTCTTGGGAGCTGCCGTGCCGGAAGTCTTGCTCCTACGACTGACGGGCAGGAGGAGGACGGGAGACACATCCAAGGGGACGCTTGCTGTGGCAGCGGGTCAGGGTGTCCAACTAGGTGGGGGAGTGTGCCCAGTTTCTGGGGGCATCACCAGAGCGGACAGCCAGAAAGATGAGAAGTGGAAGGGGATTTTTTTCAAGGCACCTGTGGCAGTTTGCAGACGCAGCCCATTTTCACCATGCCTGCTCATGTCTCTCCAGGGAACCCTTTGCATCAGATAAGCTGAAGTTCATTTCAGCCTCTACAATTGTTTTGATTTTTGCATGTGTGTATCTTTGCATGTGTGTGGAGGCCATATCAGGTGTCTTCATCAATCACCAGCCTCTTTATTTACTGAGGGAGGGTCTCCTGCCGACGCCGGTGTGCACAGACTCGACTACTCCCGGGAGCCCGTCTCTGCCCCTGGGGAGCACGAGGACTTCAGGAGGGATGTCATGCCCACCTTGCTTTACACAGAGGTGGGGGAGGGGCTCACATTTGCACAGCAAGTGCTTTATCTACTGAACCATCTCCTCAGTTGACGTGTGTGTAAGTAGGCACGCTCATGTGTGTTTGGGCACACACGTGTGCAGGTGTGCATGGGAACAAGCTCGGGTGCTGCTCCATAGGTACATCGTGCATCACTGTTTGAGACAGGACCCTCCATCGGCCTGGGGCTCCCCCGTTAGGCTAGACCGGCCGGCCAGTACACTCCAGGGACCCACCTGTCCCTGCCTCCCCAGCACTGAGACTACAGGCGTGCACTGCCAACGCTTGGTATTTTACATGGAAGCCAAGGGACTATAACCGGTCCTCATACTTGCTGGCAAGCTCTTTACCAACTGAGCTGTCTCCCCAGCTCCCATCAGCCAAGGTGGTGGGCTGGTGTCACCAAATGCCTCCTAGCTGGTCAAGAGCAGCCTGCAGGAGGGATCCAGCCAGTAAAACCTTGACCTTGACCTCTGGCGTCTTCCACCTCTCATCTACTCCCACTGGTCAGGCTCAGCTAGAAGCCCGAGGGCAAGGGAGCCTCAGATACAGCTTTCCAGGCAGCAGGACACAGAGAAATGCCTTAGAGTTCAGCAAGAGGTACACAGACACCAGGACAGTGCAGAGAGATGAGCCAGGAAAAGAGCGGCGCGCAGTAAGGGTCAACTTCGCAGAAAGGGTGGTCATGAAGCTCTCTGACATTGCCTGGCAAAGGAGGGAAGAGGGAGGAGAAGGTGGTCGCGGCCTTAAGGAGAACGTGTTCAAAGACCCCTGGGGCAGAAAAGCACTTGTTTGGTTCCTGAAGCTTAAAGCGAGCCAGTGTGATAAAGAGAGCATTTGAAAAGAGAGCTGTATTCGGATCAGCATTCCCATGTCATTGAGAAAACTACCCTGCCCACCCTTTCCCCCATTTTAGTGGGGTCCCTTAAAGGCGAAAAGGTCAGGCAGCTTGCAGCTAAGCAAAGAGTGCATGGCTACAAAGAAACAGAATCTCACGTCTGCTGGGGAGCCTGCCTCTGAGAAGGGAAACTGTCTGCAAACTTGTCCCTGATCCTTGTGGTGATAAAGCTGGTTTGGGGTTCCAGGGCATACTTTCTATCCGGTTATATCTTGCGTTTCGTACACACGGTCCATCTGAATTTTACCCCAGGTGTCCTCTTAGCCAAGCAATTAATATATAAATCTGATTAGTGCAAAAGTTTTTTCCTTAAGTAAACAATAACCTTGAAATCGCTGGCTAAACAGAAGTGGTATTCCCAAATCCTCTTATTTTTCTTCCTTTCTTGCGCGCACGTGCACACACACACACAGAAGCCAGTATTGGTGATGGCCAGCCAGGTCCCAGGCTCTGTGAACATTATCTGTTCATCTTTAAGGAGAAAGATTAAACAAAGCTGTATTTTCCCCATGTGGATGTTGCCATAGTTACAACCATGGTGTTTTGAGCCATAGCCTCTTACTAATTCCAGAGCTTGCTATTTATCCCCCCAGCACCACCCAGTCTGCCGATTCCAGGCTCTCTGCTCCCCTGGGGAACTGAGGCTACAGGTGTGTGTGGCCACGCCCAGCTGTTTGTGTGGGATCTAGGGATTCAAATTCGGGTGGCCTTGGCCCTCATGCTTGTTCAGGAAGCACACTTGACCACTGAGCCATTCCTCCAGACCCATATTTTTTTTTTTCAAAATCCAAAATGATTGAAAAATCTTCATTTGACATTGCCATTCTAAAAGTTTCATCATCTATGAGGAAAGAGGCCATAAGACCAAGCAAGCTCTCAGTTGAGGACAAGTGGACTAGGGACCAAGGCTTGGCCTGACAGACCTCAAGAGTCTTCCTGTGTTTGAAGCCCATGGGCTTTGCTCTTCCTGAGGTGGAAAGGGGGTCAGTGTTTCATAGGAATTATCTGTGTCAAGAGAGCATTTCGTAGACATCTACTGGAAAAACAGAGGCTAAAATACCCAGGCACTGGTTATCAACCTTGGACATGTGGAATAATCTAGAGATTTTGCATAGTTTTTGGTTGTTGCTGCTGCTGTTGTTATTTTTCAAGGTATGGTCTTGCTCTAATCCAGGCTGATCTGGAATTCACTATTCACCAATCTTAGGCTACCCTCAACTCTTGGCAGTCTTCCTACCTCTGCCTCCCGAGTGCTGGGATTAAAGGTGTGTGCCACCACACTGGATAACCTAGAGATTTTAAGATAAAATCCCAGCCAGGCTGGCTTTAAGCTTCAGGAACCAGACAAGTGTTTTTTGCGCTAGGGGCCTTTGAATATGTTCTCCTTAAGGCCGCGACCACCTTCTCCTCCCTCTTCCCTCCTTTGCCAGGCAATGTCAGAGAGCTTCATGACCATCCTTTCCGTGTAGTTGACCCTTACTGCGCGCCACTCTTTTCCTGGCTCATCTCTCTGCACTGTCCTGGTGTCTGTGTACCTCTTGCTGAACTCTAAGGCATTTCTCTGCGTCCTGCTGCTTAGAAAGCTGTATCTGAGGCTCCCTTGCTTCTAGCTGAGCCTGACCAATGGGAGTAGATGAGAGGTAGAAGACGCCAGAGGTCAAGGTCAAGGTCAAGGCTTTACTGGCTGGATCCCTCCTGCAGGCTATGGCTATCTACCCAAGGCTGAAGTTGCCATCCTGGGCCCTCACTCCTGCATCATGCTGTCATTAATTACCCTTTGCACACACCATCTGTTTCCTGCTGGGCCCTGACCCATACGGAGAACTGTAACTGATTTATTCATCAACGTACCCTTGGCAACTAGCAGAGGGCCTGGCACATGGTAGGGACTTAATAAATATTTGTTGAATAAATGAATATAAAATAACTCAACATCTTGACAATGCTTGAGATGGGGTGGGGGAGAGGGCTCAGTGGATCGAACACTGGCCACACACGCACAAGGACAGCATCCAGGTAAGAGGTGGGCATGGCCATGCCCACTGGCCAGAGCTGGGGAGGCTGAGGCATTAGAAAGCCTGGGATATGCTGATTAGCTAGTCTAGGTGTATCTGTGAGCTCTGGGTTCAGTGAGAGACTCTGTCTCCAAAAACAAAAAGAAGGGCTGGAGAGATGGCTTAGCAGTTAAGGCATTTGCCTGCAAAGCCAAAGGATCCAGGTTCAGTTCTCCAGGACCCACCTAAGCCAGATGCACAAGGGGGACCACATGCATCTGGAGTTTGTTTGCAGGGGCTGGAGGCCCTGGCGTGCCCCTTCTCTCTCTCTCTCTCTCTCTGCCTCTCTCTCTCTCAAATAAGTACATAAAAAATATATTTAAAAAACAAAGAAGATGAACAACAGAGTAAGAAATCTAATCCTGACCTCTGGATACTCACTCACCCATCATACTCATGTTAAAAATCTTTTTACCTGTTTCTTTTCTGTGGAGATTTGAATGTCAAACGTCCCCCACTGACTCCTGTGTTTGAATACTTAATCTCTAGTTGGTGGTGCTGTGTGGGAAGGTTATAGAACCTTAGGGTAATAGACCTTGGCTGGAGGAAGTGTTTCACGGGGGTGGGGGAGGAAGGCTTAATGGCTTTATAACCTGGCCTCATTTCCTGTTTTCTCTACTTCCTCCATGTTGATGGGATGATGTAAGCCAGCCTCCTGTTCCTGCCCTGATGAAACTTCCCCTCAAAATATACTTTCTTTCCCTAAGCTACGTTTGCACATTTTGTCCCAGCAATGAGAAAATAATGGACACAAGCACCCACCCATGCACACATATGTGCACCCACACATGCACATTGAAAAAAACTTTTTAAGATGTCTTTTTCTTCTCCTGTTTTCAAAAGCATTTTGGATCAAACTGGTATTGAAAACAGGTAGATAAAACAGGATGAAAGGGATTGCAAGTGGGTGGACAGACCCACTAGTACAGTCCTCTCTTAAATGGCAACTCTAGAGAGGCAGCCCTATAGACATATTTTGGGGGGGACGCTGTGTGGGAGGATGTGGTATCTTAGGCAGTTTCTGAAAATGAGATACATGCCGTGTTAGAAACCGGGTTGAGTGCAAATGATATTTGCAAATGGATGCTGGGGTGTGTGTGGAGGAGAGACAGGGCTCTGAGCTTAGAGACAACAGGGGGTTGGTAGGCATGGCCTTCTTTGAACCCACAAAGGGGGTCAAACACTTCTCTCTTGCAAGCAGTCTTGGGTCTCAGAAGACAGGTACAATAAAACATGGCCTCTGATCTCATATATTCCATCCAGTATTATCGTAAAGAGGTGAGGTGTGCCCCCAGATGCCTAGCCACTGAATTACTCCCAGCCTCAGGGGTCAGAGAGGACCACGGAAGACACTTCCTTCGTGGTAAGTCCTAACTCCTGAGTAGAAAGAACACCTACGACGGTGATGCTCAGGTTGCTAGAAGGCATGTCCGACCTTCGTGGTCCTACCCCCGCCCCCATCACTTGAGGGGCGGTGAAACTAGGGCTGTGTGGAGGGAGGCGGAGCTAGGGGCTGCTTGGGGTAGGGATGTAATACCTCTCTCTACCTGCAGAGGGCGCAGAGCCTGAACCATATCCTTAGCCAAGGGCCAGACTGGGCTCATTTTTGGAGTTGATAATGATCTCAATGGAAAACTTCCATCCTTGTGATCTCCCTATTGTCTTCCTTGCTCCCAGCCCCCAACCGGGCCTGTTTCTCATTCACAGACTCAGAACAAATTAACTCCTTTAAGCTGTGCCAAATGGGAATTCTCTGAGAAGTTAATTGATACTGGGGGGTGGACTGGGGGTTATGGGGGATGGGGTGGGGGTGACAAAGAAAATCAAAGCTGTAAGTTGACAGTGACTTTCTCACTCCAGAAAGCTGGGCTCCATTTCCTTAATAGGTGTGACAGGGGCATAACTAGGCCACGGGTTTGAGTAGCCTCTTTTAGCTCAGACAAGGTGGGAAAAGAGATCCAGGGGCTCATCTTTTAGGCTTCAGGTAGTTCTGAAAAATCCCCAAGGAACAGACTTTCCAGGTGTGTGTGTGTTGGGGGGGTACATACAGGTCTAGGTTGTTAACATCTTGTGATGGCCAAACCTTGCTTTCACTCGCCCATCCTAGCACTGGCCTTCCAGCCTTTTCTGTTACAAGTGATCCCTGCGCCCCCATTCCCTCCTCCTTCTCCTGCTAAATGAGCAGTGGGCTGAGGCAAAATTAAAGGAAGGCAACAGGAGGTCAGCACCCAGGGACGCTTACTAATAATAGTAATGACATCTCTCCAGTCCCGAGATTGCCACTGGCCAGACAATGACACGCTTGACGCGTAGTGCCTCATGCCTCCAAGCAGCCCTGGGGAGGCAGAGATTACTTGACCAGCAGCTGAAGGACTTTGAGGAAACCCTAGGCTCAGATCTGGAGCGCAGGGATTTTCATCCGGGTCAGTTTGACCCTTCAGAGGGTCAGCTCAAGTGCATGCTGTTGTTGTGTGGGCAGACTGAGAAGCCAGCAGAGCGTGTGTGTGTGTGTGTGTGTGTGTGTGTGTGTGGTGTGTTCGTTACACAGTGTGCATATTGAGACCAGAGAACAGCCTTGTGTGTGTCTTAGCCTTCTGCCTTATTTGACACAGGGTCCGCAATTTACCATTGTGTTCATCAGATTACCTGGCCTGTGTGCCAGCTTCTAGGGGATGCTCCTGTGCCCGCCTCCCATCCTGCCGTGGAGCACTGGGATTACAGAGAGCCATGATGGCATCTAGCTGTGCATGCCCCTGAGCCATCCCCCCAGCCCACTGGTGGAACTCTTAAAGATGCAGAAGGGGCTTCTGGAATGCCGGACAGGAGGCTCCTCATTACACATCACACCCTCCTCTGACTTGGTCTAGAATGATTTAGACAGTGACTGGCAATGTACAGTGGAATTCCTTGTGGCTACTCCAGCCTTTCTGCATTGGTACTTCTGGCTCATGGGGAGAAGGCGGTTGCCCTGTGCACGGTAGGATGGCCAGCAGCCTCAGTAGCCTTTAGGCACTAGAATCCAGTAGCACCCACAGCTATGACTCCCAAAATGTTGCCCAACTTTCCACCCTCTACCATGCTCACTGAGAGCCCTTGAGCGACCCCCACTAGAACCCACTGCTCTCACCAGGCCAGTGTTTGTGTCAGAGGGCACCTTTTGTTTTCATCTCTGAGAGTCAGAATTCAAACATAAAGAAAGAAATAAAAAGGATGGGCTAGTCTAGTCCGTCCTCTCCTCTCACTTCCAGCCGCAAGTTTATGCTGCTCTCAAGGAAAGGCCACAGGTCAAGTGTGACCTTGACTTTTCCGCCTTTTAAACTTGGCACTGTGGCTTAAAGGCAGCTATATAGGGAAGTCTGCCACTGTCAGGATGAGATACCCTGGCATGGTCTGGTCTGCTCACTGCTAGGTATTAGCTAGGCGTGGTGGTTTGAATCAGATGTCCCCCATAAACTCATATGTGTTTTATTAATATTTAAACATATTTTATTTATGAGAGAGAGAGAGAACAAGAGAGAATAGGTGCACTAGGGTCTCTAGTCATTGCAAACAAACTCCAGACATGTGCCACAGTGTGCATCTGGCTTATGTGGGTACTGGGGGAATCGAACGTGGGTCTTTAGGCTTTGCCTTAACCGTTAAGCCATCTCTCCAGTGCAAAGTCATATGTTTTGAATGCTTGGCCCACCCAGCTGATGGCAATTTGGGAGGTGGAACTTTGCTGGAGGAGGTGTATTGTTGGGGATGAGCTTAGGGGTGTAGAGCCAGCACCCCATTGCCAGAGTTCAGCTCACTCTCCTGCTGTTTTCTACCTTCTGGGGCAGAGGTGGTGCCCAGCCTCTGCTCATGCCATGCTGTCCCTTGCCATCATGGAGGTACTCCTGGAGACTGTGATCCGGAATAAACCCTTTCCTTCCGTCAGCTGCTCTGGGTCGGGGGCTTTTCCCCAGCAACGAGTCGATGACTGTAATACTGTCAAGGACATTCTCACCAACAGCACAAGGTTAGAATCAGAAGCAACTCCTCACAGGTGTCCTTGTACTGATAACACCTTCAGGACACAGCCTGAATGCCCAGACTACTGGCTCTGGGACGTGAGAATGCCTCGGATGGAAAACAGACTTGCCCACGAGCACTGTCTCTGCTCCACTGGGCAAGTAGCAAAATGACTGAATTTTTACCTCCTTTTCTTGTACATGGGCAAAATAAGAGCAAGACAAGGAGACTCTCCTGGGCTGGATAATCTGAAAATTGGTACAGTGAAGCCGAGGGCAGTGAAGAGATGAGAAAGAGTGGAGGGGATGTGCCTCTTCAGCTAAGCACATGGAAACTCAGCCTTCCTCTTTTGTTTTTTGTTTTTCGAGGTAGGGTTTCATTCTAGCCTGGGCTGACCTGGAATTCACTATGTAGTCTCAGGGTAGCCTTAAACTCACGGTGATCCTCCTACCTCTGCCTCCCAAGTGCTGGGATTAAAGGCGGGAGCCACCATGCCTTGGCAGCCTGACATTTTGAAGCTGCCATAGTAGGCTTCTTTTCAGTGAAGGACACTGCCTCGATGTTCAAGGTGGTGCCGTTTGCTCAGCCTGGTTTGTGACACCTGCCTTCTGGAAAGAAATACATTACATGAGCTGGGAAGATGGCTCAGTGCGTATGTGAAGTGCTTGCTGCCCAAACAAGAGGACCGAGTTCAGACCCCCAGCACCCACGTAGGCCCTAAGCAGGGTGGTGTGTGGCTGTGACCCCAGCGGGGGCTGGCAGAGGGGCTCCTGGGCTTGTTGGCTGGCTTGTGAATTGGCAAACCCCAGGTTCAGTGAGAGATTTGTCCCAACAAAAAGTGGAGGGCTGGGGAGACAACTCAGCGGTTCAAGGTACTTGCTTACAAAGCCTGATGGCCCAGATTCAATTCCCCAGAACCCATGAAAAGTCAGATACAGAGTGGGTATGTATTGAGTTTGTTTGCAGTAGCAAGAGGCCTTGGCACACCCATACTCTGTCTCTCTCATGAATTAAAAATGAACGAACAAAAAAGTGGAGAGTGATTGAGAAAGACAGCTGGTGTCCACCTCTGGCCATCACACACACGTACCCACACCCACCCACAAACACGTGTGCACCCTTACACAAACACACACATACCACAGACATATACACATGCAAAAACATCCCAAAGACGAGAAATGTGTCACTCCCTGGTTTTGATTTGCAGAGGGTAAAATGTAGATAATATCTGGCAGAAGAAACCTGGGGCACAGGATATCCACGCACACACCCGCCCCCCCATGGCTCCGGGTGATACCAGTAGACAGCCAGGAAGGGATCACTCCAAGTTGAACAAACACACTACAGCCAACCACCCTTCAATTACTGCCGACCTCTGGCCTCACACACTTTTGGTTTTCACACTAATTCTATTGCCAAAGTGGGCCCTGTCACAAGCTGTCCACGCTCCCTGTGGTGTTTGTGGAAGACAGTGGAATGACCACGCTTCTGGCACGTACCCCTTCATTCACACGGAAGCCACACCCTGCGCTTAAGAAGCCATCACATCTTTCAGATGGTAAGAGTGCACATCGCTCCCCAAGGCAAACCAAGAGCTACTGCAGTTGGGGACATAGTCAGGAGATTAAAAAATTCACTTACACCAGGCATGGTGGCGCATGCCTTTAATCGCAGCACATGGAAGGCAGAAGTAGGAGGATCACTGTGAGTCCGAGGTTACCCCGAGACTACATAGTGAATTCCAGGTCAGCCTGGGCTACAGCGACACCAACCCTACATCGAAAAACAAACAAATTCATTTAGACGTGTGTGTGTGTGTGTGTGTGTGTGTGTGTGTGTGTATGTGTGTGTATGTTTGTGGTGGGGGTTAGGGGTGAGGAGGTGCCCTAGGGCCTCTTACAAACGTAAACCAAAACCAGGCGCCACCTTTCTGTGTCTAGCTTATCGGGGGTGGCTGGAATTGAACCCAGGCTGACAGGCTTTGCAAGCAAGTGCTTTTCAACTTCCTAGCCTCCCACTATTTTTGTTGTTGTTCATTTTCAGCAGTTGGACTTGAGATTCTCACACTTGCAAACAAAAGAGCTCCATCGTACCAGCAGACTATCACCAAGCATTTTCCCAGAATTCACCCCAGGGGCCAGTGGATAGAATTTAAGGTGAGTTTCAGGGTTACACATCCATTAACTGCAAGCTGGGCTGCACATCTTCCTGGAGGAAGAGAATGGATATAAAGATGCAGGGCTAGACAACCCCAAGCCTGTCTGAGGTGGGGGCCCTCAAAGCGTGGGCACCAGTAAGTTAGGCGGTTTAACACAACTATTTAAATAAAGAAACGGGGTTTCAGGATGGATACCCAAGCTGCACGGAATGGTCCAGAGCTGTTTTGTATTATGAGGATTAAAAGACATTTTAGACATTTTTGGTTGTGCCAAGTATTGCTTCAGAATCTCACACAGCTGTTTACAAATTCTTCTCCAGTTTGCCAGCAATGCTGAAAACTCACCCTCTGCCAGCCCCCCACCCCTTGCCAGCCATCATCTGCTTACTGTGGCAAGGTATGGATGTGAGGCCCGTGCAACCGTGATCCTGTAACAACGCAATGTAGGTGAAGCCTTCCCAACCTCTCCTCAGAGCCAGGTTGAGACACAGACACTCCCTACTGATGCTGGCTTGACTTGACCAGCAGAGAGCAGGCAAACCTTATCTGTCTTCCTCTGGCTTCCAGGACCTCTCCCTCAGTGTCACCACGAATCTCTGCCCCTTTCCTTGTCTCAACAATGTCCTGGCTATCCTTTTAGGTTTTTTTACAAAATATTTATTTAGAAGAGAGAGAATAGGTGTTCCAGAGTCTCGTGCCTTTGCAAATGAGCTCCAGATGCATGCTCCACTTTGTGCATCTGGCTTTGCATGGACACTGGGGGATTGAACCTAGGCCATCAGGCTTTGCAAGCAAGTGCCTTTAACCACTGAGCCATCTCTCTAGCTCCCATACTCCTGTTGTGAATCTTACCCTGTCTATACTGTGGACATTGTGAATCTTCATGTCTGGGTTTGCTTGTATGTGGACGGACCTTCTAGAGCTTCTTTTGAACCCACATGGCCCTTTTCATTAAGGCCCATCTCGAGCAGTTAAGAGTGTGGGCTTCGCAGCCCATTGTAGCTGAGTTCAAGGCCTGGTCATCTTGGGCAACCAAGGAGTGGTCACAGCTTCAGTGAAAGAATCTGGGAGCTTGAACTCATCTGTGAAGTAGGCGTGAGAAATCCCAACTTCTATGAACCTCAATGGTCTCATCAGTGAAAGTGTGATAGCCAGGCTTTTCTTTAAAAGTGTGGTGAAGGCACCGGCATGCCCTGCCATGGTCACTGGTCTGTTAGCAGCATCTTAACCTCCATCGTTCTTTAGAATTAGCAGCAGCAATAACATCTTTTTTTTTTGTGTTTGTTTTTTCGAGGTAGGGTCTCACTCTAGCTCAGGAATTCACTATGGGGACTCAGGGTGGACTTGAACTCATGGAGATCCTCCTACCTCTGCCTCCCAGTGTTGACATTAAAGGCGTGCGCCACCATGCCCGGCAACATCATCTTTTAAAAAGAATATTTTATTTATTTATTATTTATGAGAGAGAGGGATAGAGATAGATATTGGGAACACCAGGGCCTGAGGCCCCTACAAACGAACTCCAGACGCAGGTGCCACCTTGTGCATCTGGCTTTACTTGGGCCCTGGGGAGTAGAACCTGGGTCCTTTGGCTTGGCAGGACAGCGCCTTAACCCCTAAGCCATCCCTCCAGCTTAGCAACAGCGTCTTCATCCCCATCCCTCACAGCTGCCACACTAGTTACAGACACCAGCTTGGAGCTACGCTGCTCCGGGTTGAGTCTTATGTCTTTACCCCTCCGCAGTGTGGCCCAGAGCTCACCGGCCTTTCTGGGCCTTGCCCGTGTATGCAATGGAAGGCTGAAGCTACCTCCTAGGGGTAAGGTGAGGATGAAGGGAGCCGGGCCACAGGAAGTGCTCAGAGCTGACACCTGGTACTCCTGATGGCATTCTAGTTACTCTCTGCAACACTAAGATCACGTGGGCTGCTTCAGATGGCATCTAGGCAGAGCAGGGTTAAAGAGTTTCCCAGAACGTGGTGTGCAACTGTGGTGCCTGAGTCACCCACACAAGCAGAAGGCATGGGCTCTGTCTGCCATGGAAGGGCTTGTACACTCCCAGTTCTAACCAAGCTGGGCAGTGCCAGGGCCCAGGTCCGAGGCTGGCAAGCTGCTGAGCTCTCTCTTTCCCCAGAACTATTCTAAGGAGCAAGGCTGCCCACACAAAGATCGTGCCTCCTGCCAGAATAAACATGAGAGACTTACTCCCTAGCATAAGTTACCAATCTCAGAAGGGGAAAAGAAAAACCAGTATCCTGAAACCAAGCTTTGGAGGCAGGACTAAGGGATTTGAGGTAAGCTCTTTAGACTTTATACTTGTAACTCAGTGTCTTATGTTAGAGCTGATAAATGCATAGCTGGTTCAGACCAATGCCTTCTCAAGAGATGACTGAATGTTCCAGAAAATAATTCAAATGCAACCATGAGGATCAGTAGCCAGAAGATGGGCTTTGCAGGTCTCTCGACCCTACGTCTTTGGTGCAGGACTGTGGAGTATCAGATGTGAAAAGCCACTCGGGCTGCGCTCGGAGGAGGAAGGAAGAAGCAGAGTGTGGAATATCAGGCCCTTTTTCTTTACACTGCCATGCCTGACAGGCCCACGGGAACACAGGACAAGACAATTTTCTTGAATTCCCTGTTTTTCACATTCTTCTCCTGCTGCTTGGGGACCACAGCGGTACTGCTACACACTGCCAAACTGCACACTGCTGGATACCAGCAGAGGGGAGCAGCTAAGAACCCTTGTTGGATGTTTGGAAGGAGAAAGAATGACATTAAGACATACCAGGTAATCATCACAGAGGGTCACATGTGCCAAGAACTATGCTCACGAATTTAAATGTACCTATCGTTAATTTTTACAAAGTCCTCACAAAGAAAGCCTTAATTATCACCAAATTCCAATTTCCAGGATGTTAAGTCCCACAGAGCTTAAGCGGCTAAGATCACAAGACTTCTACATAGTGAGATGGAACTGGATGGACCTGGTGGTGCACACCTACAATCCCACATACTTGGGAGGCTGAGGTAGGAGGATCAAGATTGAGACCCTTCCTCAGAATAAAACATAAGAAAAGAGCTGGGAATGTAGCTCAGTCGGTAGAGTGCTTGCCTACCACGTATGAAACCCTGGGTTTGATTTCCAGCACCTCAATAAATTGGCTTGGTGGTGCATGCCTATGATCACAGCAAAAGTAGAGGCACAAGGATCAAGAGTTCAAAGCCCACCTTGTCTACATAGCTACATGAGACCCTGTCTCAAAAGAATAATGAGCTGGGCTCGGCGGCGCACGTCTTTAATCCCAACACTTTGGAGGCAGTGGTAGGAGGACCACTGTGAGTCTGAGGCCAGCCTGGGACTACAGAGTGAGTTCCATGTGGGCCTGGGTTAGTGTGAGACCCTACCTTGAGAAAAGCAGACAAACAAAAGAAAAAAAAAAGGTCTGTCTGAGATAGCTCAGTGGTAGAGCATTTGTTTTGCATGCAGAAGGTCCTGGGTTCAATCCCTAGCAATATAGATGAAAAGGACAAATGAAGGGCGATCTTAGCCTAGGGACTACGACTCCTGATCCACTATTTCATTTTCTTTCTTCTCTCTCTCTCTTTCTTTTTTAAATATTGTATTTATTTATTTGAGAGAGAGCGGGAAAGAGAGAGAATGGTCACACCAGGGCCTCTAGCCACTGTAAATGAACTCCAGATGCATGTGCCACCTTGTGCATCAGGCTTATGTGGGCCCTGGGGTGCTGAACTTGGAACCATAGGCTTTGCAGGAAAGTGCTTCAACCATTGAGCCATCTCTCCAGCCCCTGATCCACTATTTCTAATCAGTAGATGAGACACTGGAAAACCAGGGCTTGTGTGAGAACTTGCAGAGATTGACATTGGGATCAACAGTGCACACATCACACCATTCTGCCCAGCAGGGCGTCCTTGAGTCTCATGCCACTAATGGAATTGAAATTAATGAAAATGTAATCAAGTTTAAATTTCAGCCCACTGCTGTTGAGTACTTACTTCTTGCTAGTACTACAATGAATGGCCTGCGACATCTATTTCATGTCACATTAATTGATCTAATTTCAGGGTGCATGTAGCTGGTAGCTACCGAATTGGATGGTTCTGATCTTAAGACCCTTTCCTCAGTCTTATCACACACAGCTCAGCATTGCTTTTCAGAAAGTGAAGGCAGAGGGGTATTAGTTGTCTTGCCCAAGGACCCAGAGACCCATGGTCTCCTCTTTAGAAGTAGAGACTGTGTGATCTCCTTCTCTCTTGGCTACTCCCCCATGCCTACCTGAGACTCCTGATTTTCCCATTAGGCCCTTGCATGTAGGCAATTATGGTCACAACAGACTGCCGTCTGGGCTCAGACAATGATGTGCAGCAGTACCAGCAGGGAGCTGGTAGAAATGAAGATTCGTGGGTCTCTCTTCTGAGGAACTCTTGCATGGGTGGGGAGGTCAAGAGCACATGGTTTTAAAAAAATTAATTTAAAAGAATGTTTTTATTCATTTATTAGATAGAGACAGACAGAGAGAATGGGTGTGTCAGGGCCTCTAGCCGCTATAAATGAACTCCAGACACAGGCGCCACCACATATATCTGGCTTACGTGGGTCTTGGGGAATCAAACCTGGGTCCTTATGCTTCTCAGGCAAATGCCTTAACCGCTAAGGCATCTCTCCAGCCCGAGAGCTCCTGTTTTAGTCAAGCATCACAATGGTTCTAATTCAGGTGATGTTGCCTTGAGGAACCAGGCTGCAGAGGTGAGGTATGGGTTTATCTGCTGGCCTCTTAAACTCTTACAGCACACAAATCTCTCTAGGGCGCCAGCTGGGGCTGCGAGCCAGGCAGTCCTCGCTCAGCACTGATCGCTCACGTCTGCCATGTCAGGGAGGCGCTCAGCCACCAAGGCCTCATCGTCCTTTCCCTCAGGTGAAACACGGGGTAAGGGTGGCTGTGCTTTGTCCTGAGCGACAAGTGGGAAGGTGCGTGGAAAATACATTTGAGAAAAGATAAAAGAAACACAATGGGGCTAAAGAGGTAGCTAAGTGGTTAAGGCGCTGGTCTTCAAAGTCTAATGACTTGAGTTTGATTCTCCATGTGAAGCCACATGCACAAAGTGGCGCATGCATCTGGAGCTCGTTTGCAGTGGCTAGAAGCCCTGGTGCGCCCATTCTCTCTCCCTCCCTCCCTCCCTTTCTGTATCTCTCTCTGCTTGCAAATTAAAAACAAAAAAGATTGTCTTTAAAGTTGAAAAAAATGAAACTATATAGACATCCTGGGACTCAGACACACCTATTGTTTGCCTAGGAGAGAGTTTAAGAGGATTCTTGAAAAGTCTATGTTTTTAACTATTCTGGAATGTTTAACCACATGGAGCTTATATTAAGGTGGTTAAGGAAGGAGTCAACTACTATATCCTTATTCAATCCCTTAAAAGCTGGGTCACTCTGGGTGAGTCCCCCAACCCTTCTGTTTCCTCAATTCTGAAATGAGAACAATGACATCCCTCCCTTACAGTGTTGTGACAACATAATTCAGCAAGCTAATATTTGTGAAGTGCCCAGAACAACGGCTGACATGAGGTATGAACTGCATAAGTGTTAGTCGAGAAATTCACGTTCATGGCAATATGAAGCTTGGCAGGTGGGGCTGACCCAGGGGTTTTACCACCTATCTCTACCTACTGTCCAGACACGCTTAACCTGTGGCCCGCAGGCCACATATGTCCAGGCTAGCTATGGATGTAGCCCAACACGTTTGTAGGTGACAATGTCATGTTGCCAAGTAGGCTGGACTCTCCTGACACACTTTCTATGGAACCTACTCTGAAGGCAGGCGTGTCTCTGCTCCTTGTGACAGAAACAATGAGTCCATCTCCGAGGGGAGAGCAGGCCAGTGTGAGAGAGACACTGAGATAAACTGACCTTGTAGAACTAGAGCTTTAACTCTGTCACATCTGCCAAGGCTTAGGGACCACTGTGGAAGAGGTGGCAGAACAAATGTAAGAGCCACAGGAAGGGGAGGAGGGCTTGCAATGCTGTCTTCCAGACACAAAGTGGACACGGTATTTATGACCTCACAGCGGCTGGTGCCACCTATGCAAGACCTGTGTAACAGGAGGGAAAATGATGACATCAAAATAGAAGAGAGATGAGTTGGAAAGAAGCAGGGATTCAGTGGACATTTTCAAGGTAGGGTTTCACTCTAGCTCAAGCTGACCTGGAATTCACTATGTAGTCTCAGGGTGGCATCAAACTCACAGCGATCCTCCTACCTCTGCCTCCTGAATGTTGGGATTAAAGGCGTGCACCACCACGCCCAGCCCAGAGGGGGGATTTTTCAGGGGGAAAGGGGAGTGTGGTAGAAGGGGATTATGATCATGATATATTCTCTATGTGGATGGAGGTATCAATAAACAGTTAAAATATTAAAGAAATTGGAGCTTTATTAGGAAAGTTATTAGCATCATGTTACAGAAAGCATCACGTGGTCCCAAAGCCAAGGAGAGCAGGCTTCGGTTCCCAAGAAGGGGGCTGGCACATCATGGAAGAGAAAGACGGGGTCACTGAAGACAGACAGACAGGGGGCTTCAGTCCCCCCCCAAGAACAAAGGGAGCTTGTTGCTGTTATGTAGTTTGGTTTTTTTTTGAGGAACGGGGAACATTTCATGTCACATGACTTAGCCTGAATGCTAAGAGCCGCAGAGGCACAGGGAGCCAGGCAGGCACTGGACAGGACCCCAGGCTGTAGCTCAAGCAGCATCCGGGTTCCCTGGTCAGGAGAACTGCTGGTCGCACTTCTCTGCCTGGCCTTGGGCCGCGGGCAGCAACACCTCCTCAGTGACTGAATGTGTGTTCACACATTTCCCAGGATGAGGCCCGCTGCGTGCAACTGAGACGTGGCTACCAACGACTAGCCAGGGAGGTCCTACAATAGCACCCCGGTTGATAAGAGGAGCGCACCAGGCGCCCTTGGGTGTCAAAGCATCGGCCATCTTGGGCAACTGTCTAGCCTTCATAACCAACTGCACATCTTTGTTGGAGATAGCACGCTGGGTCCATACCCCTCTGTCATCCATCTCAGCCAGCCTGCTTCCTCCTTCCTCATCTTTCCCCAGATTCCTTACATCGTCGCATGCCTATCTGTGAGAAATCCAGGATCAGAAGACCCTTGGAAGATACCCTGGGGATGCTTCGTGTCCCCAAGCCACACCAGCCTGGGGGACCTGCACCACAGTTGTGGCAACCATCTCACAGCTGCTCCTCAAGAGTGACATCTTTAGCCAGCATTCTGCCTTGCCCACGGTCACACTTACGCCCTTGTCCCCCAGCCACTCCCTAGCAGCCCAAAGCCAATGAAGGATGGCCAGAGTGGGATGACAGTGGCCCCGTTGTCACAAGAAGGAACTGACTCTATGGGGCAACGTGTTCCCATGGGACAAACCGTAGCTAGGTCTCAGCGGCGCCAGCACTCCTCGCTTGGTCTTTCCCTTCCCCTGGGAGGACCTCCCACCTCCCCCATACATCACAGGCATCCGGACCCTGGGCCCAGGATCTCCCTATGGGGAATTCAATCCAGGACAGAAGCCAACTGAAGCTTAGCTCAACTTTCTTCAGCAGCTGGCTAGTGGAGGGTAGAGCACATGAAAATAGCACCTTCCTGGGGAGCAGCCTCGGGACACCCAAAGGTGAGCCCTGACTGGTTGCCAGGCAGCCTACCTGTTGCATTAGACAGGGCCAGCGATTCCATGGAGCCGCGAGGGGTCCGCTCCGTGGGCGTCATATCCTCTGTGTATTTCAGGGCACTGAGTGGACGGCGGGTCCGGCACTGCTGTGTGGACATGCCCCCTTCCTCCTCCTCCTCCTCCTCCTCGTACTTGGGCACGGGGATGCTGGCCCGGGTCTCACCGAAGCTTTGGTTGGACATGTCGCTGTAGCTCTCCTGGGACCTCGTCCTCCCCGGGTAGTAGTCCTCCCGGCATTCCTTGACAAAGCTGTTGCTGTGCCCCTTCATGGCCAGCGACGAGCTTCTCTTGGGGGTGCTGAAGCGCTTGGCCCACATGTCAGGCGGGGCTCCTGCCCCCTGCCCTCCTGGACTGTAGGATGTTCTGATGTTACACTGGCTGAGGAGCTGCAAAGGACTCTGGGACTGGTTCTGCTCCATCTTGTTCCCATAATGGTAAGGCTCATCCCGGCTCCTCCAGATGGGGTCCCGGTTGAGGCTGGGTGTCTGGCTGGATAGGCTGAGCAGGTCCATCTGCATGGACAGGGGGTCCACGTCGGCTGACAGTCGGTTGGAACTCACCTGCAGCTGGCTGTGCGGGTTGAGCATGGCCTCCTCTGTCTTGCCCTTATTTTTGCCGATCTTGGCGCTGCGCCGGGACTCCTTGGCTCGGGCATTCTGGAAAGCGGAGTCGGATGAGTCCGAGCCGTTGGGATCCTCGCCCGCACTGCAGGCCCGTGAGCAGAATATCTGGCCCTGCTTTGGGAGGAACGGCCGCCCCAGGAGGGACTTCTTGCAGTGGGCACAGCAGAAGCAGGTCTCCGTGGCATGCCAGTGCTGGCCGTCGTAGGTCATCTGACCTTGGTCGATCCCTGGGAGACAAGAGAGCAGAGCAGGCTGAGAGGCTGTGCGTTACATGGGGGCGAGGAACCCCACACCAGGTAGAGGAGGGCTAGTCCCAGCTCTCCCCTTTCCAGCGGGCTCCAAAGTGCTGGAGGCCATCTGTTGGGTTCAAGTCTTTGGTCTGCCACTTCCTAGCTATGTGACCCTCAGCATGTGGCTGCGTCTCTGTGCCTAGCTCTTCTAAGCAGAGCCGTAGGGACAAAACACTGCACTCCACCAGGTTGAGGGGATTAACTGGCTGAGTATGCAGAGGGTTAGCTCCAGCCTGATGGCTATTAAGAACTGCCTTTGGTTGGGTTTTATTGAGTCTGAAAGCCCGTTTCCCTATTTGCAGAGGGTTACTGCCTGGATGCTGTCCAAGAGCCAACCCCGAGGCTACACAGCCTTCTCTCCCCTCCCTGTCCCGCACGTTGAGAATCCGGAGAGGTCTTGCTGGACTCCCTGACTGCCCCGGGTCCTTGATGATGGGCGGGAACTCAGCATGGCTTCTCACGTTCTCAGCCTTGCCCATGCCTTGCAGAGGGCAGGTCCTCTGGACTGTCTCCGAGCTTCTGTTCGGAGGAGGCAGGGATGGCCTGGTTACTGGGACAGGGCCTCACAGAGGGACAGGTTAGGATGGGGCTGGGGGAGGAGAGGAGGCATGTCACAAAGCAGCCTGGCAGGCAATGGAACGTGGTCCCTGATAAGCATCAGGGATGTCGACAGCCCTCTGAACTGCTCCTGAACTCGAAACATCTGGAAGAGGGCTTTGCCTTCAACATCTAAGCGTTCCTTTTTGAATTCCCTCCCTAAGCCCTTTAAGCACTTCTCTGAGGGACCATGTGTGTGCTGCTCCTGGAGCTCCTGTGTTTATAGGGCTGTTTACTCTGCTGAGAGTCCTGTTGCCCTGGCAACGGCTGCCTGGTGCAGGGACTGCTCCGAGCGGTTGGATAAATACGGCATATTTGTACAGCATGGTCAGAGGTAAAGCGCCCAGAGACCAAGGGATGCATGATACACACGGCGGAGACTCTCACTGCTACAGGGAAATTATATTTCTCAGCAAAGCAGATTAAAAAGAAACATCAGGGACAGCAATTTAATGACAGCAGCAAGCAAACTGAAGGCCACAGTGGTCCCCTTTCTGGTAAAACACAGATGCCTTTTATGGTAAGGGGGAAGGAAAAGAGAATGCTGATAAAAGCTTCGCACAGCCGAAAGGGGGTGGAGGGAGGGAAGAAAATAGAGAGGCTGTTAAAATTTTTCTTTTTCTCAAGCGGCTGGTCTAAAACTCCAAATGGAAGCTTCGGGCGGGACTGGTGGTCCTCAAGGGAGGGGAGGGGACGTGGAAATGCTGAGGGGAGGCGGCGTTGCCACCGTGGGGTGGGTTTCTGCCACTCATTGCCTCTCCTCTGGTCAAGCACCGAGGAGAGGGCGAGAATTCACCTGTGAGCAGCACTGGTTGGTTCACTGCACACCGGCCCCCCATGCCCCTCCTCACACGTCCGGCCACCTGTCACAGTCCGGCTTCCCATTTTCTAACTCGCATAACCAAAGGAAGACCTCATGTTTGATGGCTTTGAGTAAGTCTGAAGGGCCCTGGGCAGCTGGTGGAGGGATCAGGCTGTGAGGAAGTGGGGAGGAGGCTTGGGGGAGGGTCTCGGCATCACCTAAGCTCAGAAGTTACAGCAGAGTGCTCTATGATCACAGGTATGTGCTCTTGTACCTGGCTTCAAATTCCAACTTTCCCGATGAGCCACCAAGATAAAGCCATTACCTTTTGGTCCTGTTAAAAGCTTTTTTAAAAAAATTATTATTTATTTATTTGATAGGGAAAGAGAGGGAGAGAGAGAGAATGGGTGCACCAGGGTCTCCAGCCACTGCAAACAAACTCCAGATGTGTGCGCCCCTTGTGCATCTGGCTAATGTGGGTCCTGGGGAATCGAACCTGGGTCCTTTGCTTTGTAGGCAAACGCCTTAACTGCTAAGCCATCCCTCCAGCCCCTGTTAAAAGCTTTTAAATGAGACAAAAGGTACTCCTGAGCGAATGGTGGCTGTATCTCCTCACTGCAGGTACCCACTGGCAGCTATCAACAGATTTCTTGGAATTGCATGAGCCAAGGAAGGCCAGACTGTGTCCTCATAGACGTTTGTCCACCACCAATATATATATTTTTAAATAGGTTGGTTCATTCCCAAGATGCCAGAAAAATCGGGGTCAAAGCAGGCTGATGCCGCTGCCTGGGACAGTGCTAAAGAGCTGAACCGACCAGTTATGTACAAGGGAGAAGAACTCTTCTCCTGCTGGGTCTGCCATTTGCCTGTGGAGCATACTGCTTAGGAATGATTTCTTTTGCTCTGTATTTGTTAGACACAATTTCTGGGCTTTATGTGGGTACGGGGATACTGAACCAGGGTAGTTAGGCTTAGCAGGCAAGTGCTTTAACTGCTGAGCCATCTTTCCAGCGCCCCCATGCCCGATTTTTGTGTGAAGAGATTCTGAAAGACATCTACTTATATCTCCAGCCCTATTTTCCTTCTATGATGTCATGCTGTCTTCTGACAGTGGTTACGTGTACCACATGGTCCCACCATGACCAAGTCAAGACTGGTAAGGTTCTATCTGGGAGCAATGACATGAAAGTTGACACAGTCCCTTTCCCTTGAAGAATGCAAGTGTGAAGACTTTGTGTAAGTAGTGCCTTGCAAGGATAGCTTGATCCCCAGTAATATCAACAGATGCAAACTGATCTGAGACATGGAGGGAGAGAAAAAACCCAGAGAGTCAGTCCCCTTCTCCAAAGCTGATGTGACTGGGTTTTCTATTTCTTGTAATCAATGGGAGTTGTCTTTCTATTATCTGCTGCAACCAATGGGAGATGGCTCTGTTACTTGTAACCCCTGGGAGTTAGTTGACCTTCTCTTATAACAATGGAATTGGCTTTGTATTACTTGTAACCAATGGGAATTGACTTTCTGTTACTTGTAACCAATGGGAGTTGGCACTCTATTACTTGTAACCAATGGGAGTTGGCTCTCTATTACTTGTAACAAAGGGACTTAGCTCTCTGTTACTTGTGACCAACGTGAGTTGGTGCTCTATTACTTGTAACAATGGGAGTGGGCTTTCTATTTCTTGCAATCAATGGGATTGTAACTATACCAGACACAGAGAAGATCCCATTCCAGAAGAATCAAGCTGAGTGCCAAGCACTGTCTCACCTATATGCTGGGCACACGTGTCACAATACTCTGCATACAAGGACTCGAAGCAGTGGCAGCAGTAGGGCCTTCCCTCCTTCATGATGTAGCGTTGGCCGCCCAGCACTGTCTCACACTCGAAGCAGCAGAAGTGTCTCATGTGCCAGTGGCGCCCCTCAGCTTCTGTGCATTCGTCCGCAAAGATGATCTGGAGCCGATAAGCCACAGTTTAGTGACACAGCCAGCGAGAGCACACAGCATGGGACCCCAGACTAGGAGGCTCAGAAAGCAGGTCTAACCCAGGAACCACCAAACAATGCCATGTATGTACACTTCTCCACGCCAGTCCCACAGCTGCAGCTGCCTGACCCACACTTGAATATGGCACAGAGGTTGGCCAGTGACTAGTTTTTCCCCATGATGGTAGGAATATGAAGCAAGACACAGAATAGCTCTCACAGAAGTTTCATACAGTCTACACAAGGTAAAAGTAGGGAATGACACACAGATCCCTTGAACGCTGGTTTCACCTTTGGAAAATATAATATTGGGTGATGCTTGGATCTCATTGGGGCATGGCGATAATAAGCTTCGGCTTCCAGATGACGAGGCCACTCCCCAGTGCCTCAAAATGAGTCATCTTAATCTCTAATACCTGTTTTAGCTATTGAAAACATTCATGTTTTGGCCTCATATAGTTGTTTTAAATTTCAAAGTGTGTATTTCCAAACTTCTTATGAAGCTATAATAATCATACAGTTTGGTACTGCAATAAGGATTGTCATAAAGATTCAGAGAGCTGAATTGAGAGTCTACGATATATATGACAAAGAAACCTAGCCAGGTGTGGTGGCACACACCTTTAATCCCAGCACTTGGAAGGCGGAGGAAGGAGGATTGCTGTGAGTCTGAGGCAAGCCTGAGACTCCAGAGTGAGTTCTAGGTCATCCGGGGCTAGAGAGAGACCCTACGTTGGAAAAACCAAGACAACAACAACAAATACCCCCCTTGGGTTGGAGAGGTGACTTAAGAGGTTAAAGGTGCTTAAAGGTTAAAGGTTAAAGGTGGTAACATGCAAAGCCTAAAGACCTGGCTTCAATTCTCTAGTACCCACGTCAAGCCAGATGCACATAGCGGTGCATGCATCTAGAGTTTGTTTGCAGTGGTTAGAGGCCCTGGTGTGCCTGTTCTCTCAATTTCTCTCTCTCAAATAAGTAAGTAAGTACATAAATGAATAAATACTTTTTTTAAAAAAAAGGATGCTCAACATCATTAGTGGCTAGGAAAATATACATCAAAATACCAATGTAATAATATTTTATACCTATTAGGAAGGCTATATTAAAAAAGATAATTACAAGTGTTTATTAGCATGTGCAAACCCTGGGCATCTCCTTTATCAGTAGCGGGAATGGTAAACAGCTATAGCCACATTGGTATTTTGATGTATATTTTCTTATCCACGTAGGTTCTGGGGAATCGAACCACAGTTCTTTGGCTTTGCAGGCAAATGCCTTAACCACTAAGCCTACCTCCGACACCACTTCCAATGCTAAAGTCAACCCTCACATGTCCCATTCTGTGTCTCACAGGTCACACACACTTCGGCTGGCTTCTGGTGGGGCACATGGTGGGCAGGTCTTGTGTGTCACTTCATGGCACATTCCAATACCTGCTAGCTTTAGGGGTAAAGATCGCCAGGCAGGTTGTCTGCTGACTGTGGAATTCTCCCCCCATGGGAAAAAGAAATACCACCATCCATTTTCTCCCCTTCTCTAACCAACCTGTCCCATTGAATCCTGGTGAAGTGGCACTCCAGTCCTGATGGTCACTCTTCAGAATGTGGACTGGAATATTAAAGTTATTCAACACTTTCTTTCTTTCATTTTATTTTATTTATTTATTTTGGTTTTTCGAGGTAAGGTCTTGCTCTAGCCCAGTCTGACCTGGAATTCACTCTGTAGTCTCAGGGTAGCCTCCAACTCATGGCAATCCTCCTACCTCTGCCTCCCAAGAGCTAGGTTTAAAGGTGTGTGCCACCATGCCCAACTCTTTCTCTCTTTAAAAAAAATTTTTGGTGTGTGTGTGTGCTTGGTGTGCGTGAGTGTAGGTGCACTCATATGTGCTCGGGTGCATGTATGTGTGCAAATAGGTGTACATGCATGTGTGTGAGTGTGTGTAGAGGCTACAGGTCAGTGTCAGGTGTGATCCTTAATTGTTTTCAACAGTGTTCTGTGAGACAGGGTTTTCCACGAAGTCTAGAGCTCACTGAATCGGCTAAACTAACTTGTCAGCGAGCCCCAGGGAGTCCCTGCCTCTGCCTCCCCCGGGCGGGGATTACGCCCACACTCCCACAGCTGGCATTTTGTTTGGCTGCTGGGGATCCATGCTTAGGCCTTCATGCTCGTGCAGCAAGCACTACCCACTGAGCCATCTCCTCAGGCCCTACTTCATATATTTTTAAAAATATCTTTATTTGTCTGCAAGGAGAGAGAGAGGAGAGAGAGAGAGAGAGAGAGAGAGAGAGTGAGAGAGGGAGAGAAAGAGAGAAGGGGGGAGAGGGGCACACCAGGCCACTGCAAATGAACTCCAAAAGTATGCACCATGTTTTGTGCCTGGCTTTATGTGGGTTTTGGGGCATTGAACCTGGGCCATCATAATTGAAGCAAGTGCCTTTAACCACCGAGCTATCTCTCCAGCCCCCCATTTGATATTTTCAACTGTAAGAATTCGACAGTGGCTTACTGCCGGCAGCGTGCCATTTGGGGTCTCTGTGGGTGCAGTGGTTGCCCCACCCCAGGAGGTTCTGCATCTGTCATGCTGCATACAGTGGGTTCCAGTCACAGACACTCTGGCCACCAGGACTGGGACACGGGTGCAGCATCTCTCTGGAAAGGGTTAACATCAGCATTGGGGACTCCTGTGTGGAAAGCCACAGGGGGTGTGTACAAGTGAGGGTGAGGGGCAGGGCTGCGGGGCCCTTGGGAGCGGCTCTCACCTCATCACAGGCCGCGCAGCGTGGCTTCAGGCACTCGGCATGGTGCCTGCCACAGTAGATCTTCCCGTCTTGGTAAAAGTAGATCAGATCCACCAGGAGCTCGTTGCACACCGTGCAGATGAAGCAGGGCGGGTGCCAGCACACACCGTGGCCAGCGCGCGATGCGAACACGGCGATGTCCCCTCCGTTAATCTGGCCTCCGCACTGTGAAGGAAACAGAAACATCGAAGTGGTGCTGTCTCTAAGAGCTGGGCAGAAGTGACATCCACCCACTGCCCACAGCATTTATGTGCCCACTACCCACCGTGCTTCCTGATTTATGCAGATGCCTCTGCCCCAGGGTCTAAGTGACACAAAGATAAAGTCACAGAGCATGAGCCAGACAAACAGAGAGAGATGAATTCTGAGCATCCAGGGACTCTGCAGACACAAGGCCAACGTGCACAGCGAGGTCTCATCACCTCAGAGCATAGCCAGCTTCACCCCAGCAGGACAGGTGGGGAGAGGGGCTTGGCTTGGGCAAGGCTGCCCCAGTGGGAGGAACATGTACAGGCCCATCATGACCTGTCTGTACCCACATAACTTCTCCTGGTGCCCTCTGGGTATGCTTTTAGCATACAACTATCATCTTGTATGATTACAAAACAACATGTTAATAGTCTGTTTATTTGCAAGCAGAAAGAGAGAGAGAAAAGAGAATGAGTATGGGTGTGCCAGGGCCTCCAGCTGCTGCAAATGAACTCCGGATAACATGCACCACTTTGTGCATCTGGCTTTACAAGGGTACTGGGGAATCGAACCCAGGCTGTCAGGCTTTGCAGGCAAGCGCCTTAACCACTAAGCTCTCCATTTCCCAAACAGCTCTTTAGGGCCTAGAATGTGGAGAGGTTTTGGGAGCCTCTTCCCTACCTGGTTTCTCATTTTCCAAAGTTCCTTCCTCTATCCAGAAACAAAGAAGGCAGAAATCAGAGAAATCAGAAATCATGCTTATATTTGAGAGTGGAATAAAACGTTACGTAGTGAGGATCTTGGAGGAGGAGAGAGATGTCTAGCAGTGGGTTTAGAGGCGTGCTCTTGCATCCAGCATGACATTGACCATAAGCTCACAGCCTGAGTCTAGTTGTGCGGCCCACAGGGGGGCTGAGTGCCTTCAAGCCGTCCTCTCAACACTGCCATGGTGTGAACTGCGCCATAGGATGAGGGCAGGAACTTGGGAAATAGTTCCCCGTGTGTGTGACACGATGTCACCCCTTACCTTCCACTGGCCCATGAGAACAGGTAAAATATCCACACACAACTCTACCTCACCCTTCCTGATTCTACAAGGCTTGTTATGAAAGACCTTCCTGTCTCCTGGCATTGTCCTGTGCGGATCCTGGGGATCCGTCCACAGCGTGGGTGACTTTCCTTGCCCTTCAGGTAAGCCTCATTCATGAAGCGTCTGACCTGAGAGCGGAGGAGGTGCTGAACTGAGCATAGCTAATCTTACGTCGGAGCTACCACCTGGCTGCATCTCCAGGAGGGCTTGAGGGGTGCTTTCTGAGGACGGGCACTCCATCACGTGCTGTCTGGCCAGTGGCTTCTTCATTCCATCTACTCCAAGTTTGTCATTTGCTTCTGGGAGATCTCAAAATGGGGCTCCAAAAGGTACCTACTCCCCTAAACAGCCTCCAGCTTCCTCTTTAGTGAGCCAGCTGACCTGTCTGCAGTACCTGCATGGGTCCATCTAGCACCTAGGTTGGAAGTAGTGGCATAAAACCCAGGAGGACTTAGGGAACAGCCAAAAACTGATGATCTTCCATGGAAAGGAGGAGTGGGGTGAGGTAAGCCCAGGGTCGTTAGCTTTCTGCCCTGCTTAATGCCCCATCTACCATGCCATGGGTTCCCATCCTTCAACTCAGTGAGACCGTGGGGAGAATGTAGGGCTGTCTTGCATGTTTCAAAGAACTTTCAAACCCAGAACAAGGCCTTGTAGCACCCTTTCAGAGGGTGTTGGCTCTGGGATAATCCTGGATGACAGACTGATAGATGGCCCTAGCCAATTCTATATTCAAAGGGCCTCATTACAAAATATGAATCCATCACTCCTCTGCCCAGTCTCTCAACGGCTCTCTGTGAACTCTGACACACTCTGCCTAACCTTGCAGTTGGAATGAACTGTCCCCTAAGACTCATGTGTTTTGAAGGCTTGGTCTCCAGCTGCTGGCAATTTGTGAGGCGCAGCATTTGCTGGAGGAGGTGTGTTGTTGGGGGAGGGCTTAGGAATGTTCTAGGCAGCTCATCCTTGCCAGACCTCAGCTCACTCTCGCTGCTTACTGAGGGCTGTTGTGTCAGAGGATGCCAGCCTCTGCACTACCATCTTTCCCCTGCCATTATGAAGCTTCCCCTCACGGCAAAAGCCAAAATAAACCCTCTCCCCCCTCAGCTGCATTTGGATAGGTGTCTTGTCCCAGCAACGTGAACCAACTGTTCTCCTCTTCTGCCCCAGTCACCTTGGCCAATGCACTGTTCTCTGACCATAGAGCATCCTCCTTCCTCAAGGCCTCTACGCTGACTACTTTCTGTGTCCTAAGAACTGCACAACTCATACCCTCATGCCAATTTTTGCTCATCTTTGCTGAGATGTTGCCTTCTAAGTGGGGTTTCCACCTGCCACACTGGTGAAGACCACAGTTGTGCCACCCCACAGCGCTCCCAGAACCGTCCTGCTGGGGTCCTTCCATTTTACTGATTCAGTTTAGTATGTGACTTCTCCCCTACAGCACAACTCCTTCCAAGGGCAAGACTAAGGTGGTCACATCTTTGCTTGTTGTATCTCCAAGGATTAGAAGGAAGCTGGGCAGGGCTGGGGAGAGGGTTCAATTGGTAAGGCATTGGGTGCAAAGCCTAACAATGGTCCTGGGTTCGATTCTCTAGTACTCATGTAAGCCAGATGCACCTAGAGTTTACTTACAGTGGCAACATGCTCTGGTGCACCCATTCTCTCTCTCTCAATAAATAAAAATATTTTAAAAAAGAGAAAGAGGCTGGGCACACTGCAGGTATTTAATGGAGTAGCCGTCGAACATAAGGATGAGTGGAAGGAGCTAGAATGACGCTCCTTGCCTGCCTTGGTCCTAGCTTACCTGTTCACAAATCGCTCCTGTCATGGTGACTGGGAAGGGCCTGACGTTCCCTCGGCCCAAGTTCTCGCGTTTTCTCTGGTTGCTAAACAGCTTCAGTTCCCTCTTCTCCTCTTCATCCAGGGAGCTGCAGTACCGGACCTGAACACACAAGCAGACAGTGTGCAGGAGGAGTCCTCCCATGAGCACCGCAGCCCACGCCAGAGCACTGCCACTGACTACGCCGTCACTGGCCTTTTTCAACTCCTGAGGACTGTTCCCAACCCCAGCTGGGTCTGCACCAAGACTGGTTGCAACCAAAGGCTGTGAGCTCTTAACAGGTCAGCCTCGATGCTGCGCTCTGGCCCTCGCCCCGCACTCAGACCCCAGGCGTCTGAAGAGAACTGGTCATGTCCTTTTAATACTCTCCTTCCAAACCTCCTTGATCTGAAACCTCCCCGAGCGTGACTCCATGCGCATGAGAAGGGGTCGGAGTCAGTTGTTAGCTGGTGCTCCTGGTGCCTGTCCACTACGCTGCTCTGGGAACTGGGAGTGGGCACACTTCAGAGCTAAGACTGCGGGGAGCTGGGACACTGAGTGGAAGGCAGCGCAGGTCATCTGGGCGCAGGAGGGGGAGGCTGGCTGCCTTCCGGGTTTCTGGGCTTCTGCTAATTGTGACAAGTACAAAAGATATTTCATGTTTTGATCAAAACACAAACATCCCACAACTAAGGGAGGGACAGCAGAAGCATTCCACCCAGAACCTTCCATCCTGTCCTCCTGTTTCTGCACATCGTCAACCATGCTATGGTCCTGAACGACTGTTAGTTAACACTGGTGTTAAAATGATTCCCTTATGAGTCTGGGGAGATGGCTTGGCAGTTAAAGGTGCTTGCCTTGCAAAGTCTTCAGGGCCTGGTTCAATTCCCCAGTACCCATGTCAGGCCAGTGGCCACAAAGTGGTGCATATGTCTGGAGGTTGTTTGCGGCAACAACAGGCGCTGGTGTGCTCATACTTAGCCTTTCTTTCTGCCCCCCCTCTCTCAAATAAACATATAAAGATATTAAAAAATGGCTCACTTAACAAAAAGGTGAATGTGAGCTGGACAGATGGCTTAGTGGTTAAGGTGCTTGCCTGCAAAGCCCGAGGACCCATGTTTGACTCTCCACGTCCCACGTAAGCCAGATGCACAAGGTGACACAAGTCCATAAGGTCGCACATGAGCACAAGTTGGCGCACATGTCTGGAGTTCCATCACAGTGGTTGGGGGCCCTGGCGGACCAATTCTCTCTCTAGCATAAAAAAAGGCCAGTCTGTCGGAGTTGCCTCAAGGAAAAAACAAAAGGTGAATGACCTCCCACTGAGCCGGCCTCACATCCATTCAGAGGGCAGTTAATTATCCTGACACTTCTTGTGCGGTGCGGGTGCCTCTTGCCTGCCTGGTTGCTTTTGTAGCTTGAAGGAACCACTATTTGTTCACACTGCTGGTGACTTTTGTCCCCAGCAGCTCACATGGTGCCTCCCAGCACTGTGACAGCCAGGAAAGCTTCCATGTCAGCACCAGCCAGCTTGATTTCTTTCTTTTTTAAATACTTTATTTGCTTATTTATTTGCAAGCAGAGAGAGATGGAGAAAGGGGGGGGGGAATGGGGGTGCTAGGACGTCTAGCCATTGCAAAGGAATTCCAGATTAATGTGCCCCGCTGTGCATCTGGTTTTACATGGGTATTGGGGAATCGAACCTGGGTCACTAGGCTTTGCAGGCAAGTGCCTTAATTACTGGGCTATCTCTCCAGACCCAGCTTGATTTCTTTTTTTTTCTTTATTTAAAATGCTTTTTGTTTATTTTTATTTATGTATTTGAAAGTGACAGAGAAAGAGGCAGATAGAGAGAATGGGCGCACCAGTGCCTCCAGCCACTGCAAACAAACTCCAGACGCCTGCGCCCCCTTGTGCATCTGGCTAATGTGGGTCCTGGAGAATCAAGCCTTGAACTGGGGTCCTTAGGCTTCACAGGCAAGCGCTTAAGAGCTAAGCCATCTCTCCAGCCCTATTTATTTATTTATTTGAGATGGGAAGGAGGTGGAGAGAGAGAGAGAGAGACAGAGAGAGACAGAGAGAGAGAGAGAGAGAGAGAGCGAGCTCCAGGGCCTCTAGCCACTGCAAACAAACTCTAGACACATGCGCCACCATGTATATCTGGCTTATGTGGGACCTGGGGAATTAAACCTGGGCTCTTAGGCTTTGCAGGCAAATGCCTTAACTGTTAAGCCATATGTCTATCCCCCACCCAGCATGATTTCTCTCTCTCTCTCTCTTTTTGGTTTTTCGAGGTAGGGTCTCACTCTAGCCGAGGCTGAGCTGGAATTCACTATGTAGTCTCAGGCTGGCCTTGAACTCACAGTGATCCTCCGACCTCTGCCTCCCAAGAGCTGGGACTAATGGCGTGTGCCACCATGCCTGGCCAGCTTGATTTCTTAATGTCCTGTGATTGTAGTCTAGGGCGCCTTCAGCTAATAGGGTCTTGCCATATGGAACCTAATCAATGGAGATACCAGTAGACACTGGGGAGACTCAAAACTCATGAAAAACATATTGTAAACTGGTCACATTCCCATCAGGTTGTCCTCTTGTGTTCCCCACCCCACCCCGATTCCACTGACAGCCCTCCTCAGCAGGGACATCAGTCATCACTATGGGGTCATGAGTGTACCACCCTGCTCATCAAGAGTGCAGAACCTCACACTAGTCCTTCCCACCCTGTGGCTCTTACATTCTTTCTGCTGCTCTTCTGCAATGTTCCCTGAGCCTTGGAGAGTGTGAGAGAAGCCTCCTTTAATGTTGGGTTCTTAGCAGCCTCTCAACACTATATATATTCATATATTAAAGTGCCCAGTAAAAGTCATAGTTAGAAAGGTAAATGTACTTATTAAGCGGAAAACAGTGTAAGAAGAAAAAAATCAATTAAGATCTGTGCAATGTGGATCCACCCGTATTCTGTTGAGGATGATGGAGGAGGGTATGGGACCTGGCCTTCTCTGAGTTGTTACTGAAAGTTAGTAGTGGCCAGGGGAGCAGGACAGATTTTCCGCAGTGGCATGGCCACCAGTAAGTTACATATATTCTGGTTAATACTCCCCCATCCAAGCCCTTGCAGACAAACCTAGTTGAACTCAGTGGGTCTCACACACACACAAGAAAAATAAGACATCAAAATAGAGGCAGGGCTGGTTGTGAAGACGAAGGGGTCCAGTGGAAGCTGGTCAGGGAGGGGGTCTATGAGAACGTAATGGGAGCCGGGCATGTGGCGCACACCTTTCATCCCAGCACTTGGGAGGCGGAGGCAGGAGGATTGCCGTGAGTTCAAAGCCACCCTGAGACTATACAGTGAATTCCAGGTCAGCCTGGGCCAGAGTGAGACCCTACCTTGAAAATCCAAACAAAAGGCTGGAGAGATGGCTTAGTGGTTAAATGCTTGCCTGTGAAGCCTAAGGACCCCGTTTCAAGGCTCGATTCCCCAGGACCCATGTTAGCCAGATGCACAAGGGGGCGCATGTGTCTGGAGTTCATTTGCAGTGGCTGGAGGCCCTGGCACGCCCGTTCTCTCTCCCTCTATCTGCCTATTTCTCTCTCTGTCTGTGACTTTCAAATAAATAAATAAATAAATAAAAATAAAAAAAAAATCCAAATAAACAAACAAACAAAGAAGTAAAGGGAGAGGATTATGATGAAAATAAATAATGTACATGTGTAAAAATGGTCAATAAAAATAACAAAAGCAGGCCAGGTGTGGTGGTGCATGTCTTTAATCTCAGCACTCTAGAGGCAGAGGTAGGAGGATCACCATGAGTTTGATGCCAGCCTGAGACTACAGATGGAGTTCCAGGTCAACTTGGGATCATGAAATAACAACAATCCCATTAATAATAATAAATAATAACAACAACAACAGTAATAGTAATAATAATAAAAATAGCCATCTGCAAAAACCAGAGAGTGACCCTGAAACTAGAGAACAAGACCACACTGTGGCCACTCCACTTTCAGGACATCCTAATGCTGAGGTTCTCTGGTGTTCCCAGCTCAAACTGGAGTCTACAGCAGTCTAGAGGCGTGTGGTGCCTGCTGGGGGCACACTGGCATTTCCTCATCATTCAGTCACTCCCCCGCAAAGACTAATTAATTTAAAAGAGGGTGACCCTCTCAGTGCAGGTTCAGTTTTACTTACAGCCATGCTCCTACCCCACTCTAGGCCACCTTTACACCTTCCCTTGTGAAATGTGGTCCTGAAACCACCCTGTGTTTTACTTTGGAGTAATTTGGATATTTGAGATGTTAACTGCGTGGCTCAGGTCCTTTGTTACAAAGATGGTTAAAGGGAAAAATTTCCACTAAGACAGTTGAACTAAGACAGCTGTGTCTATCCAAATTGTCTTATCAGGATGAAAAGACGGTGATGACATATTCGCTTTACAGCCAAAGGGGTCATGTCACCGTGTCACATGAGCTGATTCTGCCCACTGAGTTCTATGTACCACCTTCCTACCAACAGGAAATGGTAATTTGAATGGTGTCCCTTTCCGTGAAAGCATAGTTAACCATAAACAGAACAAGCCAATAAGAAGCATGGGCGGGCCGGGCGTGGTGGCGCACGCCTTTAATCCCAGCACTCGGGAGGCAGAGGTAGGAGGATCGCCGTGAGTTCAAGGCCACCCTGAGACTACAGAGTTAATTCCAGGTCAGCCTGGACCAGAGTGAGACCCTACCTCGAAAAACCAAAAAAAAAAAAAAAAAAAAAGAAGCATGGGCGGGCAGCTCACATACCTCCCTCAAGCAAAAAGAGGCTTTTTATTTAAAATCTTCAAGTGAATGTCCCAGAAAGAGAACTGCAGGTATCTGAACGACCAACAAATGACATTTTATGGGCATGCTTTTGAAGAAAGGCACACCCATTCTGCTGGTAAAAACCCCATGTGTTCCCTTCCAAATTAGCTAGCTGGGCATCAGGTTACAATGCCTGCTCTGAACTTTAAAGGAGACAGGATTATTTGTAATTGCTTTATGCATTCTGAAATAAGTAATAGGAAAGAGAATCGCGTCTTTCCTCCTAGATAGTTCTTTCAGTTGTTTTAGTTTTTGACACACTACCACACTCAATCATTAATTGTTCTTTTCTGCAATGCTGACACTCAAATCCAAGTCCTATACATGCTAGGCAAGTGCTCTACTGTGAACTGCAACCCCAGTCTCCCCGATTGAGCCTCTCAAATGATCCCCTTTTACTCAAACATGGGAAAACAACACTAAAAAAAAGTAACCACCACTCAGGTTCCCTGGGACCCAGCCTGTGTATAGAATGAGCTGGTAGAAGTTAGTGTCCACCTGTCTACAAGGGTAATTTTTCATTTCAATTAAAAACTTTAATTTCAAGCCGGGCGTGGTGGCGCACGCCTTTAATCCCAGCACTCGGGAGGCAGAGGTAGGAGGATCTCTGAGAGTTCGAGCCCACCCTGAGACTACAGAGTGAATTTCAGGTCTGCCTGAGCCACAGTGAGACCCTGCCTTGAAAAACCAAAAACCCCCCCCCGCAAAAAAAAAAAACCACTTTAATTTCATTAAACATTTAAAATTTTTTTGTTTATTATTTATTTATTTATTTGAGAGTGACAGACAGAGAGAGAGGCAGATAGATAGATAGATAGATAGATAGAGAGAGAGAGAGAGAGAGGGAGAGAATGGGCGCGCCAGGACGTCCAACCACTACAAACGAACTCCAGACGCATGCGCCCCCTTGTGCATCTGGCTAACGTGGGTCCTTAGGCTTCACAGGCAAGCACTTAACTGCTAAGCCATCTCTCCAGCCCTAAAATATTTTTATTTGTTTCTTTGAGAGAGTTGGAGAAAGTCAGAGAGAAAGAGGTGGACAGAGAGTGAACATGGACATGCTAGGGCCTCCTGCCACTGCAAACAAACTCCAGATGCATACACCACTTTGTGCATCTGGCTTTGGGTCGGTATTGGGGAATTGAACCTGGGCCTGTCAAGCTTTGCATGTAAGTGTCTTCAACCACTGAGCAATCTCTCCAGCCTCTATACTTTCATTTTAAATATAGGACCACATAGTACACTTTCACAGGATCCTAATTTTTTTTTTTAAAAAGAAATAACCTAAAAATTCCTTTCCAACTTAGAAACCCAATTACCTCTAGCACAGTTTTCTAAGCATGCAGATGATCAGTGTGAGTTCAGGAATAAGAAACCCTCACAGAGCTGTGTCTGTGTTCAGAAAAGGACAGGAGACACCAGCATGTTTGCAACAGTGCAGATAATCACCCTGCCAAGCCGGATGTCACTATGCAAAAATTACAGCTATTGAGAACTGCCGATCTGGACATGTAACTTCTACACCATGACATGGAAAACTTGCACACTCATTTCCCATTCAATGGTGCTGAAAATCGGAGACACTCACAATGTCTCTACCAGGCCTGAAATGGCCCAGGGCATCTCGGTCATTTCTCCAGGCCCACAGGCAACTGACAGGACACATTCTTCCAGACAGAAAACCCGGGCTGGGGCTTTGAAGTTTTAACGCTGCCTGGTTACTGCAAACAGCCAGTCATGCCAGGCTCTGTGTCTAATGCAGTGCAGAGTGAGACTCTGGTTTCTGGCCAGAACTTTTCAGAAGGGTTGGTTAGCTTCTTCCGGCTCAAACTACAGAAGCTAAGATGTAAAATCAATTGCCAGAGGTTTTCTTTGGCAATGTCATCAACTGCAGCTGTGGGGAAGGAGGGGACAATTTATAGAGGGTCCTGGGAGCCATCCTTCAAGCCCCCTCCCCGCCCCCTTACCTCGTTGTCGTGAGGCGGCAGCTGGTGCAGGAGCTGTTTGATTCGCAGTTTCTCTCCAGGACTGTTGACATAGGGGACCTTCTCTTCCGGGAGGCAGTTATAGTACTGGTGTACCTGAGGGACAGAACCCGGAGAACATTTGCCCGTTACTCAGCGCGTGCCACCTCCCAGCGTCACCAGGACGAGGGCTCCCAGCAGGATGCCACAGCAGTCCGCGTCTGTCTCCCACCTCCCTGGAGGATACCCAGCTGCCCTTCCCACTGTGCGCGTCAAGAGTCCTTGCGGGCAGTGCCAAATAAGTGATGCCCCCCCCCTTCCCTGTGGGGCCTTCCCTCTCCGGAGGGCAAAAAGCAAGCCAAAGACCATTGTTAGCAAAGGAGCATTGGACAGGTGCGGAGAGGAGGCCGGGGGTCAGAACCTTCTCTGCGGACACCTGAGACAAGGCTGCCTTGACCATTTTCTGTCTTGCCCGGCGCACGGGAGACGCCGCCCCAGCCCAGGGATTTGTCAGCGCCTGTCTTGTCACAGCTCGTCTGTGGATTCCTGGGGATCTCAGCCTCCACCTACGGTAAAAGCCCTCTAGGTCTTGAGGCCTTTGCAAGTCAGGCATCAGCTGACGTTCACCTGGAGGAAGCTAAACCTGGGGAGCAGACCTGGCTTTCCGCATCACCCTTAGCTGAGGACTTTCCCACGTGCTGCAACACCCCTGCTGCTCGCTGTATTTCCTGAAATCCAACCACGTCTAACAACTGGGGGAAAGTGCCAAGCATGTCATTGTGCCCAAGGAAAGAAAACAGACCTTCTGCCACCAGACCGCAGGCAGAACCAGGGGAGTGAAAACAGACAGGTATGAAGGTGTGTTAGCACACAGGAGAGGCAGCCCCGCCCCCCGGGCTCCGACAACTGGAAGATGCGCTTCTCTGAGTGGCAAGAGCAGCTCTTATGCAACAAGTAACTTGTTCAACAAGCTGGAGAAGACGGAGATGGAGCCCTGGAGGCACTGTATCCTTTATGCTCCGCACACTCTCAATTCCTCTGCATTAGGGAGCAGTGGATGTGGGCACATGTTTTGGGAATGCCAGGGGCACGGAACTGAGAAAGTTCTGTGTCCTTTAATCTCCAGAAACCAAGCATCACGAGTGTTAGAAAGGCGAGCAGGTCGTGGCCTGTGGTGACAGGGCCTTAAGCGACGTGAGAGCCGTCTTTATTTTCATACCCAATGGCTGGAACCATCCACCACCGTGTGCTTATCACCCTCCAAACCAAATCCCATAGACAACCACAGACGGGCTTCTTGTCACCAGCTGGCTGGCGCTCGGCTGGCTGTGAACCTCCCTGGAGGCCCCTGGCTGGGAGCCACATCCTGGAGGCTAGAATGGCTCTGGGGCCGGTAGGCTACTCCCACACCGCCGGCACTCCTGAGGAGCAGCTGTTCATATCCTAAATTAGTTTGGGATTAAGAGCTGACTATCTGGCCATCAGGCTGGTGCACTGTTCCAGGAATGCCCTCAGGAGAGTCCCTATACCATGTGCCCCCCGGGACATCAGCCATGTGTGGTTTGTGCAGTTTGGGGATTGAGCTTTGCTTCCTGGGGTGGCTTGAATCGCATGTTCCCCATGGGCTCCTGTGTTCTGAATGCTTGGCTCCCAGCTGATGGCAATTTGGGAGGCGGAGCCTTGCTGGAGGAGGTGTGTTGTTGGGGGAAGGCTTAGGGGTGTTATAGCCAGCTCCCCCTTGCCACAGTTTGGTTCACTCTCCTGCTGCTCTTTCCCACCTGCTGTGGGGAGGTGATGTCCAGCCTCTGCTCAGGTCATCCTTTCCCCTGACATCAGGGAGCTTCCCCTGGAGACTGTAAGCCAAAATGAACACATTTCCCCCCATCAGCTGCTTTTGGTCGGGTGCTTTGTGCCAGCAGCGAGGAGGTCACTGCAGCACCTCCCAAGTCAAAATACTGCGTATAAAGCCCTGTTCTACGCTGGGCACAGTGGCACACACTTGCCAGTACTTGGGAGACTGAGGCAGGAGGATCCCAAATTTGAGGTTAGCCTGGACTATATAGTGAAACCCGGCTTCAACAACAGGAAGAAAAAAAAAACAGTGAAGGAACGAAGGAAGGGCAGGGGGAGGAGATGAAGGAGGCTGGGAATGAAAAGTAAAAAGGAGGAAGGAAGACGGCCTTTTCCTTCTCATTCTTATAGTTCCCACGCTCATCCGTGGTACCAGTGACAACGCTGACGTGACACGAGGCCACACTGGGTGAGGCGGTTAGAGAGCTGGAGCCCGACCCTGTCAGTCCTGCACAGGACCCTCACCGCACTCCCTTCACGTCTCACAGCGGTCACCCCTGAGAGCCCATCCTCACTGGCACTGTGAGCCAAGCCTGTCGTTATGCAGTCACAACAGAGAAGGTGCCCACGGTGGCTGGCACCTTCTCTATACTTCCCCAGCATGGCAGGCTGATCCAAACCTCTAGTTGTGGTTCCATCATTTTCAATCTGTAGGTTCCCATGCAAAACTCATTCATTTTACAAGTCTCCCAATAATTCCTTGGGTAAATATGTTAAAATAGTTTTTCCCGGGCTGGAGAGATGGCTTAGTGGTTAAGGCGCTTGCCTGCAAAGCCAAAGGACCCTGGTTCGATTCCCAAAACCCACATAAGCCAGATGGATAAGGTGGTGCATGCATGTGGAGTTTGTTTGCAGTGGTTGAAGGCCACGGTGTGCCCAATCTCTTGCTCTCTCTGTGTGCCTCTTTCTCTCTCTCTCTCCCTCTCAAATAAATAAATAAATAAAAATTTAAAAATATTAATTTTTTTTTCTCCCAAGGCCACCAATAATTTGATGGGTGACTTAATCACATCCTTAGTGAGGTGTAGGTTCCCAGACCAGTCAACTCATGTGTGTTAACAACCGACCAAGTCACTTCCTATCTGGGGAAAGAAGAGTTTGTCCTTCATGACTTCCAGTCCTCTGCTACGCGTGTTCAGGCTGGTCACATTTGTTCCAGAGCCTCCCGGGGTTTAGGTACCAGATGTCTCAAGGGGACCTGGAGCAAAAGCGTTAGGGACAGCGGCAGGAGAGGGCCAGTCAGCTCTCACGAGTCCCTGGTAGGTCTATGTGGAGACACAGAAGTGCGTGTGGCTTCTCTGGCATCGTCTCCATGCACCAACTCCAACCAGACCAGTGGAAACAGGCAAATAGTAATAAAAGTGCACTTTACTGCACTGTAATGATTCAGTTTGGCACTACCTCTGCCGACGGTAACCCTGCGGGTGGCTCGTTTTTGCCCAAACATAGCCACTTGTTCAATAAGCAAACACAGCGGAGTTCTGTCCGTCCCTGGAGTCTGTGACTGAGAGTTACCTGGCATGCCGGGAAGTGTGTATAGTTCACCGTGAGCCGTTCAAGCGTAGATCTACCGCGTGTGGCGAGAAGTGGGGTAAGGGTGTCCTGCAATGCTGCCCTGGGTGTGTGCGGTCACACTAGGCACGCGTGCCCAGGACAAAAGCACTGGGGACACAACAGCCTGACTGAGGAAAAGGAAGTGAGCTGAAGGCTTTTTATTTCAGGGGTTCCGCCCAGACAGGGTATCTTGGCAGAGGCTTCTGTTTGTGTCAGACACGTGGGCAAGAACTTCAGCCAGTATGCAAACACTCTACAAGGTGAGGCCTCGCCTGGTTGTGGAGCCTGGGCTCTTTGCAGGAACTGACATAGGGTAGCATTTCTGATGGGTGGCGATGGAAGTTGGTGTCTGTGACTACATTTGGGAGAAGAGCACTCACTTGATGCAAAAAGTGTGCTGAAATAAACAGAGTGAGGACTGGAGAGATGACTCCGCGTTTAAAGGCACTTGTTTGCAAAGCCTGATGGCCTGGGTTCAATTCTCCAGTACCCAAGTAAAGCCAGATGCACAAAGTGGCACATGAATCTGAAGTTCATCTGCAGTGGCATGAGGCCCTGGTGGCCCATTTTCTCTGTCTCACTCAAATAGCTAAAAATATTTTTTTTTAAAAAAAGTGAGCACATGACTTTATTCGGTGCAATGAGTGTCCCACCTTAGCTTGTGTCATGATCACCAGGAGGTGTGTTAAGACATTTATTTCTAATCCAGTAGGCTGGAGTGGGACTCTGTAACTTGTGTTTATCACCATTTCTCAGGTCCATCGATCATACCTTGAGAGTGCTAAGAAATACCGAACCCAGAAATTTCAAAGGAGGAAGAACTTGTTGGACCCCCACCCCGTTTGCCAGAAGTCTCCTCTACAGCTCAGGAGATGACAGAACAGGGAGATTCTACTGCTCTGGGGAGAACAGTGAACCATAAGGGCAAAGGGCACATGTTTGGGGTGGGCACATTGTTTGGCATCTTAGAGCAAGAACCCAATAAGAGCAAGCCACACACTCTTGTCTGGTCCCAGAAGACACTGTCCCTAAGCGGAGACTCCCGAACTACTCATTGACTGAGCAACTCTTAGGTCTGAAGTAGTTTTATTTACTTTCAGTGTTTATTTTTACTTTTCTAATAACATTAATATTTATTTATTAATTAATATAAGAGACAGGGGGCACGAGAAAGAGTGAACAGGCACATCAGTGCCTCTCACTATTGCAACAAACTCCAGACACATGTGCCACTTTGTGCATCTGGCTTTATGTGGGTCCTGAGGAATTAAACCTGGGTCAGCAGATGTAAGAACATGCCATTAACTGCTGAGCCCTCTCCCCAGCCCAGGCCCTGCTTTTCCAAGGCGGGCTCTAGGGAGTAGAACTCATCAGGAGGCTCTCATGTTCAAGCAGCAAGTGCTCTTAGCCAGTAAGCCACCTTCCCAGCCCCAGGCCCAGCTGTATCCTTTATTCTTTTTTCTTTTTTTGAGGTAGGGTCTCACTCTAGTCCAGGCTGACCTGAACTCACTCAATAGTCCCAGGCTAGCCTCAAGCACACAGTGATCTCTCTACCTCTGCCTCTCCAGTGCTGGGATGAAAGACTGCACCACCACACTCGGCTCATGCTCAGCCTTTTCAGTGCGTATTCTAGGGAGTCCAACTTGGTGGTCTCTGCCCCAAGAGACCCTCAGGCTTAAGCAGCAAGGGCTCTTAACCATGTGCCATCTCTCCAGCCCCTGACATGCTTTTATGTGCAGTAGTCACAAGTCCCATGGGCACTGAGAGCATTTCATGTTCACTAGGCTGAAAAATCCCCACAGTTAAAGGAAGAGTCGGGGCTGGAAAGATGGGTTAGTGGTTAAGGTGCTTGCCTGCGAAGTCTAAGGACCCAAGTTCAACTCTCCAGATCCCATGAAAGCCAGATGCACAACGTGACACAGTGTGCAAGGTTGCACATGCTCACAGGACAGCGTATGTATCTGGAATTTGGTTGCAGTGACTGGAGGCCCTGGTGCACCAATTCTCTCTCTCTCATTAAAAAAAGAGAGCCAGGGCTGGAGAGATGGCTTAGCGGTTAAGGCACTTGCCTGCAAAGCCTGAGAATCCAGGTTCAATTCCTCAGTACTCATGTAAGCCACTGCAACCATTTTCTCTCTACCTGCCTCTCCCTTTCTCAACTAAATGAATAAGTAAAAGCATTGAAAATAAAGAGTCACCTGGGAACTTGGCTTCCTTCTCCCATTGTGTTCCTTGGGGACTCTCAGTCTTTATCAAGCAGAAAAGGCTGCCAGACGGACGCACAAAGAGAAAAGCCTCGATATAGTGTATTCTCAACATACCCACATGGCTGACCGTGGAAATGATGAATGCGTTTGTCTTTGATGTTCTCCCCGGATGCTTATACACGCCCAGGTGATTTTGCTCTAGTCACCGACACATAAGGAAGTGACTTGTTTGAGCGCTTTTTCATGAGGCTAAGCAGCTGGCCAAGGTCCTGTTCGCCCATTCTCTTCTTGCTTTCTGCCTGAGGGGTAAACAGAAGGGCCGGAGCTCCCCACTATGTATAATGAAGCAAACGTAAGAATGGAATTTGTGGACCGAGAATGCTAGAACAGAAAGTCAGGAGCCTGCATTGCTTAAAAATTATGCCTTGAGAGGGCTGGAGAGATGACTTGGCAGCTAAGGTGTTTGCCTGCAAAGCCTAAGGACCCAGATGTACAAGGTAGCGCATGTGTCTGGAGTTTGCTTGAAGTGGCTGGAGGCTCTGGCACACTCATTCTCTCTCTCTGCCTCTTTCTCAAATAAATAAACAAAATATTATTAAAAAGTTATATAAAAAATTATAGCCAGGCATGGTGGCACATGCCTCTAATCTCAGCACACAGGAGGCAGAGGTAGGAGGATTGCCCTGAGTTCGAAACTATATAGTGCATTCCAGGTCAGTCTGGGCTAGAGTGAGACCCTACCTCGAAAAACAAAAACAAAAAACAAAAAAAATTATGCCTTAGACTGGGGAGATGGCTTAGCAGTTCAAAGTGCTTGCTGGTAAAGCCTCCCAGCTCAGATTCAATCCCCCAGCCACCCACATAAAGCCACATGGGCATTCATTCACACCAGCAAGAGATCTTAGTGTGCCTATGTGCGCAGGCAATAAATAAGACAATTTGAAAATTATGCCTTGTAATGATAATACCTACCCTGGATTGCCTATATCTGAACTTCCTTTGCCAGTGAGAGAAAGAAAGTCAGTGACAGAATGGGCACACTAGGGGGCCTCCAGCCACTGCAAATGAATTCCAGATGCATGTGCCACTTTGTGCATCTGGCTTTATGTGGGTACTGGGGAATCAAACCTGGGTTATTAAGCTTTGCAGGCAGTGCCTTAGCTGCTGAGCCAGCTCTCCAGCTCGAGAACTGATTTCTTTGAGTGTTGATTACTAGGCAGCAAGTGCCATTCCCTATGGATACGGCTGTGGTTCTTCCACGTGAGCACACACTAAGATCAGTACTGAGCAGCACGGCCGTTTTCATTCCCCTGGGTCTGCAAAGTTCCTGGGAAGCCTGCATTTGGAACAAATACTCCACAACGCACTGCGGAAAAACACAGGTTGAAGGGGAAGGAGAAAGGATTCCTTAAGACACGGTAAAGACCCCTGAAATGGGCTGGGGTGATGGCTCAGTGGGGAGTGACTGCTGTGTGAACCCGAGGACCTGAGTTCGGAACTGAGACGGCCTTGGCCTGCTTCCCTTCAAAGACCTTCATAGCTCTGGACCCCTTGCCCACGACCCCTCCTTCCTCCAGAGTGTGGGCACGGGGCCTCCATGCACGCCGGACGCCAGACAGGAGCTCGGCTGTCATAGGTGCTCAATACGTGCTCGTTGAGTGAATGAATGAACGTTGTGCTCAGACCTCGTCTGTCTTGCTGTCAGGTTCATCAAAGGCTTTAGATGGGCATATGTGGCAAGAGCAAACACCAAGCAGGTTCTAAGAGAAGCCAAGAGACTGCCAAGCAGCACGCGCCCCTCACCCTATCCACCCTTGCATCTCCTCCAGAGATGATGGCTGGGCTGTGAGGGGAAGATGCCAAGCAGAGGAGCATAGAGTAACAGTCCACGGCTTCTTTTTGAGGAAGGGACAAAGGCATCTACATTTGAAAGCAGAGAAGTCTTTTTTTTTTTTTTTAAGTTAGCATTTGGACAAATTTAGGAAAAGAAAGTTGTTCTGTTCTAAGCAGGTGCTGCAACTCAAAGTCACGTGGGCTGTTCTGTTCCTTCTCTGCTGGCCCTGGCTCCAGTGCTTCCCATGGAGGAAGTTTATAACATTCTACTTCAGTGTTTAGTTAGAAAATACTTTCTGTTCCGTTTGAAGCCTTATCCGTCAGTTACTTATTTTATCCTGTCTGCAAGAAAAGGCCTCAGAGGGTTGCTTAGCAATTAAGGCGGTTGTCTGTGAAGCCTAAGGACCCAGGTTTGATTCCCCAGTACGCATGCAAACCAGATACACAAGGTGGCACAGCATCTGGAGTTTGTTTGCAGTGGCTGAGGCCCTGGTGCACCCATTCTTCCCCCCCCCCCCCGCTCTCTCTCTCTCTCTCTCTCTCTCTCTCTCACACACACACACACAAAAGAACAACAACAACAAAAGGCCCCAGAGCTGGGGCTGGTGTCAAAGGCCTGTCATCCCAGCTACTCAAGAGGCTCAGGCAGGAAGGTGCCAAGTTCGAGGCCAGCCTGGACAACTTAGTGACACCCTGTCTTAAAAAAAAAAGTAAATCCAGGTATGGTAGTGAACACCTTTAATTCTAGCACTCAGGAGGCAGAGGTAAGAGGCCCACGGTGAGTTCAAGGACAGCCTGGGATTATAGAGTGAGTTTCAAGTCAGCCTGGGCTAGAGTGAGACCCTACCTTGAACAAAAACAAAGAACAAGGCTGGGGATGCAGCTCAGCTGTAGAGTGCCTGCCTGGCCTACACATGTCTCTAGGGTCAGTCATCAGAGCACAAGAAGAAGAGAAAGAAAAAAAAACCAGAGAAAGGAAGGGAAGGAGGAAGGGACGGGGGAGGAAGAGAGGGAGTTAGGAAGGAAGGGCGGGAGAGAGGGAGGGAGGGAGGGAGGAAGGAAGGAAGGAAGAAAGGAGGAAGGAAGAAACTAGGAAGGAAGAAAGGGGGAAGGAAGGAAGGACCAGCGAGCCCGAAATGGAAGTGAGCCACCAAGAGACTCTCCCAGCCCGATGTTCTCACCTGTGACAGCTGTGTGCATGCCTTCCTGGAAACTCCACGGTGGCCTCAGTTTTCTTTTCTCTTTTTGGCAAAAGTTTCAGTATTGTCTTTAGACAAAACACTCACACACGGATGAAAGCTAATGCAGTAGCTTCCCGCAGTGATCAGGTTCTGGATGGGGGCAGGAGTGTTTGAGTTCAAGCCGAGGGTCTTCCTCCTAGCTAGCTGAGGAAGCTCCGTCACGTCTCAAAGAATTGGCATTTCCATGTGTAAGATGGGGACAAATGCACCCCCTTAAAAAGCAGGATGAAGCCAGGTATGGTGGTGCATGCCTTTAATCCCAGAACTCGGGAGGCAGAGGTAGGAGGATCGCTGTGAGTTCAAGGCTAGCCTGAGACGACACAGTGAATTCCAGGTCAGCCAGGGCTAGAGTGAGACCCTACCTTGAAAAACTGGAGAAAAAAAGAAGCAGGATGAGGCTCAGATGAAAAATGTGACCAGCACGGTGACCAAGTGCTCAGCCTAGTGCGTAATTCAGAACTGCTACTTTATGAGCAGAATCATTTCTCCTCCACTATTCATCTGTGGTATCGCTTAACCCCTATGGGCTTGTACTTAGAGATGGGATCTTTAATGAGGTCACTGAGGTTAACCGAGGTCACATCTGTGGGTCTTGCTAACAGAAATGGAGTCCTTCAGGAAGAGAGACATTAGGGACACATGCAGGGACGCTGTGAGGAGGTGGCCCCATCTGCAAGGTAGGCAAACAGACTTCATCAGGACCAGCAACTTGACCTTGACCTGCCGGCGTCCAGAAATGTGAGATGCCATGTGTGGTGTGAAAGCCACCCCATCTGCAGTCACGTGTGAGGGATGCCAGGTGGGCAAACCTAATCTGCTTCATGCAGGAAATTGACTGAGGCATAGGGCAGGGAACACTGACCCATTAGGTTGTGGGAAGTACCAATCTGGTAGACGAATGAGCAAGACAAAAATAGGACAATGCAGATCCTCAGAGGGCTGGAGAGATGGCTGAGCAGTTACGGTGCTTGTCTGCAAAGCCTACAGCTCAATGCCCCAGGACCCATGTAAAGCCCGATACATAAGGTAGCGTGTACGTTTGAGTTTGTTTGAGGTGGCTGGAGGCCTTGGGGTGCCCGTTCTCTCTGTTTATCTACCTTTCTCTCTCTCAAACAAACAAAAATGTTCCTGAATTAAAAAATAAATTAAAAAAAGACACCCAGAGATGCTGAAATACTACAAAAGGCTCAGTGAGCCCAGAACTCAAGTGTGGCTTGGTAATACCTTCTCAGTTTTCATGGGATCCACTGTCCCCAGCAGCTCATGTCAAACCACCAGTGTGGCCACCTGGGTGGAGAGTGGGGGAGAGACGCACGGCGCGTGGGGTGCTGGGCATGTCTGCCCACTGTGCAGTGCAAACCCGAGGGCAACGGGCCAAGTGACAAGAGGGGTGAGTTTTGACGATCATCTTTGCTTTGAGTATAACATAGTTAACTATAAATTAATATGGCTAAATTTTATAGTCAATATATTCATTAGTTAGCTTACGAAAGTCCTAAGTGGGCTAGAGACATGGCTCAGCATTCATTTATTTTATGAGTTCTGTGCACAGTGTGTAGACAGCCGTGTTGGTACCATCCTTAGCCTCCTCCCTGTCCTCCCCACTCTGCAGGGACCCTCTCATTGGGGAATGTGGGTTGTGCAATGTGGGGGTAGCCATCAGTTATGGGGAAGAGGCAATGTCTCTGTGCATAATGTCCCAACTGTGGCTCTAACAATCTTTCTGCCCCCTCTTCCGCGAATTTCCCTGAGCCATGTTGGGTTCGTTTTAGGTCTACTTCAGTGATGAGGTCTTGAGAGCCTCTGTGTCTCTGGATATCTGGTTTGGTGGGAGCTGAGTGTTCTCTGTGTCTATCTCCTTCACCCTTGTGCTGGTACCAGGTTCACCAAGAAAGCAGCACTCTTGCTCAGTTCCCTAGTTACTCTGTGGTTTCAGCTGGGGCCCTGGTGAAGTGCGATGGGCTGGTTCTCTCCTCAGGATCTGCATCCTTCTTTCCTTCCCCGGGAGGTGAGGTGTGCTTAGGCGGATGCCATCTTGACCGGAAGTCCAAGGTCTGTTTATTTTTTAATAGCCACTACAAACAAACTCCAGATGCATGTGCCACTTTGTGCATCAGGCTTTATGTGGGCACTGGGAGTCGAACCTGGGTCTTTTTAGGCTCTGCATGCAAGTGCCTTAACTGCCAAGCCATCTCTCCAACCCCACAAGTTGTGTTTTTAAGCATGACAGTTAGAGGAGGTCAGCAGCTCTTACTTAAAAGGTATAAAATTTTCCACTTTATAGCTAAACAAGTTGGGGCTTACTGTAGTGGCCCCCAGCCGCATGTGTTTGAATATAGTCCCTCAGGTGGAGGCACTGTTTGGGAAAGCTATTGAGCCTCTGGGAAGTGCAGCCTTGCTGGAGAAAGTAAGTCACCGGGGGACAGGCCCTGGGCGTTACATGGACCAGCCCCAAGTGTCACACTGTGCTGGCTTCTGCTGATCCGCCCCTGCTGAGGTGAAGACGTGATGCCAGCTCCCTGATCCTGTCTTGCTTCCCCAGCCATGACGAAAGGGAAGCCCTTGAAACTGTAAGCTGAAATTAGCCCGTTCCTCCCATAAGCTCCTCTGGTATGACTGCCACACTCACCCAGTGTGGTGGTCTGACTCAGGTGGCCCCCGTAAACTCAGGTGTTCTGGACGCCTGGTTTCCAGCTGATGGAGATTTGGGAATTAACGCCTCCTGGAGGCAGTGTATTATTAGGGGCGGGCTTGTGGGTATCATAGCCAGTTTCCCCATGCCAGCGTTTGGCACACTTTCTTAAATTTTTTTTTGTTCATTATTTATTTATTTATTTGAGAGCAACAGACACAGAGAGAAAGACAGATAGAGGGAGAGAGAGAGAATGGGCGCGCCAGGGCTTCCAGCCACTGCAAACGAACTCCAGACGCGTGCGCCCCCTTGTGCATCTGGCTAACGTGGGACCTGGGGAACCGAGCCTCGAACCGGGGTCCTTAGGCTTCACAGGCAAGCGCTTAACCGCTAAGCCATCTCTCCAGCCCTGGCACACTTTCTTGTTGCTATTGTCCACCTGATGTTGGCCAGGGGGTGATGTCCATCCTCTGCTCATGCCATCGTTTTCCCCCTGCCATCATGGAGCCTCCCCTTGAGTCTGTAAACCAAAATAAATCTTTTTTCCCACAAGCTGCTCTTGGTCGGATGATTTCTGCCAACAATGCGAACTTGACTGCAACATCTAGAATTCAGGCGAGGAAAACTGCATCCATGTTCAGGGTTTCAGTCTTGCTTCTGAGAGCTAATGGTAGGGCGCCATCTTGCTGTACCTCAGCTGGTCACATCGGTGTTGTACAACTCAAATAATTTGGTCCCTCTGTGTATGTGTGCTAATACTGGCCACGGAAACACTGTGTGCATAGACTTGTGATGATGTTGGTGAGGAAGCAAGATTGCAAAATATTCAAGATCGTAAATAATGAGGATCAAACACATCGTCAGCTATCTGCCATGCTGAGAAGTAAAGGCCAAACCAGGCTTTTTAGTTATACCTGGCTTAAAAATTTCATATCTTGGAGTCAGGTGTGGTAGCACACATCTTTAATCTCAGAACTCAGGAGGCACAGGCAGGAGGATTGCCGTGAGTTTGAGGCCACCCTGGGACTACACAGGGAATTCCAGGTCAGCCTGAGCTAGAGTAAGACTCTACCTCGAAAAACAAACAGACAAACAAAATTCATATCTTGTGTGGCTACAGAGATAGCTCAGAGGTTAAGGAATTGCCTGAAGTGTCTAATGATCCAGGTTTGATTACCCAGCATCCAAGTAAAGCCAGATGCACATAGTGGTGCATCCACCTCGAGTTTGTTTGTAGTGGCTGGAAGCACCCATTCTCTCTCTCTTGTCTCCTTGCTCCCTCTGTCTGGTGGCAAATAAATAAATAAAAATTAAAATAAAAAATGCATATCTTCCCATTGTCTCCATAGATGAGTCAAGATTACATTTTGCCCCCTACATTTTAAAAAATATTTGATTTTATCTTATTATGATTTTTTATTTTAGAGAGCTAGAGACAGAGGGAGGGAGGGAGAGAGAGAAAATTGGCATGCCAGGGCCTCAGCCACTGCAATGAATGCCAGACCCTTTCGCCATCTGGTGAGCATGTGCGAGCTTGGGCTTGCCTCACCTTTGTGCATCTGGCTTATGTGGGATGTGGAGAGTAGAACATGGGTCCTTAGGCTTTGCAGGCAGGTGACTTACCTGCTAAGCCATCTCTCCAGCCCCAATATTTTTATTTATTTATTTATTTCAGAGAAAGAGGAGAGAGGTGGAGAGAGAAAGAGAGAGAGAGAGCGAGCGAGCGAGAGAGAGAGAATGGGTGTGCCAGGGCCTCAGCCACTGAAAACGAACCCCAGACACATGTGCCACAATGTGCACCTAGTTTGTATAGGTTCTGGAGAATTGAACTTGGGTTCTTAGGCTTTGCAGGCAAGTGTCTTAACCACTAAGCCATCTCTCCAGCCCTTAGCCCTGTATTTGGTCAGTAGATGAACAATGTAGTCCCAGTTCATTCTTTGAGCTGGTGATTCCCACAAGACCAAGGACAATAAACACAGTGGCTTGGATTCCTAATCGTGAAAACGTCACAGATCATCTGGGACTTCAAAGAGGATGGAAATCAGGCCATTGCTTGGTTATGCGTGTGCTTTGGGAGTGTTTCATCGTGAGGGTCATGTGAAGTTGTTTCCCCTGAGTCCATGGGAGGGAAGCTTGGGGCCCTGGGGTTCATCCACAACAGTGGGCACGGGTGACTACGGAAACTGATTCAGTCCTTTATGGTGGTTTTAGCTATTGCATTGCTTAATTTTATGTGTTTATGTGTTGTGTGGTAAAATGCACATCATGCAATTTACCGCTTTGATCACATTTAGGGGTACAGTTGGTTCAGCGGCACGGAGGACACGCAGCCTGTTGCACGGCCATCCCCGCCGCCCATCTCTAGAACCGTTCATCTTCCCACACTCGAGCCGCCCGCACGAGCCCGCCCTCCTCCTCCTCCAGCACCTGGCAACCGCCCTTCTCCACCGGGTCTCTGTGAACTTGACAACTTGATTTTTATTACATGTTGGGACCAAATGTTCTTCTTTGGTAACACTTCTCTGGAATTATGGTGAAAAATCAGTGGGGAAAAAAAAATGAGTCAGACAATATCTCCAAACTGACATTTAAATCCTTCTATGCACTTCTGTTTTTAATAAGACCAAGGAGGACTGTAGCCATGAAAGTCTGTACCAAATAAAATGATCCGAGGACCCAATTGTTCCCGGTATGTTTCCGTGGTGAAGGCCACGAGATAAATCATCCTGGTATTGGGCCAGTTAGCTCTTCCGAATTCTCAGTTTCAGGCCATTAACTCTACATTTTTTACAGACCATTGGATTCCCATGACAGAGCACTTTCACCAGTTCGTGAGTGTCTTCCAATTGCCTGAGGAGCCATCCAACGGACAAGCCAACACTAGCGAAAGAAACGAGCTCTGGACCAAGGAGGCTCGTTCCCAGAGGGGGACTGCTTCTCAGCGTCCCAGCATGCCTTATCTAAATGACGCTCACCCTGCTGCTGCCACCGTCAGCACCCGAGCTCTGCTATGCCACTCCAGACCGTGATGGGGGCCCACCACGCACAGCAGTGCCCTCTGGTCTTGCTGTATGAATGCCATCTTCTCCCTTACTTGCCTTGCCCCACAGCAGTGTTGGCATGCAGAGTTACTCCGTGAAAGCTTGCCTGAGTCCTTTTTGGAAATTGTTAGGAAATGGATTAAAAAAAAAAAAGAATCTTCAATCATACATTTTCTTCTTTTAGGAAGCAGACTCATGAAAATGGCAGATTTGAGAATCAGTTACTTTTTTGTGCCAGAAAAAGGGAGTAAAGATAAAAACAGGAAAGAAATGGGGGGGAAAAAAAAAAGAACCAGCTTTGCTCTAAAGAGGAACTATCACTGGGCATGGTGATACACACCTGTAACCACAGCTTCAGGGGAGCTGAGGCAGGAGGATTGTGAAGTTGAGGCCAGCCTGGGATACAACATGAAATCATGGCTCCAGGCCTGGTGTGATGGCTCATTGGTTAAGGCACTTGCCTGCAAAGCCCAAGGACCCAGGTTCAATTCTCTAGCACCCACATAAGCTGGATGTACAAGGCAGCACATGCACCTGGAGTTCGTTTGCAGTGGCTAGAGGCCCTGGTGCACCCATTCTCTCTCTCAAATAAATTAAAAAAAAAAAAATTATGGCTCCAAAAGAGAGTGGGGGAAGGGTGGAAAGAAACTTTCCAAAAACTGTATGTGATGTAGGCCCAAGCAAATATAAATTCAAAATCTAGTGAGGTGGCTCGGACCATATTGGGAGACAGGCTCTTTAAGATGAAGAGACCATCTTGAAAAGTCATATTCAAATGTGTGTCATATAAAATCGCTGTTATCTTTAGAAATAAATATTCTGAGTAACAGGATAATTGTTAAAAATAAAAGGAGCGAGGAAGGAAGGAATTGAGGACTGCATGCCGCTGAGAGTAGAAGAGACCCTTAAACGTGACACGATGGCCTTAGTGTGCCCCCTCCCCAAACTGATGCCCTAGAAAACATAATATGGATGCAACCACGTGGTGGCAGGGCCTGGTGGGAGGTGCTCATGAATAAATTAATGCTGCTATAAAAGGGGCTTGGGGGAAGAAAGATCACCCTCGTTTCTTCTGCCACTTGGGCACACAGTGCTTTTTCTGTCTCTTACCATCTGCAGTGTGAGGGCATAGAACAAACACGCTCTCACCAAGTGCTGGTGCCATGATGCCCATAGTACCGAGGTTTCGTGAGCATGCGAACCTCACCAGGATAACTAACTGGACTACCAAGTGCAGGACGCTCCACCACGGGGACAGTGACGCACTCAAGGGTGAGAGAAGGACTTCTGTACACATCACACAGGCAGGGCTCGGCAACAGCAGCGCACAGAGCCTGGAAAGGTAGCAAAGAGTCTACCGTGGTTGGATGTCAAGGACTAGTGGTGAATTACTCTGAGAATACAAATATATTCTACCACTTTACATTAGGCAGAGGGAAATGAAAGGAATGGAAAGAATTCATGAAGAAATAAGAAAATAGAACGACAAAAAAGAAAAGAAAGTTGAAAGATGACTATACATTATCATAACAAATTTTAATAACTATCTAGTAAATAATAGTCAGTTTGTATTTAAAAGAATAATGGTCTATCATGTGCCACCTAAACTCACATGAAAAGATTGAAAATGAGAGAACAGAAAAGTATAGAGTTGGGCTGGAGAGATGGCTCAGTGGCTAAAGGTGGGGTTCGATTCTTGAGTACCCACATAAAGCCAGACACAAAAAGTGGCACATGTATCTGGAGTGTATTTTCAGTGGCAAGAGATTCTGGTGTGCCCATACATATATGCAAACACATGTGAAAATAAGTAGATATAAAGGTATTTTTTAAGGGCTGGAGAGATGGCTTAGCGGTTAAACGCTTGCCTGTGAAACCTGAGGACCCCGGTTCGAGGCTCGATTCTCCAGGAGCCACGTTAGCCAGATGCACAAGGGGATGCACACGTCTGGAGTTCGGTTTGCAGTGGCTGGAAGCCCTGGCGTGCTCATTCTCTCTCTATATCTGCCTGTTTCTCTCTCTCTGTCGCTCTCAAATAAGTAAAATGAAAAAAGACATTTTTTAAAATGAACAGTCTTAGGATTTTTCACCAAAGGAATAATAGTATGACATGGTAACACTGTACAAATCAGAATTCAAACAAATGTAACTAGAAAGGGTAAAAAGGGATGCTAATACTGACTAAGACATCCTTGGTCATTTAAAAATAATTAGTAATACCATTTGTTGGCCACATTTATTATAGCCACCAGTATTCTGGAAAGTTCTAATAATATATCTATTCATAAATATTTTAAGAATTATAAAAGCTATGTTCTTTTTTTTTTTTTTTTTTTGAGGTAGGGTCTCACTCCAGCTTAGGCTGACCTGGAATTCACTATGGAGTCACAGGGTAACCTTGAACTCATGGCAACCCTCCTACCTCTGCCTCTCGAGTACTGAGATTAAAGGCGTGCACCACCATGCCTGGCAAAAGCTATGTTCTTGTTAAAACAAGTAAAATGAAAAAAAGCTGCCCATTATTCCCAAATAAAAGTAATTACTTGGTAAATCCCTAGTGTAATCATCAACTTGCAAGCACCCCAAAATAGTCTCATAAAGCAAAAACAGAAGTACAAGGAGAAATACAATTTACAACCAATATGAAAAATCTTAAGATGTCTCTATGGGGCATTGGTAGCTAAAAGACAAAAGTTGGTCTGGGTGATGGCTCAGTGGTTAAAGGCACTTGGGTTCAATTCTCCCACACTCACGTAAAGCCAGCTGCACAGAGCGGTGCCTGCATCTGTTATGTTTGCAGTGGAGAGAGGCCTTGTGCACCCATGTTCTGCCTTTGTCTCAAATCAACCAATAGATAATTTTTTATATTTTTTATTTATTTAAAAAATTTTTTTATTAATTAGTTTTGTATTCAGCAAATACAATCAGTTTGGTACCATTATTAGGCTCATCCATGACCTACCCCTGCCCCTTGGTCCCTCCTTGATGAGGTATATGGGTCATGCATTGTGGAGTTAGCCCACAGTTATGGGTAGGATAAATGTCTCTGCATATCATGACCCAACATGTGGCTCTGACATTCTTTCCACCCCCTCTTCCGCAAAATTTCCCTGAGCCATGTTGGGTTCATTTTTGGTCTGCTTCAGTGCTGAGGTGTTGAGGGCCTCTGGGGCTCTGGCTCTCTGATTTGGTAGGAGTTGATCTCCTTCCCCCTTGTGTTGGTATCCAGTTCATCAGGAAAGCAGCACCCTTGCTTGTTTTGCCAATTGTTCTTAGTTTCAGCCGGGGCCCTTTTGAGGTATGATGGGGTGGCTCTCTCCTTAGGATTTGTGTCTGTCTGTCTTTCTTTCCCCGGGATGTGCGGCGCAGCTCGGCGGTCACCATCTTGGCCGGAAGTCCCAATAGATAATATTTTTAAAAAGTTATGAAAGCTACAGAGCATGTCATCTCGGTGGTCATTACTTTTTATGAATGCCACCACTTTTCTGCAATGAATTAGAAACACTACCTTGCTTATTCTTGTTTTGTAATGGGAATAAACGGGTTTACATCCCTGCATTGCTGACAGTCTCTCCCTTGGTGTCACAGAGGGAACAGTGGCAGAGTAGTCCCTGACCACTAAGTTTTGAGTTGTTTCATCTGGCAAGTGAGGTATGCCCTTGAGACCGCCTACCTGCCGAGGGCAAGGCTGCGTCCCAGTCGTTTATATCCCAGGCGCTACCTCTCTTTTCTAAAAACTATATTTTATTTATTTATTCATTTAAGAAAAAGAGAGAGAGAGAGAGAGAAAATGGGCATGCCAGGGCCTCCAGCCACTGCTAACGAACTCCAGATGCATGTGCCCCTTGTGCATCTGGCTTATGTGGGTCCTGAAGAATCAAACCAGGAGCCTTTAGCTTTGTAGGCAAATGCCTTAACCGCTAAGCCATCTCTCCAGCAAGCAGAATCCTATCTCTTGATCCACTACCTCTAGATAAGAACTGCAGACATGTACTGTTTTGTTTCCCCATGTGTATGTGGTATGTGGACACGTTTGTAGATAAGTGCTGTGGTGTGTATGGTTGTACATGTGTGTTGCAGTTACCTTCCTGTGGTGACTGGACAAACACCGTATGGCTGTAGCAGCTCCTAGGAGGATAGGGTTTACTCAGGCTTACAGAATGCAAGGAAAACACTAGCCATGGTAGAAGAGGCTGGATCATTCTATCATACATCAGCATGGCAAAGGAAGAAAAGCCAGTGGCCAGCAAGCACAAACAGCCAGAGATCAAACTGCCCTGAGCACGGCTTGGGGCCTCCTCTAGCTGCTGGTCACTCAAGTTGCAAGCTTAACCAAAAATACCTTAGGTAAACTGGGCGTGGTGGCACACGTCTTTAATCCCAGCATTCAGGAGGCAGAGGTAGGAGGATCTCTGTGAGTTCGAGGCCACCCTGAGAATACAGAGTGAATTACAGGTCAGCCTGGGCTAGAGTGAGACCCTACCTCGAAAAAAGAAACAAAACAAAACAAAATAAAAACCTTACGCATGGGGGACATGCATTCACATTCAAACTACCATAATATGTATGTGGTGTGCATTTGTTTCTGCATACATGTGTTTGTGGTGTATATATATGTGTCTGCATACATATGTTTGTGCTGTGCATGTGTGTTTGCATACATGTGCAGGTACCGTGCATGCATGTTTGTATCCATTACGAATGTACGTGGGGTGCATGCATGTTTGTATGCATGTGGACTCACATGTGTGCAGACAGAGGCCAGAGGTTGCAGTCACGTATTTTTCCCTTGATCACCGTGTGCCTTATTTACTGAGGCCAGGTCTCTCACAGGAGCCCAGGGCTCATCAGTTCAGCTAGTCTACTGGCCTGCCTTCCCCTGAGATTCCTCATCCCTGCCTCCCAGTCACTGGGCTGTTTTAAGGACGCCCCATGCTCACCTTGCAGTGAAGTGAGTGCCAGGGATCTGAACCCAGGTCCACACATGTGTCCAAGCGCTTTGTCTACTGACCCGACTCCCCATCTCCTGTCGTGAGTCTTGAAATTCCATATTCTGGCTAGGTACATCATAAGGCAGGTGCCCTTACTCCTCTTGTTCAGTAGATAAGGAAGAAAAAACAAAGATAACTTCCTTGAATAACAAATACTGGATAGCTAGAAACTGGCGGTGCTGGGTCATGTCCTTGGTGTGTCTGACTCCAAAGCCATGTTTTTCAACGGCTCCACTTTGCAGAGGGCCACATCTAAGCAGCTTTGTTTCTCCCAGACTCATTACTATCGAGATGCACCTCTGACTATTCATACAGCAATGACACCCCAGAGACGGCGGGTGCTTCCAAGCTCTGTGTACCCCAGCCTTCAATTTTCCTATGCTATTAGAGCTCTCCTCAAGAACGGGGATGCTGAGAGCTTGGCAAAATTATCTGGTTGGCATTTCAGCTCATTCCCTTGCCGCCTCTCCGTCCAAGGCTGTGGTGCACGTAACAAGTTGCAAAATGATGGAAGAAAGAAACAGCAAAGATGGCCCAATGCATTCATTTCTGGCCATCCATTTGAACCCCTTCATTAGATACTGGATAACAGTACGGATGGAGGCATTGTCTCTTTTTCCTAACTCTCCAGAAATGAGGTTTCTCTGAATCCTAGGATTGTTAGAAAGTTAATGTTTCATGATATTGTATGATTGTTCTTTTGCTACTTTTATTTCTCTCTCTCTCTCTCTCTTTAGTTTTGTGAGGTAGGGTCTCACTCTAGGCCAGGCTGACCTGGAATTCACTATATAATTTCAGGGTGGCCTTCAACTCACTGTGATCCTCCTATGTCAGCCTCCCGAGTGATGGGATTAAAGGCATGTGCCACCATGCCCGGCTCTTGCTACTTTTACTTAAGTTAGAGAAACAGAGCGCCCCAAGTACAAATATGCAAAGCTCTGTCCCAATAAAGGAAGATGGAGACCCGTACGTCTCACAGCCAAGGAAGCTGCAAGATATTGAATGTTAAATCAAGTGTACTCCTTGTGAGAGCCATCCACGCAGTGGTGAGGGTACCTCTGTTCAATGTACTACACAGCTTCGTGTGGAGGACCTGATCACTCTCAAGCTAACAGCCTATGAATTTCTTCTTTTGTATCAGATTGTACGGGTTCAGAGATGTGTGGAATAATTAGCTTCCCTTAGCAAGACGTGAGTGCTGACTCTTAATTGGCCTTTCTAATTGCCATTCCAATAACAAGTAGCACCATCAGTCTCTGCGTGGCAGCCACGTATTACGCGCCGCCCTGGGGAAGTTACAGAGGTGAAGAAAGGAGCCAGTTTGCAGAAGTGAGTTTTCATGCCATCCATCTGGAGGTTGTTGAGTTTCTGCTTCAGATTTCCCGTTTTATTGTGCGTAATTAACATGGTGCACTTCCGACGGTAATTGGCCAGAAGGTTCGGTTACTTCTCAAGGCAACTCATGAAGCCCTAGAAGACTCCTCTGGCAAGGGCAGCAGAGTGTGCCACTCACTCTCTCATGTCCCTGGAGATGTGACGCAGATGAGTTACCCTGCCAAAGGGCGTACGCAAGGTAACTGACCGACGTACAAACCCTCGAACTTGTTGGCACACCCAAGACAGGGAATGTATATACCCCCCCGGAAGTTTTCTTGGTCTTTTTGACCCTTTTCTTTCCTCCCTCCCATCCCAACGCCCTCATCCTCAACCACCCATCTACTTTATGTCACTATAGATTAGTTTGTTATTCTCCAAAGTTTCAGACAAATGAAGTCACACAAAATGTATTTTTTTTGCTTCACTATTTTTTTGTTTTTGTTTTTTTGAGGTAGGGTCTCGCCCAGGCTGACCTGGAATTCACTATGTAGTCTCAGGCTGACCTCCAACTCACAGCAACCCTCCTACCTATGCCTCCCGAGTGCTGGGATTAAAGGCGTGCGCCAACACAGTGGGCTGATTCACTTTTTCATTTAACATACTGACTGGACATTGATTCATATTGCTGTGCATATGAACGGTTCAGTCCCTTTTGTTAGGGGATAGCAGTCCACTCTATGGATATAACACACTTGTTTATTTGTTCCCTTGTTGATAGACGTCTGAGTGGTTTTTCTTTTCTTTTTTAAAATATATTTTATTTATTTGAGAGAAAGGGAGGGAGAGAGAGAGGGAGAATGGGCGCACCAGGACCTCTAGCCACTGTAGACGAACTACCGATGCATGTGCCCCTTTGTACATCTGGCTTACACGGGTCCTGGGGAGTCAAACCAGGCAAATGCCTGAATGGCTAAGCCATCTTTCCAGCCAGTCTTTCTTTTATGAAAAAGAAAAAGAGAGCCGGGTGTGGGGTGGTGCATGCCTTTAATCCCAGCACTTGCGAGGCAGAGGTAGGAGGATTGCTGTGAGTTCGAGATCATCCTGAGACTACATAGTGAGTTCCAGATCAGCCTGGGCTAGTGTGAAACCTTACCTCGTAGAAAAAAAAAGAAAAGAAAAAGAAAGGGGGGGAGGGGATATGATAGAGAGTGGATTTGTGAAGGGGAAGTGGGGGAGGGGAGGGAAGTATGGGTTTATTGTCTATAATTACAGGAGTTGTCAATAAAAAAATGTTACAAAAAAGAAAGAAAAAGCCTGAGGAGCTGGAGAAATGGCTCAGTGGTTAAGGCACTTGTCTGAAAAGTCTAAAGACCCATGGTTCTATTCCCCAGTACCCATATAAAGTCAGGCACATGAAGTGGTGCATGCATCTGTAGTTCGTTTGCAGTGGCGACAGACCCGGTGCATCCATTCTTTCTCTCTGTCTGTCTCTCTTCTCTCTGTGTGTATAAATAAATAAATAGCCTGCAAACAGGCAGTTATGTTTTATTGAAAAATTTTTGTGCATGTATGTGTCTGCATGGTGTGTGTGTGTGTGTGTGTGTGTGTGTGTGTGTGTGTAAGCCAGTGGACAACCTTAGGTATTGTTCCTTTCATGCACCATTATCTGAGACAGGGTCTCTGGTTGGCCTGAACCTTACCAGGTGGGCTGATGAGCCCAGTGGACTGCAAGGGTTCTCCTGTCCTCCTCGCCAGCACCAGGGTTACAAGTGTACCACCGTGCCTCATTTAAATTATTTATTTATTTGAGTGATAGAGAAAGAGAGGGAGAGAACGAGGGGGGGGGGAAGAGATAATGGGTGCACCAGGGCCTCCAGCCACTGCAAACCAACTCCAGATGCATGTGCCATCTTATGCATCTGGCTTACGTGGGTCCGGGGGAATAGAACCGGGATCTTTTTGGCTTTGCAGGCAAGTGCCTTAACCACTAAGCCTTCTCTCCAGCCCATTCCTCATATTTTCACAAAGGTGTTTGAGATCAGACTCAGGTCCTCACACTTTCAAGAGAAGCATTTCCCTGACTGAGCTATCTCCCCATCCCAGCAGTCTTTGGTTTAGAAAAAGATTTTATTATTTGCAAGCATGTGTGTGTGTGAGTGTGGGTACTCAGGTGCCACAGCACGCATGCATGAGGACAGCTTTTGGGTTGGTCCTTGCCACCTGCCTACCTTGTTGGAAGCAGGGTTTCTGGCTCTAATGTTCTTTGCTGTCCTCACCACGAGCTTCCAGCAATTCACCTGTCTCCACCTCTTGCACCAGCGTCCTGGCATTACGGATGTGCACTATGGTGTCTGGCTTTCTATGTGGGGTCCAGGGATTGAGCTGGGTACTCCAGCTTGATTGGTGAGCTCTTAGCCACTGAGTCATCTTCCCAGCTTATCCAACAGCCTCTTGTTTTGTAAGGAGGGAGAGAGAGGGGGGGCGGGGAAGAGAGAGAATGGGTGCACCAGAGCCTCTTGCTACTGCAAACAAATTCCAGATGTGTGCACCAGTTTGTGCATCTGCCTTCACATGGATACTGGGAAATTGAACCTAAGCCTTCAGTCTTAGCTAGTGAGCACCTTTAATTGCGGAGCCATCTCTCCAGTCCCCCAACAGTTATTTATTTATTGGCTTTTTTTTTTTTTTGAGGTAGGGTCTCGCTCTAACCCAGGCTGACCTGGAAATCACTATGTAGTCCCAGGGTGGCCTTGAAGTCTAGGCAATCCTTTTACCTCTGCCTCCCAAGTGCTGGGATTAAAGGCGTGTGACATCACGCCCAGCCCCCCAACAGTCATTTTTAAAGTCTCTATTCCCAAGATTGTCTCCTGGAACCATCATGCCATGCTATACTTAGGTAATGACACTGTTACTTTAGACAGAAAAAGTTAGTGAAGGTGAATCACTGCGCGAGAAGTATGCCCTGGACTTGAACATAGAGCTAGTTTGTGTCAAATTCTGAACCCACAGGAGTCACAGCCTCGCTCAGAGACAGGAGCGGAGGCTGACTGACGCCTCCATGGGTCTCCATGAGCAGACTTGCTAATTCTTCCTGTGAGGCACAACTGACCTTGCCACACAGCACGGAATAGATGACCGGGGGAGGGGGCCCCAGGGTTAAACAGGACTGGAAAGTGACCCCCTGGGGTGCTGGCTCACACAGAATGGGCACTTAATGTGCAATTACTGAAGAAGTAAATGGCTGAGTGCTCAAACAGATGAATGGATGGATGGGTGGAGAGAGAGGTGGAGGAAGGAAGCTCGTTATTTGATGATGTCATTCAACTCAGTCAACCATCCCATGAAGTGACTCAATGTATCTTGGGGTCTAAAGGCAGAACAGGTCACCTTGAAATTCAATGAGATCTCACCCCAGCCATGGTCCGGTCTGCTCAGTCAGCAGAGAGGGTGTGCAGCTGTGAGTTCACACAGGAAGTCCATGTCCAGAGGCCCACCTCCCCTCCCCAGGGTCCCAGAACACATTTACTGCCAAGGTTGGAGCCATCTGTCTTGTGAGCTGGGAACTCCCATCACAGGGTCCTTCCGGCGCTTGCAAATGCTCCCTGGCTTCTCCGGGCCTCCCATTCTGCACGCCTTGACAAGCTCCTGTGGGGGAAGTGGCCACGTTGCTGCTGATCTCGTCTGGCAAAGGCCCCTCAAGCCTGCAGCCTAGGCTCTAGCCTCATCTCGGACAGCTGTGTTGGCAACAAGCTTATTAACAGGCTGCTATGTTAGATGCTGAGAACACAGGCATATTTCTCCTTGCCACCCAATGACATCAGGGCATTTCTAGAGCCAAGATAAACATGCGTTGTTCATGTGACTGGTTTCCCGAGAGCTGGAAGGAGAGAGATTGCTTGGCAGCTTCCTCTGGTCCTTTTCTTGCCTTCTTTCCCCACGCATCTTTTGTCCTGCACTGAGAACATCATGTGGGTGACAGCGAGGGCTCACCAGCAGCTGTGGCTTAAGGACACAGGAGCCCAGTTCAGTGGCTGAGGTATGCATCTCACCGCAACCATGAAATTCCATTTGGAGCTCAGCGTGAGTTGATGGAGGAATAAAATGGAGATGGTGTTCCACAGATGGCTGGCGAGCCTAATGATTTTAGGCGTTTCAGTGGGTCCATCATATGGTGCATTCCCTCCCTGATGAGTCCAGACCACCCAGCAGGTCATGAGAGGTGAACCGCTTTGCCACCCTTCTCTCCCTGCCCCCAACATCTGCTGGCCTCGGTCCCTCTGGGTACAAATAGCTTTTCATATGAAAACAGCAAACTGTGGACAGTCCACACATGACTGGCAAAGTGAGACGCCTGGCACCGTGTGGCTCTGGCAAAGGGGTGGTAAGTCACAGCTGTGCAAGAGACACAGAGGCCAGAGCATGTCTGGGGGACAACAGGTCGAGGAGGGCACTGGAGAAGCAGGCCTATGATAGGACATCTTGAGTTCTTGCTTAGCCACAAGTCTGTATTCAACTGGGGCACGTGGGCGCGGCCAAGGAGCCAGGGACAGAATGAGTGCTTCAGTCTGGTACCACTTGAATACAAATCTACTTGCGTGCTTTGAAGACCCAAACGATGATGGCGGTGGCGACTCTACCTGTCGTTTGATGAGATCCACGATGTGTCTTCATCTTCTAGGCACTCTCTTCTGCTTTTTTGAGCTAGGATCTCACATTAGTCCAGGCTGGTCTAGAACTCACAGTGATCCTCCTACCCTAGCCTCCTAAGTGCTATGATTAAAGGGGTGCACCATCATACCCAGCGCTGCTTCTTCCTCCCTCCCTCCCTCCCTCCTTCCCTCCCTCCCTCCCTCCCTCCCTCCCTCCCTCCCTTCCTTCCTTCCTTCCTTCCTTCCTTCCTTGAGACTTGATTAGATCAAGAGAAAGAAACAGGAAGAGATCGTATGAGAGCTCCAGCCCATGAGAAGGCAGGAGGGGTAAAGACCCCCCTTTTGAAACAAGAAGTCATTCTGTAGCCCAGGCTATCCTGAACTTACTATGTAGACCAGGCTGGCCTTGAACTCAAGGAAGTCTATCTGCCTCAGCCTCTCGAGTGCTGGCATTGCACGTATGAGTCCCCTGCCCCCTCCCAGCTGGATCCATCCATTCTTTACAGTTTCTTGAGACTTGGACAAAAGCCTCCTCATTTTCAGCAAAGATGACTGAAACCCAGGGTGTCCGATGGTGCACAACTAGTCCCTGAGCTCCGTTGAGATGCCGGTCAGTTTCTTCCCAGCCCTGTGGCTTTCTAGCTACGCTGGATTCCCAACGCTGCACCCATCTGAATCCCCGAAGGCTCTGTTGAAACACACAGCTAGCTACCCCCTCCTTCCCGTCTCCAGCATTCCGGCTCTTGCATCTGGAACAAGGCCCAAGAACTTGTCTTTTGTGACCCATTCCCAGGTGAGAGCAATGGGCCTGGCGTGGGACTCGCAGCTTCAAAACTGCCGGACAAGGTGACGGCACCTCACAGTGACATCACCCTCCCACAGAGCACCTCAGCTGCAAACCGGTCACCTGTCAGACAGGCTTCTGTCGCCCAGGCCACAGCACAGCCAGGGCAGGCTCATGGCTTGCTTCTAGAAACAAAGGTTTTTTTCTTTTCTTCCTCCTTTCCTTTTCCTTCCTTCCTTCCTTCTTTCTTTTTTCTCTCTCTCTCTTTTATAGTCCATGGAGCTTAAAATATTTACTATCTGCTCTTTACAGAAAAAAAAAAGTTTATCTGAAAAGTGATTCATCTACTTATTCTAAATCATATTGCTCCTTTTAAAAAAGTGCCTTGCCACCACATCACAAAACATCTTGCTCATTCACCCTTTTTTTCTAAATGTATTCATTTGCAAGCAAAGAGAGATAGACACACACACACACACACACACACACAGAGAGAGAGAGAGAGAGAGAGAGAGAGAGGGAGGGAGAGAGAATGGGTGCAGCAGGGTCTCTTGCTGCTGCGAATGAACTCCAGATGCACATGCTACCTTGTGAATCTAGCCACCGTTTGCATCTAGATTTATGTGGATACTGGGGAGCTGACCCAGGGCAGTCAGGCTTTGCAAGCAAGTGTCTTAACTGCTGAGCCATCTCTCTGGCCCTCATTCCCTCTGTATTCTGTCACCTACACAAGGGTAGGGACACTTGTCTTTGACCATGCCTGTCTTTCTTCTAGTGCTTGGAATACAGTTGGCTCTCAGTAAGTGTGTCCTGGATGAATGAGTGTCACGGTTGATGCCCAGATGTGACACGTATGAGGGAAGCAGAGTGGGGATGGGAGGAGAGAGGACAGAGAGACACAGAGAAACGAGAGATTGCTAATAGAGACGTGCCTCAGACACGGGACAATGCCACTTCCTGGAACGATGGGGAAACCCAAGGCAGGGAAAAGGCGAATCCCTTAGTCACCCAGGTCAACCTGAGACTGGGGGGTTTCCAGCTCCTAAGAAGCAAAGAGCTTTGAGTCACACGTGCTGCCCTTCTGTTCCTCTGGAGACCAAGGCGGCTCCCTGGGGTCTGAAATTCTGGGTGGCGCACAGTGAAAGAGGCCGGGTGGAGGAAGAGTTTGGTGGCCTCTGGCATCAGGCGGATCGCTGGTGTGGATCCTCGCTCTGCCACTGGCCAGCTGTGTTCTCTGGGTTTAGTTTCTCATTGTCTCTGAGCCTCAGCGCATTTACAAGAAAACCGGGGATTTATAGAATGGATTCATGTGATTGTTTATTCATGCAACATCTGTCCCCTGATTGGCTAACATGCACCTGGTATTATTTTAGAACACAGTGGTGAACAAGACAATATATGTCTTCTTCTACAACGCTTAGATTTCAGGAGGCAGGACGGACAATAAAATATACATAAGATGAATATGTGTGGTGTGTTGTCAATCCAGCAAGTGAGGCAAATCTCCCTTGTCCTCCCTGAGTGAGGGCTCTCGATTCTCCATTTCTTTTTTGTGTGTTCATACGTCTGTGGGAGGGTGCATGTGCGTAGATGCACTCATGTGTGTGGAGGTCAGAGGTTAAGGTTGAGTTTTCCACCTTATTTTTATTTTTATTTTTTTGAGGTTAGGTCTCTCACTGAATGTGGACTGTCTTCGCCCCTGAGCAGACTTCTGAGAATGCCTGCAGGGTGGGAAGCCACAGATCTCAGGCACCAAGAAAGGCAGTGTGGCGCTCAGCTCTAGGCAGATGGCCCCCAGGACTGCTTAGGGCCCCAGAGAGCTCAAAGTCAGGTGGCTCTGCTTGAACATGGGTCTCAGCAGCTCACCCTTGGTGGAGTTCGAGCAAGTCATTAGCGTGAGCATGAAGTGGCCCCCTTAGAACAGTGCAGTGCAGAGCAGAGAAGAGGGGGACGGGAAGCCCCTCATTTTGGTAGGATGTGAAGTTATTTTATTAAAAACCTTTGAGATCTCAAAAAAGAAAGAAAACTCCTTGAGAGGGCTGGAGGGATGGCTTAGCAGTTAAGGTGCTTGCCTGCAAAGCCAAAGGACCCAGGTTCGATTCCCCAGGACCCACGTAAGTCAGATGCACAAGGTGGTACATTCATCTGGAATTCATTTGCAGTGGCTGGAGGCTCTGGTGTACCTATTCTCTCGCTCTCTCTCTTTCTTCCTTTCTCTCTCTCTCAAATAAATAAACAAATAAAATTAAAAAAGAAACACCTTTGAGATGGGGCTGGGAGATGGCTCAGTGGATAAAGTGACTGCTGTGCCTGTGAGGACTGGAGTTCGGCTTCCCAGCACCCGTGTGAACCTCAACGGCAGGGTGCAGCAGTCTGCCTGCCATTCCCGTGTTTGGGCAGGCGGGGGTGGGGCAGGGGTGGGTTAGAGACGGGGATCCAGAGGGAAGTGAGCTTCTCTGAGTAGCTGAATCAGTGATTTCTGGGTTCAAGTGTCTCTGTAAATGGAGTACTGTTGAGGAAGCTACCAGCTATCAACCTGTGGCTCCTCCATGCACACACACACACATACAAGTCTTAGGAGGGCAAGCATGGTGGTATACTCAGGAGGAAGGCTGAGGCAGAAGAATGGGGAGTTTGTGGTCAGCCTGAGCTCCAAGCCTTTAAGAAAGAGAAGAATTGGCGTCTAGGATTCCTATAAACACCATGCTTAAGCCCCCTCCTCCTTCTGCATCTAACCTTCCTCTTTCCTGGGAAAATATTGCTTTTGCCTCTCTGCCCACTCAGGGAAACAGTAGTCATGGCTGTTTTCAAAGAAGGGTGGGAATTAGAACCCACTATTTGATTGAAAAAGTCCTCCGTGCTTGTCCACTCAGGGCCAGGTCAGCCCTCAGCTCTGCCAGTCTAAGAATTTGGTGCCAGGGTCCAGCTGTCTGAAACCGAAGAAGTCCCTGCTGCTCGGGAGCCACGTGATCCTGGGCAAGTCTGTTCCCCTCTGTGAGCCTTGCTTTACTCGCTCCCTACAGAGTCAGGAATAATACTTCCGCAAAAAGGTTGTTAGAAAAATTAACTGTGATCATGCATGGCAAGTGTAACGGTGGTGAGAGCTGGGGAGATGGCTTGGTCACCAGAGTGCTTGTGTGTAAGCATGAGGACCCGAGTTCAGATCCCCAGCACCCACTTCAATGCCTAGTGGGCACTGGAGGCTCACCTGTCATCCCAGCACCCGAGAGGCAGAGACGGGGAGCCCCAGAGCAAGCTGGGGAACTAGACTAGCTGAACTGGCAAGCTCTGGGTTCAGGAGAAAGACCTGCCTCAAAAAATAAGGTGGGGACTGGAGAGATGGTGTAGTGGTCAAGGCGTCTGACTGCAAAACAAAAGGACTGGGGTTCGATTCCCCAGGACCCATGTAAGCCAGATGCACAAGGGGGAACATGCACCTGGAGTTCATTTGCAGTGGCTGGAGGCCCTGGCACACCTGTTCTCTCTCTCTCTGCCCCCTTTCTCTCAAATAAATAAATAAAAATAAGGTGGAAAGTGACTCAGGAAGCTACCTGATAGCAATATGTGTGTAAACACAGTTGTGTATTCACATCAGCATACACACACACCACACATGTAAAAACATGCAAGAAATGGTGGTGAGTACATAGCACATTTGGGATGAATGTCGAGTCACTTTCTTTCTCAGCATTCTCATCATCTTTCTCCAGGAGAAACTGAGGTCAGCCCTGGCACTCCTCCCTTCTACACTACAGCCTCCCCGAAGCTTGGAGCCAGTGGTGCTGACTACAGAGTGCGTGGGGCAGACGCCTGCCCAGCAAGCCACCCTCTCCTGTCTTTCTGCACCCTAAGAAACCTCTGATGTCGTTGGGATGTTTTTTGGTGTGATATGACTCTGAATATTTTTCCTTCTGCAGAAAAATATATTGTCTTTTTCATTTTATTATTATTACTATTATTTTGGATTTTTAAGGTAGGGTCTCACTCTAGCTCAGGCTGACCTGGAATTGACTGTGTAGTCTCAGGGTGGCCTCGAACTCATGATGATCCTCCTACCTTTGTCTCCCAAGTGCTGGGATTAAAGGCATGCACCACCATGCCTGGCTTGTCTTTTTTTTTTTTTTTTTAATTTTCTTTCTTTATTTATTTGAGAAAGAGGGAGAGAGAGAGAGAGAGAGAGAGAGAGAGAAAGAAAGAGAGAGATAGAGAAAGAGAGAGAGAGAGAGAAAGAGGGAGAGAATGAGCATGCCAGGGCCTCCAGCCACTGCAAATGAACTACGGATGTGTGTGGCCCCTTGCACATCTGGCTTACATGGGTCCTGGGGGGGAGTCGAACCAGGATCCTTTGGCTTTGCAGGGAAACGCCTTAACCACTGAGCCATCTCTCCAGCCCCTTCTTCTCACTTTTCACTGATAACCTCCATACATATGATCATCATCCCCTCCCTCCTCCCTCCTTTGTTCTTTCCCTTCCTTCCAACTGGCCCCACTTCTCATTTGATGTCATCATTCCCCTCCTATTCTGCAGGTCTTGGGTAGGTAGCTGTAGCCATCTTGAGCTCATGAATACAATGGGCACATCGAGTCTGCAAGGAAGCATTCCAAAGCCCTCCTCCCTTCCCTTTGGCTCTGTTCTTTCTGCACCTCTTTCACAACAGTCCCTGGGTCTTAGAGGGTGTGACAGAGATGTCTCACTTAGTGCTGAACACCCCGCTGTCACTTCTCAGCACTTAGATGAGTTGTACTACCTCAAATTCTTGTGGGGTGCTATGAGGTGCCTATAATGTATGCAGGCATTATGCTGTGGGCTGGGGGATTCCAAAAGAACAAAACAGGTAAGAATTATGGTCTCCTAAGTCTTAAAGTCAACCTGAATGAATCAAATATTAAACAATCATTATCAATAAACACCTAATTGTGAGCTTGATACACATTAAGATGGGAAAATCACAGGGTTATGCTACACAGCATGTAACTGGGGACCCAATCTTCAATTGTAGGCTGGCCAAGAAAGTTTTTGAGAAGATAAATTTAATTTGATGCATGATATACATGTAATAGGCTACAAAATGAACAAAGGCAGGAGGGAGGGACAGGGAGAGAGAGGTTTTATTTATTTATAAGGAGAGAGAGAAAACATGAAGACTTCCTGCTTCTGCAAATGAACTCCAGACGCACGCACCACTTTATGCATCTTGCTTTACATGGGTAGTAGGGAATCGAACCCAGGCTGTCAGGCTTTGCAAACAAGTGCCTTTAGTCACCAAAATGAAGGGAAGGCAGGAGGGAAGGAGTGGGAGGGACGGAGGGAGAGGTTTATATACTCTCAGTTGACATAGTTTAGTTCCAGAGGGTTCAGAACCAACTAACTCACCCCATCTCTTGGAAGTATTGGGTATTTTATTATACAACATGTGGAAGAATGTGTTAGAAGCCAAAAGTTGGGCAATTATTCCTGGTAGCTGGTCTTTGCCCTTCCTGAGAGAGTTTGAAGAAAAACTGGAGAGGGCTGGAGAAGTAACCTCATGGCCACTTACCATGTGCTAACATACAATTAAGCTCAGAGGGAGAGGGCCAACCCTTAGGATTTGGCATGTTCATATTTCAGAACTCTCCATGGGCACCTGGGTATTCAAAATGCCAATGCAAAGGACATCCAGGCAGGAGGAAGTACGCTGGGTGTGGGGGGCATCTCTTCAGATTTTCAAAGGACAGCCAGGAGGAGAAGTAATGCACAAACCATCCCCACATGTACCCGAGGAAGACACTACACTCTGAGAATGTGCATTCAGAATCTGGCTGGAGGGAGGGCAGTTTGGCAAAATAAATGCAAGCTTCAGAGGAACATATACAGGTATATATATGTGTCACTCCAATTCTAGGACTGTGCTCACGGGGAGAAGCAGGCATGTGTACAAGATGCATAAGGCCAGCTATTGCTGCTGCATGCTATTCAGAGGTGAGCTACCAGTGATGCCGTGGTCAAAACAGACCCTGAGCTCTATGGTGCTCAGTGGTGGGACTCATGACATTATTTGAAATGATCCATTCTCCTTTCATATATATATATATAATGGGGGCAGATAGAGAGAGAAAGAGACACAGAGAGAATGGGCGCCACTGCAAAAGAACTTCAGATGCATGTGCCACCTTGTGCAGCTGGCTTACATGGAGACTGGGGGTCCTTAGGCTTTGCAGGCAAGCACTTTTTAACAGCTAAGTCACCTCTCCAGCCTATTATTGCTATTGTTATCATCATTGTCCTTATTAGGTTTTTTTCAGGTAGGGTCTCACTGTAGCCCAGGCTGACCTGGAATTCACTACGTAATCTCTGGCTGGCCTCAAACTCACAACGATCCTCCTACTTTGCCCCCCACAAGAACTGGGACGAGAGGTGTGCACCACACCACGCCCGGCCTCCATTCTCCTTTCTAACACTTGAGCTCCTCTCGTATGCCAGTGGAGTCTACCAATCATTTAATGAACAGCCTGAGAGAATTCTTCACCCAGTGTGGCCCTGAGAAGCCAAAAGGTTGGACACCCCTACTTTCGACCATTGTTTCCCCTCTCAAACATACACATGCCTCCGTGTGGTGGGTGGTAACTGGGTAGCTGGGTCAGACACTGCCAATGGAAATCCTGCCCCATCTTTACAGAGGAGCTGCCTTGCTGTATTCTGATACGGAAAAGTGCTTACAGTACATGAACTGGAAAAGTCAAGTCCAGGAAAGCAGACCACGTCAGCACTCTTATCCTAGACAACACAGAAATGCCACCCTTGCACATATACACCAAGAGGATGGAAAACAACTTCCCTTAGTTGGTGGAAATGATTTTCATTTGCTTTTCTAGGATACCTCCTAATTTCTTTCATTTTTATTAGAAAACATTCTTATTATCAATGTGGTGGTGGGGGGGTAGAGAGCTATTTCTGTTTTAAAGAGTCACTATGCAAACCTCCCACCAAGGGCTCCTCTTTCCATTCCAGTTTTTGCTTTGATGTCATGAAGAAGGCAGGTCTGCCTCGGCAAGCAGTGGTCCCCACTCAAGCATGGTGAGTCTCAGTTCTTACACGCCGGAGGCCCGTACGCATGTTACAAGCAGGAACCCATAGCACCTGGCTGCTGAGGACGGCGTCTTCATTTTGGGGCCAGAATCGTGCTGAGGTTGTAACACGTCCTTTTCTCACAGGCCCTCCCATTCCTCAGGATCATCTGCCCATGTCTGGGGACGCGTCTGCGTGTCACCATTTGGAGATGCCACGGGGCTGCTACTCAACATCCCAGAATGCACAGAACTGCTCCAATGACAAGAAACAGCTAGGAATGTCAGTGACATCGAGAAACGTTGCTTACAACTGGCTTTCCCTGAACTTCATGATTTTCCAAATTCCTTCTGCAGTATTGTCTACTGTACACTTGCCACCACAGCATCTCTGGGTGAGTCCAAACGGACATTGCAGCCTTGAAACCTACTTCAAACCTACTTGAAATACAGGGGCAGATTCTAGCTTTCTGGTTGGTTACCCCAGGGATCCTTAGAGAACGTTAAATTCCTTCGGAGTGAGGAGAAACAGAAAATGTGCACGGTGTCTCCAATGAATTTTCAGCATTGGCATTTGGAATCACTCGATAAATTGCCTTTCTAACACCATCTATTCTAGTTATCATTTTTACACTATTTTAAGAAGGCTTGGGTTTTGCAGTTATGAAACTAAATGCCTATATTTAAGAATAGTTCTCTACATGGGAGATGACTTTCACCTGCACTTTATTAAATGGAAGGAATTTCCCAGAGGAAATAAGATAATAAACAGTATCACCTAGAGGCATATTAGCAACCCCACGGTCTAGAGTGAGAGGAAAAGTCTCACACCAAAATGAAGCACAGTGTTCCCAACCCTAACGAGTCTTTAATATTTTGCCTTAAGCATGGAGCATTTTTACATTTACCATAATTTCTCTTCATAGAAAACTGGTTTTTCTCCAGTTGTAGACATCTAATATGATATTAGGCATCAGAATATTTATTAAGGAAAAGCATATTATAGGATTCACATTTTCCTAATCTTAGTACATACCAAATAGCTTCAAAAATTTTGGACCTGCAAATACCTTCATAAATAATAGACATGAGAAAAATCTCATAATTTAGAATCTGAAGTTTGCCTCTTTCACCCAACATGCCCCCTGCAAACAGCTTCAATATTGACTGACTCACATCTAAAAAATATTTTATTTATTTATTTGCTAGGAGAAAGAGAATGGATGAATGAATATGGGCATGTCAGGGCCTCTGGCCACTGCAAATGAACTCCAGATGCATGGGCCTCTGTGCATCTGGCTTTACGTGGGTACTAGGGAACTGAAACCTGGGTCATTAGGCTTTATAAGCAAGTACCTTAAACGTTGAGCCATCTCTCCAGCCCCATGACTAACATTATTTTTTAAATTTTTTAGGTTTATTTTTATTTATTTATTTGAGAGTGACAGACAAAGAGGCAGAGAGAGAGAGAGAATGGGCATGCTAGGGCTTCCAGCCACTGCAGATGAATTCCAGATGTGTGCGTCGCCTTGTGCATCTGGCTAACGTGGGTCCTGGGGAATCGAGCCTTGAACCAGTGTCCTTAGGCTTCACAGGCAAGCACTTAACTGCTAAGCCATCTCTCCAGACCATGACTAACATTTTATTGGGCAAATACAAAAGTCTTCAAAGAGCTTGAAAATATATTCTTTCTCTTAGGCTGTAGAGATGGCTTAGTAGTTAAGATGCATGTCTGTGAAGCCTAAGGATCCAGGTTCAATTCTCCAGGTCCCATGTAAGCCAGATACACATGGTGGCACATGTGTCTGGAGTTTGTTTGCAGTGGCTAGAGGCCCTGACATGCCCATTCTCATTCTCTCTCTCTATCTCTCTCTGTGTCTCTAATAAATAAATAAAACAAATCTTTTTAAAAGGATATTAGTTCTCTTGAGAGCAATTCCCTTTTTAATCATGTATGTCATATAGGTTCGAGTAAGCATAGGGAATAGAAATAACGTCCCAAGGAATAATGGAATTATGAGAAGAGAATACTCTCTCATTTAGCATAATTCTAACCATTTGTTTAACAGTGTTAATCATTTTCTTTCAAAACAAATCAAAGAAATTTCAGTTTTGTATTTCCCAAAGACAGTTGGATGAGTCAACTGGTATCCAAAAATACATAGGCATTCACATTTAGAATGGGTGGATTTAACCAAGATCCTAGGTATGACATGTCTGTCTCCTTGGGTCATCGTGAGCAAAACGTTCTCCTTGAACCTGAGCAATCAGTGAGTGATGCGTACTGGTCTTAGAGAAGAATCGACTTAGAGAATTGAAAAGAGCTTCATGTGGAAAATTCAGGGCCAAATTTAGCAGAAAGCAATGTCATTCAGGTGAGCAATAACAAAAAAAAAAAATAACGAGTCACATAGAAGTTGTTGGAAATGAGGTCAGCAGGGAAACAAAGCAAGCTCACAAGTCCATAGGTATGCCAAGTCACTGTGGACAGAATGGCAGAACTATGGTATCGAAGGTGGGTAGTCCACAGCAAACTCCACGTTCCCATACCCAACCAGACACTCTCCTTCTTCTCACACATCCTCAGTCATACCAGCTTTAGACAAACCAGCGGAAAGAAATAACTAACCGTAACCGGCAAGGTGTGAGAAAGCCTTCATTTTTTTTCTCACACCAATATCTCAATACACAACCGTCTTCAATGCTCACTGACACTGAGCACTCCAAGCGTGTGCTCCTCTCTGAAGTACGAGAATAGCTGTCACTAAGTGGGCGTGCCCGTGGGGGTTCAGGAAAACAACACACACACACACACACACACACACACACATACCCCCCAAACCAAAAACCAAAAACCAAAACAAACAAACCAAAAAACCCGCAGACTGAATGGAAACCCCGATGACTTGGCAAGATCAGATTTTGCCCAAAAGAATGGCTGGCATTCAGCTCCATGCCTTTTCACTTTTGCAGGAATGAGACTCCAGAACTTCAGATTTTCAAGATGGAAGTTTAAGATTGTTGGACACGAGTTGTCGCTTAGTGGTCAGCACTTGCCTAGCATGTATGAGGTCCTGGGTTTAAAACTTAGCATTGCAAAAAGAAATACAGACTTGTGTGTGAAAAAACTTCTGGGCTGGAGAGATGGCTCAGAGTTAAAGGTGCTTGTTTGGAAGCCTGGCAGCCTGAGTTTGAATACCCAATACCCACATAAAGCCAGATGCATAAAGTGGCACATGTATCTGGAGTTCATCTGAAGTGGCACAAGGCCCTGGCACTCTCATATTCTCTCTCTCTCTTTGCAAATAAATAATCTTTTCAAAAATTTTTAATTTTATTTTTACTTATTTATTTGAGAGAGAGAGAGAGAAAGAGAGAGAATGGACACACAAGAACCTCCAGCCACTGCAAACAAACTCCAGACATATGTGCCACCTTGTGCATCGGGCTTATGTGGGTACTGGGGAATTGAACCTGCATCTTAGGCTTCATAGGCAAGTGACTTAACTGATAAGCTGTCTCTCTAGTCCATAAAAATATTTTTTTGTTTGTTTTAGTTTCTTGAAGTATGGTCTTGCTCTAGCTATGGATGATCTGGAATTCACTATGTAGTCTCAGGTTGGTCTTGAACTCATGGCGATCCTCCTACCTCTGCCTCCTGAGTGCTGGGATTAAAGGTGTGTGCCACCATGTCTGGCTCATTTAAAAATACGTATTTTTAAAATTCCTACATTCTGAGTACTAGTAATTAATTCCATTAAAATTTTTTTCTGGGGGTGTTGGAGAAATGGCTTAGCAGTTAAGAAACTTGCCTGCAAAGCTTAAGGACCCAGGTTTGATTCCCCAGTACCCAACATAAGCTAGATGCACAAGCCGGTGCATGTGTCTGGAGCTTGTTTACAGTGGATGGGGCCCTAGTGTACCAATTCTCTACTTCTTTCTCTCTCTCAAGTAAATAAATAAATAAAATATAATTTTTTTTTCTGGCTAAGTAAACTATACCAATAAAGCTGACTTCATCTGACAATTTGCTACCTCAACAAAGATGAAGAAAATGAAAAACTGGCTGATTTGAGAGAAGTTAGAAGAATAATTAAAACTCTCAGTGAATTCATGAGTCTTCTTGTTTAATAAAGAACTTTGCTGGAGCTGGAGGGATGGCTTAATGGTTAAGGCGTTTGCCTACAAAGCCAAAGGACCCCAGTTAGATTCCCCAGGATCCACGTAAGCCAGATGCTCAAGGGGGCGCATGCACCTGGAGTTCGTTTGCAGTGGGTGGGGGCTCTGGTGCCGCCATTATCTCTCTCTCTCAATCTCTCTCTCAGATAAATAAATTATATATATATATAAACTTTGCTGAAAGAAATCATGATCCAGACCTAAAATGTTCCTGAAATACCCCAAGCTCTTTAAGCTTCAGAATGTTCTATGAGACAGAGATCTCTAGAGAAAGCAATTGAATGGTTCAGGGGAAGATAATCATAGTTCAACACTTTGAGGCTTCTAGCTGTCTCTGCAAGCTCACAGGAAAGACAGTGAGAGCAGCTGGTTTACCGATGTGCTGCTGAGCTGACCTGGGATTGCTGGGAGAGAGAACACCAAGGACCAAGACGTGCAAAGCAATGGCATGTCTCAGTGAGAAAAGTACAGGGCAGAGAGAAGCCGACCTGTGTTCATCAAGCCACATGTCCAGCCTGGGCCGGGCCAAAAGACTCCAGGAAGGGTCAGTGTCTTTCTTTGTAATGCAAGGTCAAGCTTAATAGTTAAACACGGCATAGGCATACGTCGCTGGGTGGAAAAAGGTAAATCCTCATGTGTCCTCACACGACTTTGCAAAAACTTGAATGTTAAGATTTGTGGCAGTGCTGGGGCTGGGGACACAGCTCCACATTGAGTTCTGAGCCCCAGCAGCCACGCAGAAGCCAGGCACGGTGGTGTGTGCCTCTAATCCCAGAGCCAGAGAGGTGGGGACAGGAGGATTGTTGGGACTCAATGGCTAGCTGTATAGGTGAGCTCCAGGAGAGAGACCCTGTCTTTGGACTGGAGAAGTGGCTTAGCAGTTAAGGTGCATGCCTGTGAAGCCTAAGGACCCAGGTTTGATTCTGTAGGTCTCACGTAAGCCAGATGCACATGGAGGTGCGTACTTCTGGAACTCCTTTGCAGTGGCTAGAGGCCCTGGTGTGCCCATTCTCTCTTTCTCTCTGTCTGTCTCTCTCCCCCACCCATCTCTCTGTCTCTAAAAAAATAAATAAAAATAAATCTTTAAAAAAAAAAAGATTAAAAAGAGGGAGAGAGACCCTGTCTCAAACAATAACATGGAAAACAGCTGAAATGACATCCAATGTCACTGTCTGGCTCCCATATACATGTGTACAAACACAGTCACCCTCTGCACATTCACACACACCACATATACATACACGTGCATAAAAGAAAAGATGCATACCAATGTCCTATCTGCTCTCCTTCCCACCCCAAGGAAGTTCTGCCACCTAAAGTTTCAAAGCCAACATTTCCCAGGATATTTCTAAACAGCCCACAAACAATTGCCAATGACAACACAGAACGCAGGAGCGATGGCCCATTCGCCGCTCCTTTCCCTTCCTAATTCCCTGCCGAGGCCAGGACATCATCAGCAAGTGTTTCCCCCTTGCCGCTTGTCTAAGTCAGCGGAGTTCCCTCCACCTGGGCTGCAACGAGGAAGCCCCGGAAAGACCCAGGTCCTCGCTGCGGACGGCTCCTAGTACGGTACCTGCTCGGGCTTCAGCCCCGGGGGCACCCATGCATACTCTTCCAGGGCGCAGCCTGAGTCATCATCCGAGATGGAGTTCCTCTGGAAGTCGAACATGAGTTTGCTGACGGCCTTCTCCATTTCCAGAGGCATCACCGTCACCATGTGCTCCTCCTGAGGACACTTGCAATGCAGACAGATCTTCCTGTGGTCAGCAAACATGACAGGTGAGAAGCAAGAAGAGCCAGCTTTTATTTATTTATTTATTTATTTATTTATTTATTTATTTATTTATTTATTTATTATTTTTGAGGTTGGGTCTCACTCTAGCCCAGGCTGACCTGGAATTCACTAAGTAGCTTCAGGGTGGCCTTGAACTCACAGAGATTCCCCTTCCTCTGCCTCCCGAGTGCTGGGACTAAAGGTATATGCCACCACACCTGGCTTAGAAGCTATTTATTAAAAAATATTTTATTCATTTATATTAGAGAGAGAGAGAGAGACAGAGAGAATGGATTTACCAGGGCCTCTAGCCTTTGTAAACTAGCTCCAGATACATACACCACCCTGTGCATCTGCCTTTACATGGGTACTGGAGAACTGAACCTGGGTCCTCAGGCTTCGCAGGCAAGAGCCTTAACTGCCAAGCCATCTCTCCAATCCCCAAAGAAGACATTCTTCAAAGAGCCTGCCAATTGCCAGCCCTCATGTCCTAAACCATAAACACATTTCCCTAGCTCTGATCTATAGGGTGCCTGTCAGTGAGAAGGAGTGGCCCACAAGAGCACTGTCAGAGCTGAGGGACCACCAGGAAGGCAGGCTGAAGATGTCCACATAAGGACCCAACATCATCATCTCAAGAGGTATGATAATATCATCAACCTTTTACAGTGTCGACCACTGGATATGGACCGGAACCACCGCTCCCTTTGCTGCAATAGCAATTATATAGAACACCATACGATAGCCAGAAATGTGACCAGATGTAACAAACACAAAAATTTATTTTGAGGGTGGGGAGGAAGAGAGTGTATGGGCCTGCCAAGGCCTCCTGCTGCTGCAGAAGAACTCCAGACGCATGTGCCACTCTGTGTATCTGGCTTTACAGGGGTATTAGGGAGCCAAACCCAGATATCAGGCTGTGAAGTATCTTTAACCAGTGAGCCATCTCTGCAGCACCTCCACCTTATTCTTTGAGACAGGGTCTCCTGTTGAGCTTGGAACTCACTGACATAGCTAGGCTGACTAGCCAGAGTCCCAAGGAGTCTCTCGCCTCTGCCTCCCCAGCACTGGGTAACAGGAGTGTGTCATCATGCTTGCCTTTCGCACAGGAGCTGGGGATCTGAAGTCATGTTTTCCCAGGACGGACTTTACCCACCGAGCCATCTCCCAAGCCCCTATAATGCCAGTTTTTTTAATAAACAAGATTATGCATCTGAGTTACTTCATAAGGCAACAGCCAAAGATATAAATCCTCCAAACTGCACATCTCTTAAAGCTTCCATCTGTTCTCCTGTTACCCTTGACTACAGAAACGATGAAGCAACAGAAATGGCGAGGTTACCAACACGAGGGTTCCTAGCTCCCATCAAAAGAATTAAAAGAACAGAATGGAGGAGGAAAACTTCAGGGAAGTAAAGTATCCTGTGTGCACTCTGGTTTTTTAGCAATACCTTCTAAAGGCGATGAAAGAGCTGAGAACTCTAAATTCCACGTGTGCCTGATTTTTTTGTTGTTGTTAAGAGAATTCACATGGCATAAACTCCATCCTTTGAAAGTGTGTGTGTGTGTGTGTGTGTGTGTGTGTTTATATATAAACCAGTTTCTTTGACATAAGACAACATGAAGGGTGGTCCACATTGTAGCTTGTGTATATCTTTTTCTCCCTTTTATTGTTAATATGTCATTGTTCAGATAGATCACATTTTTGCATTCTTCAGCATTCTTCAGCTTGGGGACATTTGGATTCATTCCATTTTTGTTAAGAACTTTGTTCCCAATATTTAGATCCAAGTGCTTGGGGAGAGCTATGTTTCCCTTTCTCCTGGATATATTATACCTAAGAATGGAGTGGCTGGGTCATGTCGCAACGTCACGTTCAACATTTGAGTGACTATCCAACTGTCCTCCAAAATATCCACTTGGTATGTTCCCGCCTTCAGTAAATGAAGGTTACATATTCTCAAAGCTCTTACCACACTTTTTATTGTCTGTATTTGCTTTTTTCTTGTGAGTGTGTGTGTGGTGCCATATATGCTCACTTGTAAGGGGGAGGTGTTTGCCTAACAGTGGCCGGAGCAGAACATTGGATGTCCCACTCCATTACTCTTCCATTACTCCATTACTCTTCCACCTGTCTTTGTCTTTTGAGCCACGGTTGCTCTACGGATTCAAGAACTTCCAAGGTCTCTGCTCCCTTGAGAGATGGCGGTTACAGGTGTTCATGTGGCCATACCCAGATGTTCACATGAGATCTAGAAATTTGAACTCTGGTGGTCTCAGGCCCCCTAGGGCCCTCATGCTTGTGCAAGAAGTGGACTTAATGGCTGAGCCATCTCTCCAGGCTGTTTTTGATTGTGACCATCCCAGTAGATGTGATGTGGTATCTAAGTGTGGTTTTGTGTTTCCTGGAGGGTGTGTATTGTATGCCTTTTGTGGAAAGATATTAACTCAAATCTCCAAGTCTATTTTTTCCATGGGGTTGTTTGTGATTTGGTTTCAAATTGTAAGTATTCTTTTTTATTAAAAAAAAATGTTTATTTATTTGAGAGAACGAGAGGGAAAGAGGCAGCAAATGGGCGCACCAGGGCCTCCAGCCACTGTAAACAAACTCCAGATGCATGAGCCCCCTTGTGCATCTGGCTTATGTGGGTCCTGGAGGATCAAACCAGGATCCTTTGGCTTTGCAGGCAAATGCCTTAACCACTAAGCCATCTCTCCAGCCCCTGTAAGTATTCTTTATATATTTTCTGAATGACTTACAAACCTTTTTTCCCAAGCTCATTCGTGCTCTCTCTCTTACTAAATGGTGTTCACTGAAGTGGAAAACGTTTCTAATTTTCATGCAGTCCAGTTTATGTTTTCTTGTTATTGTTTGTACCTTTGTTATATCTCTAAGAGACAAGCCTCTAACCCATGGTTGGCAGATTTGCTACTTAAAATTTCATGCAAGACCCAGAATACTAGCTCTTATTTTTGTCAAGATCCATGTTGAGTTAATTTTTGCCATGGTATCTTGGTATCTTTGTCAAAAATGATTGGCCCTGCCGGGCATGGTGGCACATGCCTTTAATCCCAGCACTTGGAAGGCAAAGGGAGGAGAATTACTGCAAGTTTGAGGCCTGCCTGAGATTACATATAAATCCAGGTTAGCCTGGGCTAGAGCAAGACCCTACCTAAAATAAATAAATAAATAAATAGTAAAAAGCAACAAAAATCTTTGGCCTTAAGTGTGAGTTATTTCTAGATTCTTTTTTTAAAAAATATTTATTTATTATTTATTTGTGTCAGAGAGAGAGAGAGAGAGAGAGAGAGAGAGAGAGAGAGAGAGAGAGAGAGAGAAGATATGCCAGGGCCTCTAGTTACTGCAAATGAACTTCAGGCACATGTACTACCTTGTGCATCTGGCTTTCGTGGGTACTGGAGAATGAAAACTGGGTCCTTAGGCCTTGTAGACATGAGCATCTTAACTGCTAAGCCATCTCTCCAGCCCTCTGGATTCTTTTAAAAATAATTAATTAATTACTTGTTTATAAGCACAGAGAAGTCTGGAGAGAGTGAGAGAACGGGAATGCGAGAGGAAATGGGCATGTTAGGGCATCCTGCCATTGCAAATGAACTTCAGATGTATTTAACAACTGGTGCATCTGGCTTACGTGGGTACTGGGGAATCAAACTGGAGCCCTCAGGCTTTGTAAGCCAGCACCTTTGACTGCTAGGCTATCTCTCCAGCCTTGAATCCTTAATTCCTTTTATTTGTTTTTACTTATTTGTTTGCAAGGAGACAGACAAAGAGAGAGAGAGAGAGAAGAGATAAACAGAGAGAATGGGCATGCTGCTGCAAATAAACTCCAGATGTATGTGTTACTTTGTGCATCTGGCTTTACATGGAATAGAACCTGGGTTGTTAGGCTTTGCAGGCAAGCGCCTTAACCACTGAGCAATATTTATTTGCAAGCAGAGAGATAGGAAGATACAGGGAGAGAGACAGGGAATGAGTATGCCAGGGCTTCCTGCCACTGCTAATGAACTCCAGATGCTTATGCCACTTTGTGCATCTGGTTTTCCATGGGTACTAGGGATTTGAACTCAGGCCAGAAGGCTTTGCAAGCAAGTAGCTTTAGCCATTGAGCAATCTCTATAGCCTTATTTTGTTAAAAAGCTGTTTTGTCTTTTCTGAGTCCCTTGGATTTGCACTCATAAAATATGAACTTTAGGATTAGTTTGTCAATTTCTATAGAAATACCAGCTGGGAATTTGATGGGGACTATAATGAATCTGTAGATCAATTTGGGGGTTACTTCTTCTGAGCAATATTTAGCCTTCTAATCCATGAACACAGGATTTCTTCCCACTTATTTCCATCTGCTTCAATTTCTTTCTGTGATATTTTGTAGTGTTTAGGCACAAGCACTGCACTTCTTTTTTTTTTCCAGAGAGTTTTATTTTTATTTCTGATGCGATTACAATTGGAACTGTTCCCTTCATTCCACTTATAGATGGATGCAATACAGAATCATAATTTTTAAAAATATTAATGTTGCCTCATACTGAGGCAGGGTCACGCTTGAACACAAAGCTGGCTGAATGAGATGGTCCAGCTGGCTCTCGAGATTCCATGCTGCTGCCTCCGTGTGAGTGCGGGTACCACAGGCAGCGGGGTGCCCACTACGTCCTCCTGGCACTTACGAGGGTGCTGGTCCCGAACTCCGTTCCCCATGCTTGTGCAGCGAGTGCTCTATGCTCTCAGCCACCATACCGGCCCTTGTCTCTTCCCTTCTACTCTGATTTCTTTTATTTACTGGGCTGCTTAGAACCTATAACCCTATGCTGAATAGAAAGAGAAAATGGACACCCTTGCTTTGTTGCTGACCTTAGGGGAAAATATCTAGCCCTTCACCCTTACCATTAGTTTGCTGTGTGATTTTCAAAAAAATACTTTTTGTTTGTTTGTGGATTTATTTATTTATCTGCAAGCAGAGACAGACAGGCAGAGGTAGATGGGGAGAGAGAAAGAAAGAGAGAGAGAATGGGGGAGGGGGTAGGCACACCTCTAGCCACTGCAAACAAACTCCAGATGCATGCACCACAAAGTGAATCTGGCTTTACATGGGTACTGGGGAATCAAACCTGGGTTGTTAGGCTTTGCCTTAAACACTAAGCCATCTCTCCAGGCCCAGAATTTTTTTTTTTTTTTTTTTTTTTTTTTTTTTTTTTTGTAGGTGTCTTGCATCAGGGTGAAGAAGTTCCCTTCTATGGTACTTAATTGAATAATTTTATCAGGATAGGGTGTTGTATTTTGCCAAGTATTAACATAATCAGGGTCTTTTTTTTCATCCTTGTTCTCTGTATGTGTTTGTGTTTATGCCTGAATTCTGACTCCAAAAAAAAAAAAATGTACCAGGGGCTGGAGACACGATTTATCAGTTACGGTGCTTGCCTGCAAAGCCAAAGGACCCAGACTCGATTCCCCAGGATCCACATGAGCCCGATGCACAAGGTGGCATATGCGTCTGGAGTTCATTTGCAGTAGCTGCAGACCCTGGCACACCCATTCTCTCTCTGTGCCTATCTGCCTCTCTCTCTCTCTCTCAAATAGATAAAATAAAAATATTTTTAAAAATGTACTGGAAGAAATGAAATCAGTTCAGCCAAGTCAGGCTCACCAAATCCTCCCACTTCCCGCTCCCCCCCCCCCACCCCCACTGCACACCTTGGCACTGGCTTGCCTCTGAACTCTAACACAACTCAACCCTGAAGTTCACTTTAAAAATACATGGAGCACATTTTAGTGCCAACTCTAAGGAATCAGCTACTATAAAGAGGTCAGGGTTGCTGGGGAAGAGCATTTCCTCTGACACTGGACTTTTTATGGCACTTTATGACTTTAGGAGGACAAATGTTTTGGATGTTTTGGTGTGTTTAAGGGAGACCATTGGTTACTTTTTTTTTGTTGTTACTAGAAATTCAGACTTTAGAAAACAAAACAGAGCAGAAGGGCTTTAAACAACTTGGCCTTTGGCACACCCATCAGGGGAATTTATTTGTTCAGCGATGCAGGGGACATCACAATATTAAATGTGGGATGGACATGATCGAATGAACAGAATATCTGGGATATGGGAAAGACACAAGAAGAAAGCCCATTGTGGATGGACCCCCACCAGATCAGAACGAGTGCCACTGAGAAGATGGGTAGAAGATAAGGACTCTCTCCACCTGGTCACTCAACAAGTAATCAACAAATCTGTACCCAAGCCAGGGACAGCTCCAGGCATCCTGGATGTGTAACCAAAGCAAAGATCCCTGCTTTGTGGCACCCAGGGGCTCAGAGGTAAGAAATAAACAACAGCAGCAAATATAACAAGCCAGTCCATTGTCCATATGTTAAAAGCAATAAAGAGCTAGCGAGATGGCTTAGTGGCAAAGGTGTTTGCCTGCAAAGCCAAAGAACCCACGTTTGATTCCCCAGGACCCATGTAAGTCAGGTGCACAAGGGGGCACATGCATGTGGAGTTCATTTGCAATGGCTGGAGGCCTTGGTGCACCCATTCTCACCCTGCCCCCTCTGTTTCTCTCTTAAATAAATAAATAAGAAGGCAATAAGCACTATGGGAAGTAAGTCAGGTGACCCAGGATAAAGGTGGTCTGAGGGGATACATGGTGGGGTACACACACCTCAGACTCACCCATCAGTCTTCCACGAAAGAAAACATCAGCCCTACCTTCCAGATACGGAAACAAATGCTCAGAGTGGTTAAGTGACTTGCCTGAAGGAAACCTTAAATGGTGGGCAGAATAAGGGGTCAGTGTGGGACTTGGCTGAGCCCTGCACACAGACATCATTCTTAGAAGACGCACGATTCCAAACATGGAATAGCCTTGTGCTCCTGAAAAAAAAGAACACTTACCTAGAGAAAACAAAATCAAGGATTCAAAAAGAAAAGAAAACAAAACCCATGAGTCAGAATCACAAGAGCCTTATCTATCTTCCCTGCCAGCTGACTGCCTTCCGTGCCTCATTCATAATTAACGGAGGCTCCCACGGCAAGGCATTTTTATTTGCAAAGAATTATTTGCAAACTCTGAGTGATTCCATGACAGTCACTGGAAAGGCTAGTTAATAATCTCCATTTACAAATTAGGACCCTAAGTCAGGGGTGTTTGGAAAGGAGAGAGAGAGAGATAAAGGCAGGAGGATGTCTTTGGTGCCTTCATCTCTCTCTTCCCCGTTGGCACAATACATACAGTGACACCCAATTGCTCTGTCTTTCAACACACTGATGAACGAGTTTCACCTGAATGAAACATCATCAAGAGCATGCATGTGGAAATATATGACTTGGCTTTTTTTAAAAATAGACATTTATGAAAATAGAACCTGCTAGTAAAGCAAGATTTCATTAAACACACAAAGAGAGAGAGAAAGGGAGAGAGAGAAAGAATGCATTGGTTTCATTCTGTCAATGTTGACATTGAACCAACACATAATTGGGGTTGTGAATGACAGGTTTCCCAGGAATAAGCTATGATTCAGAGTGTGGAAAGACTGCATTCTCCTTCCTTCCCAGAGTCTACTCCCAAACAATGTCTTCCAATGCCCCACCCAAAGTGGTAGCTATTAATTCATTTGGTTCCATAATCCTGAAACCACAATGCACTCTTCTTCCTAGGGCTATATGATATTGGCAAGTGGAGGCCTTTTCTAGAACAATCTCAGTATAGCTCAGCCACCTCCCAGTGCCATACCACTTGGAGGAGGACAGAGAATTCATTAGCTGACTTGCACGATGTGGAAGGATTCACTATAAATAGATGTGTGAGGTGGGATGGGGAGAGCTGAGGATGGCCAAGAGCTCGATCTTCCTTGAGGATGTGATTTCTCACAGGTGCTCATCACAGACTGTAGGAGTTTAGACTTCGACAGGTGGCTAAGCTTCATGGAGTCTTTTTCTCTTTCTCTCTCCTTTATCCATGTCCCTTTCTAAAATTTTATATATTTATTTGAGGGAGAAAAAGGGAGAGGGAGAGAGGGAGAGAGGGAGAGAGAGAGAGAGAGAGAGAGAGAGAGAGAGAGAGAGAGAGAGAGAGAGGATGGGTGCACCAGGACCTCTAGCTGCTGCAAATGAACTCCAGATGCATGTACCACCTTGTGCATCCGGCTTACACGGGTACTAGGGAATCGAACCTGGATCTTAGGCTTTGCAGGTAAATGCCTTAACCACTAAGCCATCTCTCCAGCCCTCCCTTAATTTTTTTAAATTTTCATTTATTTATTTATGAGAGAGAGAGAGGGGGGAGAGAGAATGGGTGTGCCAGGACCTCTAACCACTGCAAATGAACTCCTGATGCATCTGGCTTACGTGGGTTCTGAGGAATTGAAACTGGGTCCTTAGGCTTTGCAGGCAAGTACCTTCACTGCTAGGCCATCTCTCCAGCCTCCCTCCCTGCCCCACTGTACTTTTTAATGAGAAACAACTTTTTGTGAAAGAACTTACATGTGGAAACTCAATATATACAATAGAGCTGTCCAAATTAATAGCACAGAGAGCGAGCGAGCACCAGCCCAGCCTCTCTGACGCATAGCCTCCTCTCCACACACTGGCAGGTTTATGACTGGCCCAGCCTCAACGTTCCAAGCACACCAGTTTGAACACCAGCATACTCCCTGGACTATTCTTAAGTCGCTCCTACGACATGTCAAAACATGAACTATGCTCTTGATCTTTTGGCGAATGGAAAGAATTAAAAAACAAAAGCTTTTAAGAGTTAACTCCTAACCAGGAAACTAGCACATTAATGATGATTCTGGCTTTAGGAAATAGTAAATCTGGTTTCTGAGACACTGCATGGAGAGATGTTTGGGGAGTAGAGGTCATATGCCAGATATGATCTGAGCCAGGACACAGAACTGGGCATTTTCATAAGGATGTCAGCCGAGCATCACATAAGTGGGCTTCTCTGAATGCTTGGAGGACACGCTTCTCTAGTCAGCCTCCTGGTTGGATAGGAACCTCTCAGCCCATGGTCTGTAAACCACTGTAGGGTCTACTGACAGACCTGACATTCCAAGCAACTCTAGACTATGTCCATTTTCAACCTGTTCAAGGGCATTTATGCCAACTCCACTTAACTGCCCTGTTGGAAGCTCTTACATTACTCAGCCAGCCTGCCACTCAGCTGGGTTCCTACGTGCAGAGAGGTACTGGTGGAAGGCAAGATGACATTAGTTGCACAAAGGGCAGATCTCCTCGTAGCGCTGCCCGCTGTCCACCTGCCTCCCACCTGCCCTGGGCAGGGGCTCTTCTGTCGCGAGTGTGCGCATGGTTAGATCAAGCGAGTCCACTTTCATACACAGGACGGAGGAAAAGAGCCGCTCTGCCCTCAGCACAAACCAAACGACTGAGCAGGACCCAAGGTGGCATTTTCTTGGGCCAAGGTAAAGTGTGGAAAAGAAGGTTCTGTCCAGGACAAAAGGCTAGGACAACACAAAGATCCCAACAGCTTTCTCCTAAATAACAAATGTATTTCTAGGTTTTTAAGTTCTCCAGTCCCTTCAGCTTACCGAAGGTAAAAGAAAAATTCTTCTTATTTATATTATTAAAAAGTAAAGGGGGGGGCTGGTGAGATGGCTTAGTAGTTAAGGTGCTTGTCTGCAAAGCAAAAGGACCCAGGTTTGAGTCTCTAGGACCCACAAAAGCCATACACACAAGGTGGTGCATGTATCTGGAGTTCATTTGCAGTGGCTGGAGGCCCTGGGGTGCCCATTTTCTCCTCTCTTTTTCTTTCTCTCTCTCTTTCTTTCTTTCTTTTTTTCTTCCTTTCTCTCTCTCTCAAATAAATAAATAAAAATAAAGTTAAGCCGGGCGTGGTGGTGCACGTCTTTAATCCCAGCACTCAGGAGGCAGAGGTAGGAGGATCGCCGTGAGTTCGAGGCCACCCTGAGACTCCATAGTGAATTCCAGGTCAGCCTGGGCTAGAGTGAGACCTTACCTCGAAAAACCAATAAATAAATAAATAAATAAATAAATAAATAAATAAATAAATAAATAAAAATAAAGTTAAAAAAGTAAAGGGGGTGGGGCTGGAGAGATGGCTTAGCAGTTGAGGCTCCTGCCTGCTAAGCCAAAGGATCCAAGTTGGATTCCCCAGTACCCACATAAGGCCAGATGCACAAGGTGGCACATGTGTCTGTAGTTTGTTTGCAGTGGCTGGAGGCCCTAGTGTGTCCATTCTCCCTCTCTCTTCTCTCTCTCTAATAAATAAATATTTTTTTTAAGTAAAGGAAAACATTTTCTTTCTTTCTTCTTCCTTTCTTTCTCCTTCCTTCCCTCCTTCCTTCCTTCCTTCCTTCCTTCCTTCCTTTCTTTTTTTTTCCTAAGGTAGGGTCTCACTCTAGACCAGCGTGACCTGGAATTTACTATGTAGTCTTGGGTGGCCTTGAACACACAGTGATCTTCCTACCTCTGCCTCCCAAGTGCTGAGATTAAAGGCGACACCACGCCCGGCTTTTTTTCTACTTATTAGACTCATCATGATTTAAAATCACTGCTCCCTTCTCCTTAAAAAAACTAGAAGCCACGTACAATTCATGTAGAAAGAGGTCACAAATTATAGATAAGCAGAAGAAGGAAAAAAATTCCAAAACACTCACAATTCCAGAGATAATCATTGCTAAACAGAAACAGCTGCTGGTCTATTTTCCCCTTAGTGCTAAGAAACTGGAGACCAGACATGGTTCTACGTGTTCCCCATTAGCAAGAGCCGGGGGACAAGGCTGTGTCTGGCCTGGAATGACAAGACATGAGCCAGAGCCACCCACACAGGCACATATGACACTCTCAGCAAATAGAACTGAGTTATTCAGTCCGCATAAGTGGGTGGGCTCTGATTTAGCGCCCAGAGGCCAGGTCAAGAATTTACTTACTTAGTGTGGAAGTTGACCACCAATGTGGAATTCTGCCCATACCTATGGGTACCGCGGACTTAAGGAAAGTTAGGTCTCTCAGATAAAACACATCTAAGAACCAGATTAAATTATCAGCCAACTTTCAATTATTCTGTGGAAATAGAGAGAGATGGGCGTGGATACCTGAGGACCGCTAAGACTTGGCTCTGAATGGCGTCTTTGTCCCTCAGTCACATGCTCACCAAAGCTCTAGGCACTAAGGCTACTTCAAACCACCGAATGGACTTGCTTGTGGGAGGGAGGATGACTGCCTTCTTCTATCTACTTGCTGCCCAACTTCCCCACATGTCCACCAAGAGCATGGACATTCCATCTGCCCCATGCTCCTTCCTATGAAGAGCCAGAGGTACAGTTCCAGTTCACAGACTTTTGGCAAAACCGTCCTCAGGTTCTGGGAGGGAACTTTTTCCAGTGGAGAAAATTTTTACTGGACTGCAGAATGCACTGAGGATATAAAGTGTGCAAAAAAAAAAAAAAAAATCATTGGGAGGACTGGGTAGATAGTTCAGTGGTTAAAGGCACTTGCTTGCAAAGGCTTGCCATCCAGGTTCAATTCCCTGGTGCCCACGTAAAGCCAGATGCACAATGTGGCACATGCATCTGGAGTTTGTGTACAGAGACAAGAGGCTCTGGCACACCCATACTCTCTCTCAAATAAATAAAATAATATACATGCACATATAATATATCTAAATAAAATAATATGTACATGCATGCACATATGTGTAAATATATATTTACACACACACACACACACACACACACACACACACACACCCCAATGGGTATTGGACATAAAGACATCCCCTGTTGTGCTCACTGAGTCTGTAGGGATTGAAGCAAAGGCTACTGGCCTAAGGCACTGCTGGATCATTCTGGAATAAGAAGTCAGAATGTGGGGTTAACCCTAACCATAACCCTTCAGAAACTGCTCAGGCCACATCATACGACCCTGCCCAGGGCCTCAGCTCCTGCGTCAGGTCATGATATGCAAGCAGTGTCCCCATATCAGAGGAGGGCAAGCGAAGGGAAGAGTGGATCTCTGGAGGTTTCCCCAGGATGAAGGATGCCTTAGGATAGGCCTGACCTTCAAGGCCAGAGAAGCGGCAGGTCAGGGGGGAGTGTAGTGGTATGTTTTCCCATTAATACAACTGCCCACAGTAATGCATGATTCTTTATTTCCGTATAGTCTTTCCAATTTAGTCATTCTCAACAATTCTGGAAGGCCGACTTTTTTTTTTTATTGTTTTTTCAAGATAGGATCTCACTCTAGCTCAGGTTGACCTGGAATTCACTATGTAGTCTCAGGGTGGCCTTGAACTCATGGTGATCCTCCTACCTCTGCCTCCTGAGTGCTGAGATTAAAGGCATGCACCAACCATGCCTTGCAAGGCTGACATTTTTTAAAGTATTTTATTTATTTATTTATGAGAGAGAGACAGAGAGAGAGAGAGAGACAGAGAATGGGCATATCAGGGCCTGTAGCTACTGCAAATAAACTCCAGATGCATGTGCCACCTTGTGCATCTGCCTTATGCGGGACCTGGAGAATTGAATCTGGGTCCTTAGACTTCACAGACATATGCTTTAACTGCTAATCCATCTCTCCAGCCACAAGGCTGATGTTTTTTATCCACTCTACACACTCCAAAATCTAGGCATAAACTCATAAATAACCTGGCTGAAATCTCACAGACTGGAACCTGTGTTGGAAATCCTAGGGCTGATACGCCCCACTACTTTGTTCTGGGTAAAGTGGCCCAATCCCCCCCACCCCCCCCCCCCGCATCAGTCCATACCTCTCCATATGACCTCCCACCTACGGCCACAGAAGCAACACTGACTGACCATCTATGGTGTTCTAGGCACTGAATGAAGATGGTGGACACAGGACAGCATTAAGACAGAGCAGAGCCGTACCCTCAGAGAGCTTCCAGACAAGCCAGAGGACAGATAACAGTCAAGTAAACAGAGATAAGTGTGCTCTTTGTAGACTGTGATAAGGAGAGAAGGAGCGAGGAGACAGGCTGGCCCTCCCTACTGAACTGGCATCTAAGTTGCACTTTGAATCTGGGAAGAGGAGGGCCAGGCAGCTACGAGAAACTCTGGGGTGGAGTTTTCCCAGCAAAAGGGAAAATGGGCTTGAAGTCCCCGAGGTGAGGTGGGGAGGCGACTCCCCAGATTGTTCTTAAGAGGTCGTGTGCTAGCCTCCCCTCCTCCCCCAGCAGCCATTGCAACGATGACAGTGGCCAAACTGGCTGAGCCGCTGCCTGTCCCATAGCTCAAGCCCAGATGTGAAATTCAGGGGACGGTGCCATCTTAGTGGGCGTTAGAAAGTTCTTTCTTCTGATGCACTTCTCTGTGGAATTCCTCTATCTCTATCCTGATAGCCAGACGTCAGCACATCCTGCTGCGTGCCGCCTTCCTGGCCACTTCACCCCCACCCCCTCAGTCTGGGCCCCCAAGTCACAATAGTTTGTTTATTCCCCCCTCTTTTTGGGCAAATGTTCAGACTGAATGAAGGACCCAGGCATGAACCTTGACACTTGCCATGTCTGGAAGCAAGATTTCTATCTCTGTGAGAAAGAAAAAAATATTTCCTAATAAACACAGTGGTGAAGGGTGGAGACCGTGATGGGGCCAGCTGGGCACTTGGCTGGTGCCTGCTTTGTGCCAGCACACGGCTGCCTGGTCCTGTCCCACTTCTCTCCCCTGCCTGGCTGGCAGCTCTCACCATCTGCACAGAGGTGCTCTTCTCTCCCAGGGTGGTCAGTGGTGGCACGGGGGAGTTCCAGGTGTTTCTGCTTAATGTGCCAATTCACACTGCAGCAAAGAAGTGCCCAGCCCCACCGCACACTGATGTGGAAATTTGGAGCAGTGGATTCCCTTTTAAAGTGTTTCAAAGTATTCCCTTTAAAAAGACCCACCATCCTAGATGACTCTGCTCAGAACACACTCTTAAACACCCCTCCCCCCTCTAGCTAGGTGACAATGCTGTCCCAGGAAAGGACAGCTGTAGCTGGCACTGGGCTTCCCCACACTGAAACCTGTAGAAAGTGATCCGCCACTCAGCGGTTAAAGGTGCTTGCTTGCAAGGCCTGATGGCCCCGGTTCGATTCCCCAGTACTCACGTAAAGCCAGATGTGTTAAGTGGCCTATGTGTCTCGAGTTCCTTTGCAGTGGCCAGAGGCCCTGGTGTGGCCATACACACTCTCTCTGTCTGCCTCTTTTTGTCTCTGTCTCAAATAAAAGTAAAAGCATTTAAAATACAAAGGAAATTTTCCCAGGGAGGTCCAAGGAATGAGAGGAGGAGAGGGAAAGCGCTGTATGGCACAGCAGGCAGGGTTGTGTGCACCCGGTGGCTACTCGGGGCGAGCAGGGCCATCCCTCGGTACAAGAGCCTGTCCTGAAAATTCCTCAGACGAGCCCCTCTGTACAAGCTCCCAGCAGTCACTAGCAGAAGACCTTATCTGGGCCCATGGTCCTCCCCGCCTGCAGGAACGGCTAAGTAGTCTGGAGCAGAACATGGGAGCTCTTGCCACTGTGGGAGTCACAGCACTGGAGCGGCAAGGGCGCTAGGGGCCAGGCAGTGACAGAAGCTCATGGGAGCCCAGGTCCACTCGTGACCACTCCTTCATTGGGTGACCCCTTTGTCCTGTGGGTTATGGTGGGTGCTGTAAGGTGTGAAGGCAAACAGTAAGGAGCCACTGTTGGGGGAAGAAACGAAAACAGGACCACAAGGAGCCACGGCATAGTTTCTAAGAAGGCTGTGGTTAGTCACGAGAAGGTTCTTTGTGAAGAGACGGATGCTAAACTGTCTGCAGATAAATGATGAAGACTATAACCTAATCCCAGAAGGCTTTGCGGAAACAGCGTGTGTGTGGGGGGGGAGTAGCAGAAGGAGTGAAGAGAGAGGAAAGTAAATGGATGGTAGGAAGGAAAGAAAGGTGGGATGGAGGAAGAAGAGAAAGAAAGGAGGGAAAGGGGAAGAAATGGAAAGAGGAGGAAAAGCTGTGAAAGGGAGGGAAAGAAAGAGAAAGGGGGAGAGAGAGAGAAAGAGAAAGGAAAGGAGGTCAGGAAGAATAGAGGGGGTACTGGGGCACAGGTAGCAGCCATATAGCAGAATGCTTTCAGAAAAATTTGGCGGGGTATACGGGAGCTCATTTTCCTATTCTCGTAACTTCGAAATAACATGGCGACTTCAAGACAAAATGTCTCTGAAGCAAAGTGCAGAGCTGGTGACTGTGAGCTTCAGGCATGGCTCTTCATGTTGCTGCCATGCGTCCCCGGGTGTTCTATGCCAACGAGACACCACAGTGGGCTCCCTTGAGTAAGCTGGACTAGTAGGCTTCTGGGCAGAAGGCTTCCAGGCCAAAGGACAGGAAAGGACATTCCTTTCAGCTGAATAAAGGTATGGACGCGGGAGAGAATATGGTGCCACCGAGATACTGAGAGGACTTGATGGCAGCTGCAGACAGGATGGCAGGTGGTGAGTGACACATGCCATCCATTAGGAGTCCTGGCTTGATTCTAGAAGCATCCACAAGCCAGCGAGGAATCTGCCTACCCAGCACACAGAGAGCTAATTCAGCATCGTGATGAGCAAACAGAGCGAGCTCTCCGAGGAGAAGAGCTTGGCCACGGATGGGGTCTCCATGGCAACATGGCTACCTGCATCACTGCATCCAGACGTAGGGCTGTGGGTATTCAGATAAGCTCTGATCTCCGCTGTCAGACTCTCTCCTAAGAATAGGCCGAGGTTGGTAGCCCAGGTTAGTCCCCCTGGACGAATGTCTCTACTTTACTTGGTTTGTGTGCTGACTGGGGGTTTATAGCATGTAAGTTTTTCTTCATTGGATGTTTAACAGGGTAGCTTTCTAGAACCTTTCTGGCTGAGTCATTCAGGAGATAGTGTCTGAGAGAATGACTGTGAATCGAGTTCTAATACCTCCCACCGTCCACGTCAAGGCTAATGAGAGACAATCTGCACAACACCACTAATGGCTTTCTCATCCCATGAGGCCTTCAGAGTGCTGATTAGCCTCTGGGGAGGAGATTGGCTAAAGACCCACATTCAAAACCTGAGCCACTCAATACCCCCAAGTACTTAAGGTCCTTACAGGGCAGCGGGCTTTAAACTATTCCACCCTGGAGTCACAGTGGTTTGGGCTCCAGTCCTAACGCTGCCACTTCGTTGAGTAGCCATTTGGATTAAATCACTCAACAGGAGGCTTATAGTATAGCACAGCTTGAGTGTGTGCCCAGGGCTGGGCCCTGTGGGATATCTAGGAATCTGGGGAAAGAAAAAAAGTAATGAATACTCAAGGTTCTTCTTTTCCCAAAGCTAGTCTGCATCTACTAATATAGCATAGTTAGGCTGATGAGAAATTCTTGTTTACTTGACACCTGATGTAGACCTAGGTGTCCAGATGGAGCAGGGTATTTGATCACTTTGTTAAGGGATTGCATTTTTTTTTTTTTAACCATGACTTTGACTTTTTTACAGTCATACAAACAACTTTCTCTGTGTAATACCTACAGTCAAGAAGATAGTTTGGTTATTAATAATCTCTTGAGATGGTCAGATTCTTTTAGCAAGTGCTTTTAATTTAGGTAACTTGTAAATTGCTCACCTCATCTCCTAGGTCACACCCTCTCCCAAGTCACACCATCTTCTAGGTCACACCATCTCCCAGATCACACCATTTCCCAGGTCACATCCTCTCCTGTTCACAACCTCTCCCAGGTCATACCCTTTCTCAGATCACACCCTCTCTCGGATCACACTCTTTCAAATCACATCCTCTTCCAGATCACACCATCTCCCAGGTCACAGCCTCTCTCAGGTCCATCAGGGGAGCTGTTGTTTTCGGTTGAGTAAGGTTCAGAGAAGCCAAACGCTATGGTCACTTGTCCTCAGTGATGGAAGTATCTAGAACTCTTGATCTCCTTTCCTCTGAGCCGAGGGGAATGAAGTCACTTTAGTTCTGTCAGCAGTATCATCTCTCCAATTTTCCCATTTTAAAAATGTTTTAATTTACTTATGTGCCAGGGTGGGGGAAAGAGGGAGGAGGAGGGGGAGGAAAGAGGGAGTACTCTTTCCACTGGGTTAGGGTCAGGGTGGGTTAGGGCCTCTTTCCACTGCAAAGGAACTCCAGCTGCACGCGTGACTTTGTGCATGTAGCTTTATGTGGGTACTGGGGAATCAAACCTGGAGCCATCAGGTTTGCAAACAAGTGCCAAGGCATCTCCCCAGACACCCCTAACTTTCCTTTTTAAGAAGTCATTTCCTCAGGGTATGTTGGGCTCTGCATCTGCGCTGCTAGATGGGAGTTAATATTTTCATTTTAGAGATGGGGCAAGCAAGATTGACAGGGTTTCTGGAACGGCATCAAGCCCTTCCTCCAGGACCTGAAGGGCTTTGTAAAGGGCCCCTCCAGACAGACTGCATGGGTCCCTGAGCCCATGTGAAATAAGTTGTGTTTTTCTTCCTGTTCACATCGGGGGCCCCCAAATCACTGGCAAGTCATAGGAAATTCTTAAGTGGCTGCTTATTAATAACATTTTCAGTTTATATTAGGCCGCCTTTCATGCAGGGGAACTGGGCCAGCTCCGTGCAGAGGAACGTAGAAAGCAGCCATCTCTGGTGTGGATGGAGGCCAGCTGGCAGCGGCCTCCCTCGGGGGGCCTGGCAATGGGTCACACCCTTCGAAACTTGACAGGGGCCCTCTAATATCCACCCTGAAAGACTCAAGGCAAAAACTTCCCAGAAACCCATGTTCTTCGGTGACTGAGGCCAAAGACTAAGGACGACCCCAGTGGACTTGCGAAACAAGAGCATCGAGAAATTGGGTGTTTACCAAATGCCGATGCTGGATGGAAAGTCTTCCATTCAGATTGAGTTAGACACAACAGGGAAGGATAATTTTCAGGGAAGGCCTGGTTTTAGTCAAGTCCAAGGAAAAACAACACAAGAAAACAAAACTCTCAGGGTTTCTTGCACTGGGACAGGCAAAAAGAAGGCAAGATGTTGAGTTCCCTGCTTCGAGATGGACCTAAGGAAGGGTTTGTTTTTTTTTTTTTTTTTGTATGTATGTGTGGTTTTGTTTTCAGCGGGAACTAGTTTCCTCATTCTCCAGCAAGATTAAAGAGGGGACTACAGAAATAGAGAGATATAGAGAGAGACAAAGAGAGAGGGAGAGAGTAACATTTCCTGGCTTCATGCTTTATTGGAAAGAAGCCTTTCATGGATTGGATTCACATGGTCCGCAGCAGTCAGGTTTTGAAAGCATTTAGAAAGGGGTTATATTCAGATGTGACAAGGTGCTAGTGGCCGGATGACTGTCCTCCCCGTCTTCCTCCATGGTGGGGGACGCACTGATGATGTCCATTCCTCCCCGTCTTCCTCCACGGTGGGGGACGCACCGATGATGTCCATTCCTTCCCGTCCTCCTCCATGGTGGGGGATGCACCAATGATGTCCATTCCTCCCCAGTGGGGGACGCACCGATGATGTCCATTCCTCCCCATCCTCCTCCACGGTGGGGGACACACCGATGATGTCCATTCCGGGGCGCGTGGGGTGCTGCCACCGTTGTCACCCTCCCTTCCCTGTCTTGATGACTGTCATCACTTCCGGCAGCCTGTCCTACTTCCCGCTGGTACTCTCACTCCTCCAGGAACGGATTCCACCACTACCTGTTCTTCCCACCACGGAGGTGACATTCACCTCTCCTGCTTGCAACGTTCCCTGGGGATGGGGGCGGGATGGTCATGAACATGGAGGGAAATTTCTTTCTTTTAAAAAAATATTTTATTTTTATTTATTTATTTGAGAGAGGAAAAGAGAGAGAGAGAGAGGGAGGGAGAGAATGGATACGCCAGGGCTTCCAGACACTGCAAACACACTCCAGATGCATGCACCACCTTGTGCATCTGGCTAATGTGGGTCCTGGGGAACCGAACCTAGGTCCTTTGGCTTTGCAGGCAAGCACCTTAACCGCTAAGCCATCTCTCCAGCACCAAAATGGAGGGAACTTTCTTACCCGTGGCCCGTAAGACTCTGGATCCGGCTCCTTCCTCCCCTTCCAACTTCACTGCATTCAGCTCCCCTTTCTGTTTAAAGCTGCGGCCACCTCGGCCTTTATCTGTGCCTTGGATTTGCCAAGTTCGGCCCTCTGCAGTCGCTGTCCTACCTGAGACCTCTTTCCCTCACGAGCCTCCTCACTTGTCATCACTCAAAGGCACAGACACTACACAACAAAATTGCTCACCTCCTCTTCTCATTCACTCTCCAGGCTATTACTTTCAAATGGCTTTTTCATTAACAGTTGTCAATATTTGAAATGATTTTCTGTGCTAGAATCCCTCTCATATACATATATATATATTTTTTTTTCTGGCCGGAATATAACTTTCACAGAGTCAAGGATCTTATCTTGCATCCAGAAGGGTAAGTGGCTCATGAATATTTGCATTTCTGGTACCTGGTCCAGATCGAGGCTGGCAGTTCTGAACCACTGAGCCACGCACACCTATTACAGCATGCAAACAAGATAGGGCTGATGTCTAAGTCTGACTACGTGTTGGTAAGTTAAATATTTCATATTTACTTACTTATTTATTTGAGGGGGGAGGGAGAGAATGGGCACACCAGGGCCTCCAGCCACTGCAAATAAACTCCAGGTGCATGTGCCACTTTGTGCGTCTGGCTTATGTGGGTCCTGGCGAATCAAATCTGGGTCCTTTGGCTTTGCAGGCAAGCACCTTAACCGCTAAGCCATCTCTCTGACCCCATATTGGTATTTTATAACAGAGGATACAGATGGTTAAAATGAGGCCAAAATGGCAGAGTATGATGCAAGTAGTTGGTAAAGAGACCCTGAGGATCCTACCAATGAAACTGACTTCAGCCTTGACTCATGAACTATGCAGGAGTGACATAGGACAGAGGAGCATACTGCTGCTGAGACAGGACCATGAATTCAGTGTCATCCCAGCCTGGGATATGTGCTACAGAAGGTCCCATATTTAAAAGATGGCTTAGCGAAAACCAAAAAAAAAAAAAAAAGGTATAAAGCCGGGTGTGGTGGCGCACGCCTTTAATCCCAGCACTCGGGAGGCAGAGGTAGGAGGATCGCCATGAGTTCGAGGCCACCCTGAGACTACAGAGTTAATTCCAGGTCAGCCTGGACCAGAGTGAGACCCTACCTCAAAAAACCAAAAAAAAAAAAAAAAAAAAAGATGGCTTAGTGGTTAAGGCATTTGTTTGCAAAGCCTAATATCCCAAGTTCGACTCCCTAGTGTCTATGTAAGCCAGATGTAGTGGTGCATACATCTGGAGTTCATTTGCAATGGTTGGGGGACCTGGAGTGCCCATTTTCTTTCTCTCTCTTTTCTCTCTGCTTGCAAATAAATAAATAATAAAGAATTTGTTAAAAAAAAAAAAACAACAACAAAAGAATGTCTGGGGAACAGAAAGACCAAAATGTCCTGGCCTAGCCCCAAGTAAATGTTCAAAACATTTGTTAAGCTGTTAAATGGCTATTAAAAACTATCTGAGAGGGCTGGAGAGATGGCTTAGCAGTTAAAACATTTGTCTTCAAAGCCAAAGGATCCCAGTTCAACTATCCAGGACCCGCGTAAGCCAGATGCACAAGGGGGTACATGCATCTGGAGTTTGTTTGCAATGGCTGGAGGCCTTGGTGTGCCCATTCTCTCTCTCTCTGTGTCTTTCTCTTTCTTTCTCTCAAGTAAATAAATAAAAAATATTTTTTAAAGTATCTGAGAGAAAGAAGAAGTGAGACCTCCAATGGCCCTGGCATTTGAGACTAGAGTTCACAACCTCCTCGCCTGTCTACAAAGTGTAGGAAAGTCAGCCGCCTCTTCCCAGCCACCCTGGCCTTAGCATTAGATTCTGGGCAGTCATGTGAGAAAGAGGTGAAAATTCCTTTTCTTTTTAGTAACAAGCACGGGCTTGTTTATTTATTTACCTAGTTAAAAATATATATATTGTTGGGCTGGAGAGATGGCTTATCAGTTAAGGCGTTTGCCCGCAAAGCCAAAGGACCTCGGTTTGATTCCCCAGGACCCAAGTAAGCCAGATGCATAAGGTGGCGCATGCATCTGGAGTTCGTTTGCAGCGGCAAGAGGCCCTGGTGCGCCTATTCTCTCTTTGCTTGTTTCTCTCTTGTGCTTCAATAAATAAATAAATATTTACATTTATTGTTATTCATTTATTTAGAGAAAGAGAAAGGGAGAGAGAGAGAGAGAATGGGCACACCAGGGCCTTGTGACTGCAAATGAATTCCAGGTGCATGCACCACTTTGTGCATCTGGCTTTACATGACTACCAGGGAATCAAACCCAGGCTATCAGGCTTTGGAAGCAAGTGCCTTTAATCACTGAGTCATCTCTATAGCCCTATTTACCTATTTGTTTATTGACAATTTTTATACAGGTACACAATGTCTTTTGATCATAATCCCCTCCCATTACCTGCTCTTGGCCCCCACTGTCCTCCTTCCACAGAACTCCTTCTTCCCAACAGCCCAAGACACGCACCTCACAGGACAAAATGCTACTGGACTCTGGTCCTATGGTCACCTACAGAGAGTACAATATGACTGGGTGAGACCGTCACACTATCTCGCCCAACCTAGCGGTTCGCAACACTTTGGGTAACCTGATCCCTTCAGAAATCTGATGAAAGCTGGGACCCTTTCCATGGAAACACACACACACATTTACAGAAATTTTTTCTGTAACTTCTCAATCTGTGACATGCACGGTTGCTGCAGTGGTTTGATTCAGGGCTCCCCCATAAATTTAGGTGTTCTCAATGCTAGTCTTGCCAGCTGATGGAAATTTGGGAATTGACGCGTCCTGGAGGCAGAGTAATGCTGGCAGTGGGCTTATGGGTATTACGGCCAGTGTCCACTTGCCAGTGTTTGGCACACTCTCCTGTTGCTGTTGTCCACCTGAAGTTGGTGAGGAGGTGAAGTTCACCCTCTGCTCATGTCGTTATTTTCCCCTGCCATCATGGAGCTTCCCCTTGAGCCTGTAAGCCAGAATAAGCCTTTTCCCCACAAGCTGCTCTTGGTCAGGTGATTTCTGTCAGCAATGCAAACCCGACTGCAACAGTTGCCAAGCCAAAGGTATTTGGTTTGTAGTGCTGCATATGTCTAAAAGACCTTCTGTACTTAAAAAAATGTGTGTGGGCTGCGGAGATAGACCATCAGTTAAAGGTACTTGCTTGCAAGGCCTACTGGCTCTGGTTTGATTCCCCAGTACTCACATAAAGCCAAGTGCACAAAATGCATGTGTCTGCCGTTTGTTTGCAGTGGCAAGAGGCCCTGGTGCACCCATGCTTACCCCCACCTCTCTCTTCTCTATTTGCAAATAAAAATTAAATTATGTGCATATGTATGCCTGTGTATATGTGTGTAAACATGTTCATATGTGTCTATGAGTGTGTTCATGTGCATGTGGTGGTCACAGGACCACATGAAGTATCTCATCAGTTTCCACTTTGTGGGTTTTTTTTTTTTTGAGGCAAGCCAAGCAGACAGAGGTGTGTGTGTGTGTGTGTGTGTGTGTGTATGAGAGAGAGAGAGAGAGAGAGAGAGAGAAAGAGAGAGAGAGAGAGAACTGGCATGCCAGGGCCTCCTGCCACTGCAATAGAACTCCAGACGCATGCGCCCCCTTGTGGGCATGTGCAACACTGTGTGCTTATATCACTGTGTGTCTGGCTTTCATAGGACCTAGAGAGTTGAACATGAGTCCTTAGGCTTTGCAGGCAAGCACCTTAACCACTAAGCTCTCTCTCCAGCCCCAGTTTATGTTTTGACACAGGGTCTCCATTGAATCTGGAGCTCACTGATTTGGCCAGACTAGCTAACCAGCAAGTCCCAGGAATCCGCCTGTGTCCACTTTCCCAATGCTGGTGTCATCAGCACGAGCCACTGTGCTGGCTTTTGCACAGGTACCAAGGATCCTGAGGCCCTTGTGCTTGTGTGGCTAGTGTTTCAACGACCGAGCCATTTCCCAGCCTTCCCTAATGTTTTCAACTTCTTGCAGGGCCCACGGCTGTGCCTGGCACCATGAGGGTGCTGAAATGCCACTTCTCACTCTCGACAACATTCCTTGAAAAACTCAAAATAGCACACAGTATCACATGGTGAACTACCATTTAGGACACCACACAGTAGCAATTCAGCTGGGCAAGATTTAAAATGGTTTTAAGGTGCTGGCAAAGGCAGGGCATGCTGGGAAGGCAAACCAATGCTGCCCATGGGCTGAACTGCTCCCCCCCCCGCCACCTCCCAGATGGTGACACAGGGCCTGGGAAGCAGGGAATCCATCATTCCAATGAATAGCACGCTTCTAGCACCTTCTGAAGTTGTGAGCTGGTACACAGGTAACAGACTTGGGCAGTGATAACCATGCAGTGCTGAGTCCTGGTGGATAATCCATATACCATCTTGGAAGGCTGTACCCTTCCCCCAGTGGACGCCTGGGGAACGCAGGTCCCTATGAGGAAGACACCTTCGGGAGCCTCACCCAGGAAATCTGGAAGACCTGGTATCACAGGTAATGAATGGCATTGTGATACAAGCATGAGGACCTGAGCTTAATCCCTCAGTGCTCACACAAAAATGGGGGTCTCCAGGTTCAGTGAGAGTCTCTGTTTCAAGGAAGTAAGGCAGAAGAGGGACAGAGGAGGACACCTGCCATCTTCCTCTGGCCACTGCACACATGTACACTTGTTGCATACGTCTGCACACTCATGTACATACCACACGCACGCATGCACACACACACACACACACACACACACACACACACACACTATGCATAAAAACACATACACACCAAAAACATGGCTGGTGTGGTGGTGCAGACCCGTAACCCCGGTGCTTGGGGGCTGGGGACAGGTGGACACGGGCTCACTGGCTACTTATGCTGGCCAAATTGGGGAGCTCTGGGTTCAGTGCAAGATCCTGTGCCAAGAAAATCAGGTAGGCAATGACTGGCCTTCACACATACAGGCACTCACGTGCACAAGCATTCACATACACACACTTCTGCCCCCACATACAAATGCACACAAATATGCAAAACGTAATACAATCTCATTCGAGACGCATCATATATATATATATATATATATATATATATATATGCATATATATATGCATATACACACACACACACGCACACACACACACATACATATAATTTAATTCTCGTGCACACATATGCATGCATACACAAAGTCCTAATACAGTCTCTCTAAGTTGTGAAAATTCCAGAAAGTGATGGTGTGAATAATTCAAATCCCAGTCTGGCCAGTGACTGCGTGACTTTGGACAAGTTAGTCAACCTGCTTAATTATTGTAGCTTAGAGATTGTAACTGAACCTACGTCACAAGGTATAGATTAGGTAAGTGTCTGGCACACATGTGACTTATTAATCGTTTCCCTTTACTCTGCAAAGGGATAAACTAAGTCACAGAGCAGCTAAGTGGTTTCTCTGTGGTTCATCCAAGTAAAGAATGACAGGCTAAGGGGCTGGAGAGATGGCTTTGTGGTTAAGGCACTTGCCTACAAAGCCAAAGGACCCAGGTTTGATTCTCCAGGACCCATGTAAGCCAGATGTACAAGATGGTGCATGAATCTAGAGTTTGTTTGTAGTGGCTGAAGGCCTTGGTGCCCCCGTTCTTTCGCTCTCTGTCTCTTTCTCTCAAGTGCTCTCTCTCTCTCTCAAATAAATAAAAATAATAAAAAAAGAATGACATGCTAAGCCTTCTGAATTTAGGCAAGTTTTCTTTTCTGTGAGGCCTTGTATGCCTATTTCAAAGTTGACTGCAGTGGGAGCAGCAGCGTCAGGGAACTTGCTAGAAATGCAGAATGTGCATTTTAGCAACACGTCCAGACGCATCTGGGGTAAATCTGACAGCCTGGCTCAGCACACTGAAGGGGTGCTTAGTACACACTTAGTACAGTCCTGTAGCGCTCCCCCATTCACTCCAGACCACCCCTGTGCATGGGTGACACTTCCAAAGGTCAGATGTTCTTCCAGAAACCGCCTCACTGGTCCCCGGAGAGCTCCTGCTTCTCGTATTCCCACACGTGCTCAAGACACAGAGCAGTCAGGTCATCCTATGACGCCTGACCTTTTAGATCGTGGTCAAGGGCTGCCGGCAGTGGAAACAACAGTCCATCGCTGACGAGTCCAGCTTTACAGCTTCACACAGAGGCTCATGCTCACCAAGGCCAGGGCTGGAAGTGAACTTACAGGTCAGCCTACTCAGACAGAACCCCAGAGTGAGGGATGGGGGAGCGAGGCTCTGAGGCAGGAAGAGCGGTTTACACCTGGTGGGCACAACCTGTGCAGTCACAGCTGACGCCTCCTTCCCAGACGCCAAGGGACGGGTCTTTTGGCGGAGCATGGCACAATGGATTCCCATGGTCCCTGTCACTCAGCGGTGGGCCTCTTCCCCTGGGCTGGCAGAAATCCCATCTTAGTGTCTTCCTGACCCCCATACCGTCAGTCTTCCATCCCAGTGGGTGAAGAAGTGACTACAGTCTCTTTCCTGACTGACAGATTCTTGCGGACGCTTCCAGTTTCCCTCAAAGATGAAAAGGGTTTTCACCCAAAACCAATAAAACTAGATGGTTTTCAGTTGAGGCACCCAGAGAAAAGATTCAGAAGGAAAGGAAGGAAACATCCACGAGGTGTATGTCACCAAAAAGGTCGCCTGGCATGGTAGGTGTAACTCCGGGCTAGGACTTTAATCAATGATGCTGGGTTAGAACAGCACCTTTATTCTTTGCTCTCAACAAAACCTCAAGAAAGTTACTTAACCTCCAGAAATTTGGGGTTCTCAGTTTTTGAGCAAATGACGAACTTCACCTCACCTCACCTCACCTTACCTCTTATGACCTCAAGACCTTATGGGCTTTTAAAAAAAATATATATATATTTGTAAGCAGAGAGAGAGAGAGAAATAGAAGAGAGGCAAACAGAGAGAGTGGACACACCAGGCCTCCAGCAGGTACAAACTCTAAATGCATGCTCCACTTTGTGCATCTGGCTTTACCTGGGTGCTGGGGAATTGAGCTCGGCCTGTTGGCCTTTGCAGGCAAGTGCTTTAAGACCGAGCCATCTCTCCAGCCCCCTACAGGCGTGTTCTCATGGCTGCTAGGGTGGCCATTGTCCTAATCCCAAGAGAGACAGTCAATGGGATGGACTCTGCTCTTCTAGTAAGATAGTACACTTAATTGAAATGTAGACCCAATTTGTAAACCCAAGGCAGAAAATGGAGGTTTCATTCCAAATAACCTGACACTCAGCTAAGTGGAACACCTTCTGCCCTACTGGGCGGGCCACCAAGACAGCCGAGCAACAGATGTGTTTGTTGTAACCTCACATGATTAGCAGCAATGACAGCTGTGAGAATATGACAGACTCTGTGAAGCATAGTTCTTTAAATTTTTTTTTTGTTTATTTTTATTTATTTTTTGAGGACGATAGACAGACAGAGATGGAGAATGGGCACAACAGGGCCTCCAGCCACTGCAAATGAACTCTAGATGCATGCGCCCTCTTGTACATCTGGCTTACGTGGGTCCTGGGGAATTGAGCCTTGAACCAGGGTCCTTAGGCTTCACAGGCAAGTGCTTAACTGCTTAGCCATCTCTCCAGCCCCAGATTTGTTTTGTTTTGTTTTTCGAGGTAGAGTCTCACTCTAGCCCAGGCTGACCGGGAATTCACTATGTAGTCTCACGGTGGCCTCAAACTCACAGTGATCCTCCTACCTCTGCCTCCCAAGTGCTGGGATTAAAGGTGTGCGCCACCAAGCCAGGCTCTTAATTTTTATTTATTTATTTGAGAGAGTCAGAGAAAGAGAGGATGAAACAGAGAGAGAGACAGAATGGGCATGCTTCCATCCACTGCAAATGAACTCCAGATGCATGTTCCACATTGTGCATCTGGCTTATGTGGATCCTGGGGAATTGAACCTGGGTCCTTAGGCATCACAGGCAAGCGCCTTACCCGCTAAGCCATACCTCCAGCTGTGAGATACAGTTCTTGATGCACAACAGGTAGGTGCTCAATTCATGATAGTCATTCATTTCTCTATATATCCAACTACCAAGTACATAGACTTTCCGCAGACACACAAAACCTACTCTACATCTAGGCTGGCGCTCCTCTGAAGCAATAGCTGGATTTGTGACCACAGCAAGCAGAGTGTTTCTCAGCTGAGCCCTGGAACTTTCGTGAACAATATCTCTGAGGACTCATAAGCAATGAAGGCGTGCCAAGGAAAGAACTGGAAAAATGGCACTCCGCCCGGGAGAAATGAAATGCTAAGAATTTTTTTTTTGTCCCAGTTACTCTTAATCCTGGATGGGGCTGGGTAATATTTATAAGGTTCGATTTTTAAGGAGCCAAAGAGGGAGGAGGACTTGAGGCCAGTGGGGCTCCCAGCGTAAGAGGAGGGAGGCAGATGAAGCCAGCCATCTGTCACTGGAGACAAGCTGGGTGCTGGGCTGTCAAAGGTCCAACTGAGAGTTCAACTCTCACCACATCCTAAACAGAAAGGGCTCCTCGGCGCCTCCCACTGCTCCAGATGGCTTACATAGGACAGATCACGTGCTGGTCAGGGAATGCGGGCGGGGCCAGAGCTGCCAAGCATCCCTCCCTCTCATAGGTTCACCGCACCACTGGTAGTGCGTGTGACTCTCAGGTGACCCTTTCCTTCTCAAATGAGACTACCTTTTATTTCCTTCAGACCCACACTGCCAACCACAAATGTCCCTGGACTCTAAGCCTCTAGAGAGCTACGTTTCATCTACCGCCTCGGCTCTTGTATTTGAGTCTTCAGTTCAGCCAACTGCATTTTCACAGACATCAGAGCCAAACATGTGTTAGGAGTTCACCCTGTGCATCATCAAGGAAAGGCGAGCTCACAGTGTACTCTCTCCATTAAAGCCTCCTTCAAATGCCCATAACACGCAGCGTAAGACATGTGCTGTGCTTAGTCAAAAGAAGGTGGCAGTATTTCAAACAGTTGCACACTGATTTGGGGGGACAGGTGGAGGGGATCTCTCTCTCTCTCTCTCTTTTCCTCCCTCCCTCTCCTCTTCCCCTTGTCCCCACCCCTTCTGATGGTGCTGGTATTGAACCCAGGTCCTCATCCACAGTAGGCAAGCACACTACTACCTGAGCCATATCCCAGCACAGCAGCCTCATCACCCCCCCCTCCGCCATCATCCCCCCTCCCGTTACCACCAGGGAAATAACACTAGGACCAGCAAATGTTTGGCTTTTTAGATTCCAAATCATGAACAGCCCAGACAATAGGTCAAAGAGAAAAGAAAACTAGGTCTCTAATCTCAACTGGCTAAGGCTCTAATAAAGATTATCTCCTCTGCTTGATTCAAACACACACACACACACACACACACACACACACACACACACACACAGAGAGAGAGAGAGAGAGAGAGAGAGAGAGAGAGAGAGAGAGAGAGAGGGAGAGAGAGAGGGGCAGAGTCATAATATAAAAACCAGAAAGTTATATTTAAGAGTTGGCACAAAAACCAAGTGGCAAGTTTCAATCAACAATGACAAGGAAGACAGATTTTGCCAAAGCCTCCATCCACCAGCGTCTTGCTTTGCAATAATAGCCCATAGCTCCAGTGGTTTCCAGAATGAATATCAGCATTCCCAGCAGAGGGGCAGAAGAAAGACTTCAGTGGTCACCAAACACAAAATCCTCGCTCAAATGCCATCAGGAATCCCTACCCGAAGGATGCCACATTTGACTCATGTTTTTGATAACAGCCATGAAGGGAGAGGACCGGTCACTTGGAATTCCTCTGTACTGGACAGCCCTGCCACTGAGGCTATTACCTTGTCTTTTTGATATTCAGTGCTTCCAACGAATACATACTAAATCTACTGCCCCCTACTGCCCACAGGCTGAGATTGCATGGGAAATAGGAAAGACATGGGCACCAGAATGAAGTGAAGGCCAGTCCCATATGTGGTAGGATTTAGACAACAGCCTTCTAGACACCATTGTTATAGCGTTTGGGGAAACTTTTTTCTAACATTCCTATGAGGAAATCAAAGTTCTGCGAGGTTAGGCAGATCTCCCAGGGTCCCCTGTGCCTATCAAGAGGCAATGGAGGTAGGCTATTATCAAAGCACAAGAGTTAGGCTCCATGAAAAACACTTGTACTACAAATGGTGTCAACCAGGAATGATCAAGTTCATTTCCGAATTTCTGGAGACCTGGTTTTATGCCAGAGGCCACTGGCTCTCATTCCTAACCCACACTCCTTTTTTTTTTTTTGGTACTAGGAATTGACCTCACACATACTACACAAGTGCTCTACCATTAACCACACCTCCAGCTCTAATTTAATTTTAGTTAGTCTTGCATATTCTGCACTGGAGTTCCATTTCCAGAAGGCAGCAGGGAGGGGCAGGGAGAAATGGCAGCCAACAGTGGGGCTAACGCGCCCCTCGGTGATGCCGTGAATCAAAGCTGGGGATGATGGACCCCAGTCTGGCAATCAGGTCAGGCCTCAAATTCCTAGGCTTCTCCGGCCAATCCAGACTCACAAACCACCCAGATGGTGGCAGAACTTCAGCCTTGGACCTTGTGGGGAGCCACCCAGCAGGTGAAGCATATATCCAAAGGCCTCCCTGGATGCGGAGGATGACGCCAAGACTGTGCTGGACAGAACGAGGGGGGACAAGCCTGCCTTTCGCATGCGGAGCTGGGACACAAGAGATGCACAGAGGGGCCTCGATGCCAACTTGGATCCTGCAGCTTTCTCCATGCGACCTGCCAGCTGCCAAGACAGGAGGCTTTCTTTCAGGGTGCTGAGCCCAGCGAGCGTTGGCTAATCCTCTCTGTCTCATCCAGTCACTCTGAGGTGTGCACGGGGCAGAAGGACTGGGTCATATGGCCTTGCTGCCAGCCCCATCGGAGGGTGGAGAGTTCTTTTGAGTGGAATGGCTCGGCTCCAGCTGTGACCGAGAGACAGCATTTTTTCTCCTAGCACAACCTCCCGGCAGGCAAAGGAAAATGAACGCGCTGCCTTTCAATGGATAGGTTTGTTTTCAGTCAGTGTTTATAATGTCAGGAAGGGAGTAACACAACTCTCGCAGCTAGCTTTGACTGAGCATTTGCTGTGAGGCTGGTGCTGTGCTAAGAGCATTTCACAATGCATCTTGTCAAGTCTCCCCATTTCACAGACAGGAATGAATGCCTGACAGACGGCTCTTAAGGTCCCTTCAGCTTTCAGTGCGGCTGTACTGAGCTACCTCTCAGCTCCCTTCTCATTCTTTCCTCTTCTATAACACATCACCCTTCCTGCATTGGTTATACCCCCACCCCCACCCCCGCACTGCACGGGCAAATCTTTACAAAACAAACATGTCATTCAAGCATGCTATTGTACCATGGCTGGCTGCTTCAGAATGCTTTATGAAATGCAATTCCTGATGAAGTCAATGTTTAAATTTTCTCATTAAAAAGAGAGAGAGAGAGAGAGAGAGAGAGAGAGAAAGAGCAAGCGAACGAGCCAGGCATGGTGGTGCATGCCATGCCTTTAATCCCAGCAGGGGGATCGCCATGAGTTCGAAGCCACCCTGAGAATACAGAGTGAATTCAAGGTCAGCCTGGGCTAGAGTGAGACCATGCCTCGAAATTCTCCCCCCAAAAAAACCTCCCAAGGGGAATAGCTTTTGATGGAAAGATGAACCCTTCTCCAGCATCCCAATCTTCAGAAGACGGTGACTCTCTGTCAAAGTTGTGACAGACTCTGGGGTCCTTGGGGACAGTCATTCTGACCCACCTATGAAAACCACCAGCCAGCAGGCAGGCTGCTCTCTGGGAAGCAGGATAGTAGCAAGGATGCTTTGTGTATTAAAGCTTCTTTGAAATGAGTTTTTTTTAAAGCCCCCCCCCCCCCCCGCGCGCCCCCAGGAAGAGATGTGCAGCCTGGTATGTTACAGGCCTGTATACCCTGAATTGGGTGTCTGTATATTTGTACCACACTGGAGCCCTCCCTTGCCTGTGGTACAGCAGACGCTTACAGCCTCACAGCACCAGCCCAACTTTGTCACTGGGGAAACAATTTATGCACCTAAGTCGTGCCCTGGCCACACTGGGAACTGGTGGATGGCATCACATCTGGCACACATTGTATGCCCGGTGTGATTCAACCCAGCCGGAATCATTAATGGTTCATAAGGGTCCCACTAGGTCCCAGCCTGGTCTAAGACCACGCCACAGAGAGTAATGGGATTAAAAATCTGCACTTCCTGGCAAGGGCTCCATGGCGGATTAGCAGAGCTAGGATTGGTTTTTGGGAACTGAACAGGGAACTCACTGTGAATGCTTCTTCAAGCACCCAGTAGGGAGCGAACATAATCGTGTGTTCCAGCAGTCTTCGCAGCCCCGCTCCAGACGCTGTCACCATTTTTAAGCTGAAAGGACTCTGGCTAAAATTAAACCTCAGTAATTTGAGAGCCGTTTCTTTACCTGGAAGTCTCAGCTACATTCATGCCTCAGCACCCCAGATGTTCCTGGTTTGTGATGAAATGATGGTCAGTGGTATCTGAACGTGACCAGGTGGTTGGTTTTCTTGTTTTTAAACCCCTTCTGCCATTGCTATAATTAAGAAAGGCTTTAGGAGGAAGGCTACTTTTCCAGCACCAAGATTTACATCTTTCTTCAGGATACCATATATCTCTATCACTATGTTCATGATATCACTTTGCACATAAACTTTCTAATAAGCAAAGAAAATGCACATGATGCCAGAGACCACACACAAAAAAACTGCTTTCTGGTGAGGTACCTATCCACCCCAGTGCCCAGACCTTTCTCATCCTGCCTGGGGATACAAACTGCTACTTGGTTTGGAGATTAAAGCAAATTTCTTACCCACCTCCTATGAGGATCAGCTGTCCGCTCTCAGAAGCAGCTCCGGCCAGACCCTCCCGAGGGTCAGTTGGCCCGGCGCACTTTCTCCTCCCGGGGGTCTGAGGACTGAAGCAGGCCCTCAGGCATCTTCTCCCACGTCTTTGCAAACCTGAGTCCTTCCCCAAGCACACAGCAGCTTCTAGCCCAGCGAGCGGCCGGGCGAGCAGGCGGCTCTGCAATCGCCTCTCCTTCGAGAGGGCAGCCTCCCTCGAAGCAAACCCTGCTGGCAGATCTACCAAGCCCAGGAGGAAAGTGTGACTTGTGCTTTCCTTTGGGTCCGCCAGATTCCTGCAATTGCCTTTCCCAAGAACCCTAGTTTGCTCTGAATTCCCAGGCTGAAGGAAGTCACAGAGCCTGATCTCCGCGTCATCAGCCAGACCCGGGAGACCAGTCAGCTGCTTGCAAAGCCTAGGCCACCGAACCAGGAGACGTGCAGCTCGGTCAAGAAGAAAAAAATAATAATAACGAGACTGTCGCCGAGCGCCTGCCAGTGACTGAGAAGTCGCTGTGGCAGTGTCTGCATCCTCCGCATGCTAATGAGCTAGTGATGTCAGCAAGTCACTCTCGGCATCTGGACGTCCCCAGTCCCGCTGCCCAAGGCTGAGATTTATTTACATGTAAATTAGCCTCGCCTTTCAAATCAATGATCCCCAAGCCAGGAAGAGGGTGGGAGGGGTGACGCTTTAGTCAGCCTAAATCCCAGCTCTCAGCTATGCAGTCTCCTAAGGAGGCAAAAATCACACAGAAGAGCGGCTTTCAAGACCCAGGGCTGTTTTTTCTTTACAAATGCAGTTGTTTTCTTTTACGTTTCCTTTCTTTGTTTCTTTTTAGAAATGTATCAGGGGTCATAGCTGGGCAGTTATCAACTCGAGTGTCCATTTCAGGTTAGATAGCACGCCAGCCCAGCAGTGCCCTCAGAACTCACGCTCTCCCCCTTTTAAAATCAAAGGCTGTGCTGAGCCTTCAAAAGCTGTACTTTGTTTCTCTTTCTCTTTGCTTTTCAACTTTGATTTCAGGGTGCCAGCTCTTTGCTGGCCCGAGACTCTGTCACCTGTGAGGGTCTTATGCGTATGTATGTACGTGTGTGCACCCCTGGAATGAAACACACAGACTGCTTTCTTCGCTGCTTTGGGGTGTGAATGAGTCATACATAAGCCCCCAGCTCCTCGCCCTAAGTCCAGGGGAGCACAGGAGATGGAAAACTACAAGTCTGCCAGGGGTGTCTGAGGACCCTCAAGCCCTTAAAAGAGTACTTTGGCCATGTCCTCATTTGGTAGGTGAGACAACCGGGCTTTTCCAAGGTCCCCCGGGGAGTTCAGCAAGGATGGACCAGAACCCCCATCTGCTGGACCTTAGGGCTGGACCCCGGATGGGAGCCTTCTTAAACCACTTTAGCGTGGTCTCTCTATCTCCTTGTGCCACAGGAAGTATGCTCCAAGAATCCAGCAGGGAAGTGGGGGGAATCTGGTGTTGAACAGGGGTTCAACTGACAGGGGTTAGGTCTTGGTTTTATTTCCTGCTGGCAAAGTGACTCTGGGCCAGTCATTCAACTTGTGAGGCCTTCAGTAAACTTCCCTGCACCATTCTCTTATAAAAGGAGCCTTTTATATTGGTCAATTATTAAACATTTTTAATAAAAATAATTTAATAATTCTTTACAATTTGTTAAATGCATACCGAGTGCTACGTAGGGCCTAGGGGATATTCCCATCATCTGCGTACTCCCTGAGTTTTTGTACCAAAAGTGCAGTAACAGGAAATACAAATCCTGAATGGTCAATCATGGTGACATGGGCACAATGCCATTGACTCAATAAATAAGTTATTTCTGACCTTTTGAATGAAGGGAGAAAAATGCACAGAGGTGTTGGGTCTCCTAGGATAGCCATTGTTTCTCTCCCCCCCACCCACATCATTATCTCCTCTTGCTCAAATCAATTTTCTTTTCACGGCCCTGAGCCCCCAGGCCAGGGGAGAGGCAGGCGTAAGCTGGCAGCCAGGACTAAGGAGGTGCTTGGACCAGCGTGGAAGGTGATGGAGGGGCTGTGGGGGGCAGGAGAGGCCCGTCCCCGAGGCCAGGTTGCCCCTGAGGACAAAGAGTCAGGCAGCCTCTCGCCCACACTCCCTCCTGCGGGGCCCACTGTACCAAGCTGTGCCATTTCAGCTGGAGCTCTTGAAGCCTCAAATGAATTTCTTTGTTGGATGTGGGGAAGTGAAATTATGCCTTTTGTTACAGGTAATTGTATTAATAATGCTTAATAACTTCTTTCAGAACGCTCTCTGGCTCACAGAGGGCCTTTCGTGGAGAACATCATTGGACCCTGGCGTAAGTTCTCACCCAGAGAAATGGCATAGGAGAGAATGAGTAACTGTCTGCCTTTGGCATCCCTCCATTGCCTAGGACTGAGGGCATGTGGGGAAGGCGTGTGTTGTCTGACGTACAGTGTCCTTCAAGATGTCATTAGCAAACCTAACACTGTGGAGACACCAAGGGCCCAGGGCCAGCGATGCTACCTCGCCCCAGAGTGGCCACAGGCACGTCGCTTCCACATTCTTATGGCCTAGTTTTTTCCTGGGAAGATGGGCACACATACCCTGGCCTACTTATCGCCAGCGCTGTGGACAGTGTGAGGAGCAGGCAACTCGCAAGTGCGTGACCATGAGGGGGAGGCTGGGGTGTCAGCGCGGGAAGAAAGACTCACCTTCGACGGGATGCTCTAACTCTGACTCACGGCTACCGATTTCTTAAGAATCAACACTGCAACATGGCTGTGCTGTCTGGATTCATTCAAGTCTATGATTTGAACCCCAAGGCTCTAAGTTCACTGCTGGGGACCAAACCTTAGGCCTTGCACATGCTGGATTACCATTCTATCACTGGGGCTCCCATCTGTTACATGGAAGACACTTACTATACTACCTCAGCCTGGGAGAGCTGCTAGGGGAATGTGATAAATGGAAATTTAGCCTTGAGCCCTGTACACAGTACATACTCAACCTCTGTTGGCTTCTGGTATAAGATACAATGCTTCCATGGCTAACTGACTGAGTTTAAACGGTTGGGGAGGGAGACTGAAATTACCACGATCCTTAGGTACAACTCAACAGGCCACCTCATGTAAGGTACTGACATGCGCTATTCTATGTGACGCAACAGAAACACTTCAAAAAATATTTCATTTATTTATTTATTTGAGAGACAGAGAGAGAAAGGAAGAGGCAGATAGACAGCCCACTGCAAATGAACTCCACACACATACACCACCTTGCACATCTGGTTTATGTGGATACTGGGGAATGAACCTAGGTTCTTAGGCTTCACAGGCAAGTGCCTTAACCACTAAGCCATCTCTTTAGTCCCAGAAACACTTGTTGACTGCTAAGAAACTAGGTAAGAAAGCAGACAAAGCAATCAAGAGATACCAAGGGGTCTCTTCTCTGAAAGTGGACACTGGGATAAAACCATTATTAACACCTTTTGGCATATGATGGGATGATATCCTGACCAGTAACTGGAAGCTGAAAATAAGTCATGAATGCATTTGACACGTCTAACCTTTGAACCATCCAGCTCTCCAACTTAAAGTTCCATGGTTTCTTCCTGGAAACACATGACTGGCTGGGAGCCACTGCCCCGCATCATGGGAGAGCATCAAATTACTCACTGCCATCTTGGGAAATGATTGACATTCGAAATTCAAGGTAGGGTTTCTATGGCTTCCGTACTCTGGCAAGGCTAAAAACTTATTAGCCCTGTCCCTGTTAGGGACCATCTAGATATTCCTGGGATGTAAGGGTGCTTCACTTATGTAATCATGTAGCGTGTATTCGCTCCTCATGACACGAGCTCCTCCTGTGTCTTGGTCACTACGTCAGACCTCGGGGACATTGCGGTGACAGAGACAGATAATGGGTCCTGCCTTAAAAGAGCTTGGCCAGGAAAAGAGAAGGTAATTAAACCATTAGAGTAGACTGTGGGGCGTGTTAAGAGTGCCTGTGCCGAAGACGTAGCTAACACTGGGGCGGGCGGGGTCAAAAGCCAGCATGCCGAGGCTGTGCGAGGTCCATGCCTCGGGCTTCTGCAGCCTATTAACGTAGCAGTCTACAGGCTGATGATTCCTTGTCACCATGAACTTTATTCTGTAGTCCATCCTAATGTGAATTTGGTTTGGAAAATACTCTTTTAGGTATTCAACAAGGCCCATACAAGAATTACTCTGGGGACTACAGGGATGGCTTAGTGATTATGGTGCTTGCCTGCAAAACCCAAGTACTCAGGTTTGGTTCCCCAGGACGCACATAAGCCACAAGGTGGCTCATACTGGGCTTTTGAACCCTCTCCCCCGCCTCCCCAGCCCAGCCCCAGTGTTAGCTAGATTTTGTTTGCAGTGGCTGGAGGCCCTGGTACTCACATTCTCTTTTTCTCTATCTTCTTCCTTCTCTCTCTCTTTCTTTCATCTCAAATATTATTTTTATTTAGTCATTTATCTTCTTAGCCTGGTGTGGTAGCACACACCTTTAATCCCAGCACTCGTGAGGCTGAGGTAGGAGGATCGCCATGAGTTTGAGGCCACTCTGAGACTACACAGTGAATTCCAGATCAGCCTGAGTTAGAGTGAGACCCTATAGTGAAATCCACCTCCCACCCAAGAAAAAAAAGAGGCTTATTTGAAAAAATGTATTATTTTTGGAAATTTCAGGGACCTGGTATACAGGGATGGCATTCACATTGTGTTAGTGAAAATGGAATAGGAAAATCCACGTTGGCGAAGTCAAACTTCATAGGGCGTAAGCAGGGGGAAACGGCAGTCCAAGCACATAGGGGATGCAACTTCTTTAGTCGTTCACTAGACCAGTGAAATGGATACCACTGCTGACATTCAGAACTTCGTATTTAGCTTGGAAAATGGACATCTGCATAATTGACCATGGAGGAGGGACAAAGAGGAGGAGACTGTGGCCAAGGTGATAAAAGATCAGGAAAAATGTGATCTGAGTCATGCCCTGGGTCAAACCAATTTTTACTTTTTTGGAACGTGAAAACAATTTTCTATGGGGAAGGCCATCCTAAACATGACACAATATTTAGAAGCCACAAATAGCAAAGTGTGCAGGAACTACCAAGGTCAAAGGCAGAGAGGGTATTCCGGGCAGGAGGAAAAGTATGCAGGAAAGTAGGAGCAACCATGGAGACGAGGCCTGTCTACACAGGCGCAGGACACAGGACAGCATCAGTTTGATAGTGGCAGGTAAAAACACAGGACAGAGGCGTATACTGGAAACTCAAATCTTTGTACTCCGGCTGGCATTAGTCAGAATCGTGCTAGAGGATTATGGGGAAAGGTTAAGTGAATCTCACTGGTTAGCTGACAGGAGAGGAGGGGGAGCAAGAACCAGTGACCTCCTTGAGAAAGGGCTTTATGAAGAAGGGTGTAATGAACAATTTTTAATCTCCATTTCTATAGACATAAGTAGGAAGGAATGAACTTTAAATGAACTAAAGAGGGATTTCACTTAGACCTAAGGAAGTCTTTAGAATACGGGATGATAAGAACTGGCATGGTTCTCTTAGAGAAATGATAATATTTCATTCTTGAAGAACTTCAAAACGATAGAGAATTCTGTACTAGCTTGTTAAGATCAGGACCTTACAGAAAACCCTATCACTGTTAAGAAATATGACATGGTTTCAAACCACTCATCTACTGAAGGCATATATACATATATTTCTCTGTGTGTGTGGTTTTTAATAGTCTCCTTAAAGCTGACTTCAAAGTCTAATACAATAAATAAGGTTAAAAAGAGTGACAAGGATTTGATAGGGACAAACTAGGCAACAACATGATACAAATGACCTCAGTGGTGAAACACAAGCAATGTTCACTTCTCATCGGGCAAAGATTCAAGGCTTTTGTGGGTCTCTTTATTCCAAGCAGTGAATTGGGGTCTACATTGCCTCCTTACTGTGTCTGTTCAGATTCAGCCTGCAATTTCCAAGTTACAGCAACACAAAAAAGACAGAAACCACACACACACACAAACACACACACACACACACACACAGAGAGAGAGAGAGAGAGAGAGAGAGAGAGAGAGAGAGAGAGAGAAATGAATTGGCTTTGACGTGATTCAGCTCTGAGAATAGCATCACTTGGATGGAGCAAACCATTCTATGACCTCATCCCTGCCGCAAGGAGAATGAGAAGTCTATGCATGAGAGGAAGAGAAAAACAGATAATGTGAGAAGTCTGTAATGTCTGCGACATATATCATTTTTTTTTTTTTTTGCTATGTGAAGACATTAAAAAAAGAAACACAATCTTTTAAGTGCAGAATGTCTTAAAACAAAGAGATATTTATAATCCTAAGAAAGCAACAGTTCTGAGCTGGAGACATGGTTTAGTGGTTAAGGCGCTTGCCTACAAAGTTAAAGGACCACCCAGTTTCGATTCCCCAGGACCTTACATAAGCCAGATGTAGAGGGTGGTACATGTGTCGGGAGCTTGCTTGCAGTGGCTAGAGGCCTTGGTGTGCCCATTGTCTCTATTTGCCTGTTACTCTATCTCTCTTTCTCAAATAAATAAATGAACAATTCTTTTTAAAAAGTGATAGCTTTAAGTGAATACTTCACCCTAGCAGAGGGAAAACAAAGATTGTATCAGCAACAATAAAGTCATCACACCAACGAAAGTGTGTGGTGTTTTTACAAGTGGAGCGAACACCACAAAGGCACCCCACAGAAAAGAAGTGTTCAGAAGAGGGCCTCTGGCCACTTACCAATGCAGAGTTGTAAAGTATTTCGTGAACTGGGCAGGGCACTGTCATTCAGAGAGTCCAACGCAATAAGCTGGAGGCCCTGCCAGCCCCCCGCTGCGTCTCCTTGGTGATGGCTGAGTTCACTCTCACCCACTCTATGCTTCATCTCTCCGTCTACCAATGGAAACATCCCTCCATCAAGACTGGGCAGTGGGGGCTGGAGAGATGGATCCATGGCTCCAAGCGCTTGCTTGCCGAGTCCAGCATCCCCAGGTTTGATTCTCTGGGGCCCAAACTAAGCCAGACACATAGAGTGGCACATGCATCTGCAGTTCGTTTGCAGTGGCAAGAGGTCCCGGTGTACCCATTCTCTCTCTGTCTCTCATCCTGTCTCTTTTTCTTCTCCTCTGATTGCAAATAAATAAAATGAAAGTATCTAGATTAAAAAAATGATTGGACAATGATTAGATGAACTAAAACTATATAAAGTATTTTATGGAGTGTCTAGTTTATAGTAGGTGTTTAATCAATGTCACTTTGACTGGGTTTCCAAAGAAGGCAGCCAAGAGGATTGTTCCTACCATATATAATCAAATGGTTTATGATAATCCTTAGGGTAAGCACCCCACCAAAAAGAGGCCTTTATCCTTGTCCATATTATGACTCCTTCTCAGATCACAGACATTTCTAAATCTTGTGAAAAACCATCTGCCACATTTAAATCCAGAAAAAAAAATTCTCATAATCATCTTAGGAATCAGCCACATTTCATACATTTTAATTATTCTTGGTACCAATAATGAAATGCATAAAATTTTAACATTGCCTTTTATCCTCTTTTAATTACATTAATTAAAATGAGAACTACGGACCAGCTACAGTGTGCATATCAAAATGGAAGACTACTGAGGCCCGCAGCTCTCTCCTTTCAAAAGGCTGGAACTCGCATCAGGAACTTAAGCAGGTCCACCGCTGCACATTCCCATAAAAATGTCATCCTTAGAGCTGCATGCCTGCATGCTTACCCCCACAAGAGTGTCGCAGTGTTGACAAGAGCGTTTTTTTTTTTTTCTTGTTTTTAGACAAAGAAAGCTGCACACGTCGCAGCTGATTGTCCTGGGACAGCTCTCCCAGAAGTACTTGGACAGCAAGACAGAACAATGCAGCCTGTTTCAGTTGTCCAGGACTTTCCAAATGCAGGCACATGGACAGGTTTCTCTTGAGAGAAAGTGGGCAAAATGAAAGGGATGCTAGGGCTGGGGAGATAGCTCAGTGGTTAAAGATGCTTGTTCGAAAACCTGATGGCCTGCGCTCCATTCCCCAGTACTCACATGATGCCAGACAGACAGAGTGGCCCAGGTTCAACTCCTCAGTACCAATATAAAGCCAGATGCACAAAGTAGAGAATGGGTCTTGTGTTAGTTTACAGGGGCAAGAGACCCTGGCATGCCCTTTCTCTCCTTCTTTCCTTGCAAATAAAAAAGAATAAACATCTTTGAGACTCCATTTTCATTCTCTTATTCCTGACATCTATATGAGGATGAGGCAATATACATTTCTCAAGCCAAATCTAGTTTGCTTCATGTTGTCACAACCACAGTTGTACTGGAACACAATCCCATGAGTCTGTACGGGAGCTACATTCATGCTTCGACCCCAGACTTAGAGAGGCTGTAACAAACGGCATGTGATCTGTAAAGCTTAAGACCTTCACTGTTGGGTCTTAAACACTAAGCATTTTACCTATCACTATTGAACTAGATGTTGACTTTACCCAACATTTTTCTCTACCTTTGTCATAAACATTCCAGTCCAAGCCACTACTGTACTTCTCTTGGGAGGGTGGCCCAAGCCATCATCAACTCCTGCCTTCCACTTGGTCTATTTTTGCCTCCATTTCAAAACTACAACCACAGTGATCTCAGAAAACAAACACTGGGTCTACGGTCATACCACCTTGTACACACACGTCTCATCTGACCTTGGAAGCTAAGCAGGGTTGGCCCTGGTTAGTATATGGATGGGGTAAACAAACGATGGATCGTGTTTGGCTTCTAATCTGTGTCAAGCAATGAGGGCTAGAGAGACGGCTCCATGGGAACTGCACAAACACGGGGCCCTGAGCTCAGATCCCTGACACCTGCATCCAAACTAAGCCTGGATATCCGTGAGCTCGCAGTGCCTGGCACTACCTACACAAGACCATCATTATAGGAGGAAAGGATCACAACATCAAAATAAGAGAGACTGATTGAGAGGGGGAGGGGCTTAATGGAGAGTGGAGTTTCAAAGAGGAAAGTGGGGGGAGGGAGGGCATTACCATGGGATATTTTTTATAGTCATGGAAGTTGTTAATAAAAAAAATTGAAAAGAAAAAAAATAATAAAATAACTAAAAACTAGGCACATTAAAAATATACATATATAAATTATGAATCATATATACTATGAATATGTTGCATACTGGTCATATTCCTATTGGATTATAGTCTTTTAAATTTTTTATTTATTTTTAATTTTTATTTATTTATTTAAGAGACAGAGAGAGAGGGAGAGAGAGGGAATGGTGTGCCAGGGCCTCCAGCCACTGCAAATGAACTCCAAATTCATGTACCCCCTTGTACATTTGGCTTACGTGGGTCCTGGGGAATCGAATTGAGGTCCTTTGGCTTTGTAGGCAAATGCCTTAACCACTAAGCTATCTCTGCAGACCCAATTATACACTTATATCTCCTCTTCCCAGTTCCCAGTCCATTGAGGGCCCTTCTCAGTGGGACTGGTACACTGTGGGGTTATGAACACACCAGTCAGTCTCTGTAGTAGAGGGTAGGGGGAGACAGTTTGGCACCGCATTTTTAAAATATTTTATTTTTATTTATTTATTTATTTGACTGAGTAAGGGTGGGGGAGAGAACATGGGTGTGCCAAGGCCTCCAATCACTGCAAACGAACTCCAGATGTGTGTGCCCCCATCTGGCTAACGTGGGTCCTGGGCAATCAAACCTGGATCCTTTAGCTTTGCAGGCAAGTGCCTTAACTGCTAAGCCATCTCTCCAGTCTGACACCAAATTTTTTACAGATAGTACACACCTGTAATCTCAGCACCCAGGAAGTAGAGACAGGAGAGTATCTAGGGGTTTTCTGGCTAGCTAAATTTATGGATTCTGGATTCAGTGAAAAACCCTATCTCAAAAAGTCACAGAGGAAGACAATTGATGCCAACTTCTGGCTTACACACACATGCACACGTGCACACACACGCACGCACACACACACATACCACATACACACACACAGACGCACACGCTCCCCATGTGTACCTACACACACACACATGACAAGAAAACCATCAATATTTCTCATCTCACAGAAGGCCACGAAGACGCAGGCCACTTTCTTCTCTCCACTTTATTCTCTCACACCCCCACTCCCTGCTGCCCTCTGTAACTCAAACCCTAGACCTGGCACGTGCCAGGCTGACTCATGCTCCTGGGCCTTTGCACTTGCTCCCACTCTGACATGTCTCTTCTGCAGGCGGCAGCGGGGCTTGCTCCGTTACATTGTCAAATCTAATGTCCTCTTGGGAAGCCTTTTCTATCTCAGTTGAGAATATAACCTTCCTTCTCCTCTCTAATAGCACCAAGGCTATTTCCCTCCTTCTTTCTCTCTGGCACTCCTTTAAAATGATACTGCTTAGATAGACTTTGTGAAGCATACATTTTGCCCAGCGGAAATGTGTCAACAGTGTAGAGCACCCGCAGGATCGTCCGGCCACCACCACAGTCTAAGTTTAGAACTCCCACTGACCTGTGCGGGAGTTCTCTCTCTCGTAGTGCTAACTGCTTCGTGCTTGGGTCACTGTCGCAGGCCGAGGTGGAGGATAATCTGCTTTGTCCCCACAGATTCCCCTACTTTGAGCATTCTGAATGTACAAAAGTCATGTACTACACGAGCTTTTGTGGGTGGCTTAATTAATATAATGTATTTTTTTCTTCATCAATGTGGCAGCCTATATCAGAACTTGATTTCTCTGTATCACCAAATAACACTATATTGCACGGTGTGGTATTATGGTATAGATACGAAGTGTCTCCCAGAAGAGATGCCGGTCCCAAACTGGTGCCACCGAGAGGTGACTGTGTTATGAGGACAGGGAATCTGTTATAACCGAATGGTCTGCATGTATTGCTGGATTGTGGGGTAGGGGGAGGCTGGTGGGAGAGAGCAGCTCTCTGGGGTGAGGTTTTCAAGGGTACAGCTGTGCACTCTCTCCAGTTTCTCACTGTCATTTGCCAGGATTGAAAAATCAGGTGTTTATCTTGTTGGGGTTCCTAAGTATGTGACAGGTTGTTTTCAAGATTTTTCTCTTATTGGCTAACATTTTAATTCTGAATCTCTTTCAATGAGAACTACTTGGTAGGTAACTACTTGGCGTCCATCAACTTGTTAGGACACAAAGACTAATACTTTCCATCAAATTTGGGGTGCCTTTCCACCACTGTTTCTTCAAGTATTTTTATGGCTTCTTTCTCTCTTTTTCTGCTGGATTCATTAGGCATTTGCTGTCTGCTTAATGGTACTTCACATTCTCAGAAGACCCTTTCACCCCCAGCCCACTGGGGACCCTCTTCTTTCAAGGTAGCCTTTCCTCTGTTAGTTGTTAAATTCCTTTTGTCCTCTTCTGTCCTCTATGTCAATTTAACATGTCTTCCCTTCATGAATCCTCTTTTGTCACCTCTCTCCCTGATCCTCAGCCTACTTTAACACACATTAAAAAAAAAAGTATTTATGTAGCCAGGCATGTGGCACAGGCCTTTAATCCCAGCACTAGGGAGGCAGAGGTAGGGGGATAGACATGAGTTCAGAGACACTGTGATACTACATAGTGAGTTCCAGGTCACCCTGGACTAGAACAAGACCCTACCTCAAAAAACAACAAAAAAGTTATTTATGTATGAGAGAGGGAAAAAAAGAAAGAAAAAGAAAGAGAGAGAGAGGGAGAGAGAGAGAGAGGGAGAGAGAGGAGAGAGGGGGTGGGGTATTGGGCACAAAGTCTCTTGGCACTGCAAACAAACTCTAGACACGTATGCCACTTTGTGCATCTGGCTTTCTATGGGTACTGGGGAAATGAACCTGTACTGTTAGGCATTGCAAACAAGCACTATTAACTGCTGAGCCATATCTAAGCCCCTCAACCTACTTTTAAATTTGCTGATTACTTCTTTTGCCACATTTAATTTACTATAGAACTCCTTTAGTGCATTTTTAATTTCAGTTATACTTTTCAATTTTAAAATTTATGTCTATATCCTTCATTTGTGTTTCTTTTTGTAATTATTAATTTATTTATTTGAGGGAGGGAGAGAGAAGAGAGAGAGAGAATGGGTACACCAGGGCATTGAGCCACTGCAAATGAACTCCAGATGCATGTACCACCTTATATATCTGGCTTACATGGGTCCTGGGGAATCAAACCAAGGTTCTTTGGCTTTGTAGGCACACACCTTAACCACTAAGCCATTTCTCCAGCCCCAATTGTGTTTCTTTTTGTTGATCTCCTCTTCCTAGTGGGATACTGTCACTCTACCTTGAATTCTTCAGGCATCATAACCCATGGCTCTCTGGACATTTTTACAATAGCATCTTTGAAGACTTTCATTGCCACTTTTAATATTCAGGCCCCTTTGAAGCCTTCCCTCCCCCCATATGTAGGTTACATTTTTCTGTTTCTTTGAATTTCTAAAAAATATCTTGCTGGGGACAGACGTTTTAGGTAACTCACTGACATGACTCTGGCTGTCACATCTCTACCAGAGCTTGTGCAGCGTAGTCAGCCTGAGTGGAGTCACTTCCTGCTGCAGTTGTCTCTCCATTGCTGGCACAAGACACCCCACAAAAGCCCCTTATGGGAGCAAAGCATTTATCTGGCTCACATTCTTTTTTTTTTTTTAAATATTTTTTGTTCATTTTTTATTTATTTATTTGAGAGAGACAGACACAGAGAGAAAGACAGGTAGAAGGAGAGAGAGAGAATGGGCGTGCCAGGGCTTCCAGCCTCTGCAAACGAACTCCAGACGCGTGCGCCCCCTTGTGCATCTGGCTAACGTGGGACCTGGGGAACCGAGCCTCGAACCGGGGTCCATAGGCTTCACAGGCAAGCACTTAACCACTAAGCCATCATGAAGGTAGGGAGAAGTATGTCGTGAGTTAAGAGTAGACATCACTTTTGCCAGGGCAGGTGGGAAACAGCAGCAGGAGAATGAGACAAACTCTGGCAAAGGGTAACTGGCTAAAGCACCCCAAAGCCGGCTCCCAGTGACACAGCAGATCCAACAACACTCCACCTCCCAAACTGCCATTGGCTGGGGTCAAGCATTGAAAATAAATGAGTTTATGGGGGACATCTGATTCAAACCACCACATCTCCCCACAGTACTGGTTCTTAAGAGGGTTTGGGCATAGTCTGCTTGAGTAACTGCTCTGTATTTATTTATCACACCCAACTGTCAGCCTGATTGTTCTATTGTTTTACAGGCTATCTTGCTATCTTTTGAAATAGACTGCTTACAATTCTGATCTGATAAACTGTTGGGTTTCTTTATAGGGGTGTGGTCAACCTTAGAAGCCGCCCCTCCCAAGTTAGAACAATAGTCCTGGACATCTTGGCCATGCATTCCTGGAAACAGCTCCCACCGAGGTGACCTGTGCTGGGAGGGAGGAGGGAGAGAGTGGGATATGGCTCAAACGCCAGACTCTCACTTAGCTAAGACTGAATAGACTTTCTTGACTAGATGTTTCACTATTGGCTGAATGCCATTAGGAAAACTTCCAGAAGCCCTAAATGATTGCTTTTTAAATATATATTAATAAGCTTTGCAGCCAATTGAAGGGTCTACTACATTCCCCACATTACCTCTTTGGTACTTCACATTCTCAGCGGACCTGTTCACCCCCAGCCCACTGGGGACCCTCTTCTTCCAAGGTAACCTTTCCTCTAGAGCCAACACTCTGGAAGCCAATATACAGTTCACTTATTTATGCTGCTTTACGCTCTACAGTGGATGTAGAAGGTTCTCAGGCTTCTATTCCGAGAGCCCAGCAAAATGCCTGACTGGTAGTGATCCCTTGATAAAAACTGGACGAATGAATGAATAAAAGAGAAGGCGCCCCTCACTCACAACCTCGTTCGTGGCTGACCATAAGTGGCCTTAGCTGACGGTGTTCTCACGGTAATGCAGATCATTAGAGCTGCACCTTTTATGTATGTGAGATGCATGTTATAGACATGCACCATTTTCTTCTGTTTCCTCAGAAGCTGATTACAGCGCGGTGAGACGGATCCACCTGTGTACGTTACTAGGTAGGCGCCCGGATAGAGGACGCGTGGTCAGTGTAGCTACGGCACAGGCGGCCTCTCAGCCAGCTCTCCTGGATTCTGCCTCTGCATTTTTTTTTTTAATCTTAACTATTCCTCAACACCTATAAATAGCTTGCTTTCCAAGGTACCTAATTTATCTTTGTTTGAAGGAGAGTCCTGCTAAAATGGAACTATCTCTGGTGTTGGAAGGGTGTTTCTGACAATGGGCTAGTTGTTGCCACCTATGTGATGCTAGGCAATTTACTTAGCCTGCTCTGCTCAGCAGGTAAGATGAGAATCATGGTAGGTGACTGTGACAAAACACCCTGCACAATTCCAGAAACATCAGAAGCGCTCAGTCAGTATTAAGTACTACCTATGATTACTTCCATCTGTGGAATAGTTCTCACGTGCCCCCCCCTACAATCGTGCTGGAGTGCTGTGTCCCCCCCACAATCGTGCTGGAGTGCTGTGTCCCCCCCAAATCGTGCTGGAGTGCTGTGTCCCCCCACAATTGTGCTGGAGTGCTGTGTCTATCTAATGAGAGTAGCTCTGAAGGTAGATTTGCTCGCCATGTTGTGTGCGAAAGTTATCCTGTGAGAACTACAGAGAAGTCCTCCTCCCCTGTCTCTCTCGCCCTCCATGCCTCTCTTCCTCTGCACTCTTCACACCAGGGTAAGTTGAACCCTGCAGGAGACTGCTGGGAGTTTTGCCTGAAAGTCATCATCTTCCCTCCAAGCAGGAAGCTGCTGGACCAAGAGCATCATTTTGGAGAAGACCTTCCCATCGCCTTGATCAGCAAATGCTCAGGCTGAAACAAAATGATATTGACGACAGGAACACATCTGAGCTTGGAACATTTGAAGGCACCCAGTAGGGTGGGCATGCAGTAGGATGGGTAGCATTGTTTAGGGGTCGCGTTTGTTTTCTCTGCCAATTAAAGAATTAAGAGGCAAGAAAAAAGTTCACTGGTAAGGTAGAGAAAAGTTCATTTAAAGTGAAGCCTAAGAGCTGGGTGTGGTTGTGTATGCCTTTAATCCCAGCACTTGGGAGGAGAGGTAGGATTGCCGTGAGTTCGAGACCATGCTGGGAATGCACAGTAAATTCCAGGTCAGCCTGGGCTAGAGTGAGACCCTACCTCAAAGGAAAAAATAAATAAAATAAAGTGAGAGTATGAGGTAGAGAAGCTCAGACCCCTCCTGGGAGGAAGGGATCTGGAAACCACAACCACCACCTTCTCAGAAAGCCCAATCTTTATGGGCTGAGGGAAGCCTCCCTGTCCTTTCTCCTGGTTGGTCATCTCACAGAAACATGATGGAGTTGTTTGGACAACATTGAATCAGGTACTGCCCAGGTCTCAGGCAAGCCCAGCCCACACACGGAAGAGCCAGGAAGTGAGCTGCCCTCTCAGCCATCTTCGGCTGCCCTCTTGAGTCACACCGGGTAAAGAATAGAGAGCTATTTACCTAGGTTTCTTTTTCTTTATCTGTCTACCTACCCAGCTCCTATGGTTCCTCATTAGGACTGATGGAGAGGGATACAAATTGCCCACAGAGACAGTACCAGAGGTAGAAGGGGGCTGGGGAGATGGCTCGGGGATTAAAGTCACTGGCTACCAAAGCCTGAGAGCTGGGTTCTTTTCCCGGTACTCACGTAAAAAGCCAGATGCACAAAGTGGCAGATGCATCTGGAGTTCGTTTGCAGTGGCAAGAGGGCTTGGTGTGCCCATTCTCTCTGTTTGCAAATATATATGTGTGTGTGTGGTGTGTATTTTTTTTTCTTCAAAAGAGGCAGTAGGGGCCTCTGTTACCAGAGCTATCTGGTCACAGGCACGGTATCAGGTGCAAGGTGGTCCTGGTTAGCTGTGTGAGCTGGGATTCCCTTTCCTCATCTCACACTACGTTGTGCCTCGTGGACCTTCCGGGTTATCGGAGATGATTCAGGTAAACTGTCACGCACACATCAGGTGCTCAGTAAGTGTTTCTGCCACAGGCCATCTGAAGTCCTGAGATTCGAGGGGCTGATGCACACACTAACTAAACTGGGAGCTGTAACATCCCAGTGTGGTGGTTTGATTCACGTGTCCCCATCAAATCATGCGCTCTGAATGCTAGGACCCCAGCTGGTAACAGTTTGGGAAGTGGAGGCTGGCTGAAGGAAATGTGTTGTTCGGGGTGGGCTTGGGGTGTTACAGCCAGCTCCCCCTTTCCAGAGTTTGTTCATGCTCCTGCTGCTGTTTTCCACCTGCTGTGGAAGAGGAGCTGCACAGCCTCTACTCTACCATCTTTTCCTGCCATCATGAAACTTCCCCTGGAGGCTGTAAGGCCCAGTGAAAACTTTCCTCCCACCAGCTGCTTTGAGGGGGCTGCTCTGTCCCAGCAAAGAGAAGGAAGCTAAAACAGGTAGTTTTATGCCATCTATTCAGTCTTCCTGCCCTACTGAGATGCCACAACCCAGCAAACAGGAACCCCACTAGGGCACCCTCAGGGTCAGCAGGGTACAGGGCAGGACAGATGTCAAAGCAGGTTGCTGTGGTGAATTATTTAGCACCCTGTCCTCTGGGGGGGGGGGCAGCTCCACGCACAGCGAGGCAGCAGCCTGTGACTCATCCATTGAGGGCCGCGGTTCCCTTACACGGCACAAGCAGCAGAGCCATGCTGAGCGGGGGGGGGGGGGGGGGGGGGGGGGGGGCTGGCAGATTCTCCTCCACTCAACCCATCGCAGCTGGCTGGCTGTGGAGGGAAGGGCCACCAGGAGTCTGGCCAAAAAAAAAAAAAAGGCTCCCCTAAGGGAGCTCAGCTAGACACACCGGCCATGAGAAATACTAGGAGTGAAAACTGGCCCACGAGAAACAGGGGCTCTTCCTCGATAGATTCCCATGGCAGAGCCAAATCAGAATCACCAGGTGCCACCCATAACCTCCCAATCCAACTGAGGTGATTGCTGTCAGGAGTTCAGGCCAAAGGGAGATTGGGAGAGAGAACTTTTAGAAATCAGATTCATAGGGTGACATGGACAACCTACGTAATGTCCAATTTAACCTTCAAAACAGCTCTTCAATGGCTGGAGAGATGGCTTAGCGGTTAAGACACTTGCCTGCAAAGCCTAAGGATCCAGGTTCGACTCCCCAGAAACCATGTAAGCCAAAGGCACAAGGTGACGCATGTGCACAATGTCGTGTGTGCTTCTGGAGGTTGACGGCAGTGACTAGAGGCCCTGGCAGGCCAACTCCCCCTCTCCCCGCTTTCATAAATGAAATGGGAAGAAAACCCTTCAAGATTACACCTACCTCTCTCTCTCTCTCTCTCTTTTTTTTTTTTTTTTTTTTTTTGGTTTTTCAAGATAGGGTCTCACTGTGGTCCAGGCTGACCTGGAATTAACTCTTGTCGTCTCAGGGTGGCCTTGAACTCATGGCAATCCTCTTACCTCTGCTTCCTGAGTGCTGGGATTGAAGGCGTGTGCCACCACGCCCACCTCTACCTCTCACTTATCTTATATATAAGGAAACCAGAGAAATCAAATGAATTATTTGGTATAAACAGACATCTAATTCTTTTTGTTGTTTGTTTTGTTTTTCCAGGTAGGGTCTCACTCTGGCCCAGGCTGACTTGGAATTCACCATGTAATCTCAGGGTGGCCTTGAAGTCATGGCAATCCTCCTACCTCTGCCTCTTGTGCTGGGATTAAAGGCATGTGCCACCATGCCTGGCTAATTCTTTAAGATTTTTTGTTGTTGTTTTGTTTTGTTTTTGGAGGTAGGGTCCCACTCTAGCTCAGGCTGACCTGAAATTCATTCTGTAGTCTCTGGCTGGCCTTGAACTCCCAGCAATCCTCCTACCTCTGCCTCCTGAGTGCTGGGATTAAAGGTGTGTGCCACCACACCCGGCTCAAGAAAATTTTTATTTACTTATTTATTTGCAAGGAAAGAGAGACAGAGAGAGAGAGAGAGAGAGAGAGAGAGGGGGGGGGGGGGGGGAGGGAGGGAGAGAAAGAGAGAATGAACACACCAGGGCCTTCAGTGGCTGCAAATGAACTCCAGACACATGTGCCACTGGGGAATCCAATCTAGGTCATTAGGTTTTATAGTCAAGTGCCGAAATGGCTCAGCCATTTCCCCAGCTGGGCTGTCTAAGCTTGCATTTATTCCCTTTCACTTCTACTTACTCCTTTCCTTAAAATATTCAGTTGGCCTACTGGGTCTTATTTTTCCTTTCGCCTTTGTTCATTTGCTTTCATGTGGATACTGCGGAATCAAACCCAGGCTGACAGGCTTTGCAAGAAAGTGCCTTTTACAGCTGAGCCATCTGCCCAGCATTGATCTTCATTTTCCATCTTTTTATTGACTGTGATATGAGGGGATTCGGTGTGGGCCACCATCACATCATGAAGAGATTGGCAAGGCCAAAACAAAACAAAACAAACAAACAACCACGTGAATAAATCCTAAAGAAGAGAACTGGCCATCAGGGTCACGCGCCTGAGAGTCAATGGGGCAGTAACAGCTACTGTCGCCTTGGTGAACAACAAAAGCGGAGACGCTGAGCAGACAGCCCTGTAGTGGGCGCACGGAGTAGGGTGTGCATGGGAGACAGGTGAAACTGAGGGAGCATAGGAACTTGGCGGGACTCTGGGGACCCACAGGATTTCTCAAGTCCATGTGTGTGGGCTGTGAAATGTCTCCACGACAGAATTCAGGCCTCTTCTCTGGCCACCTCCATCTGTCTGATTGTCTGCGTGCTCTGAGCTCTCCCCTGCAGCACAGAGTGTCCATGTCCATGTCTGCCCAGCCGTAGTCCTGCCCTGACAGCAGCAGTGGTGGCATCACCGGAGAACTCACGGCAAATGCGCGTTCACAGTGTCTCATCTTACCCCTCCACCCCCCGCAGACCTTCTGAATCTGCCCTCTAGGTGCCAAAGCCTCAGCACACATATCAGTGTGAGACTCAGTGGTCTAAGGGCCCCCTAACAAGTACCATCAGTGAGTAAGGGAAGGATCCTGGAGGAAACTCCCAGGAGCCCCGGGCTGGCTGGCTGGTGCCTTCCAAGGGAAATCTGGTCCATATTTGGATTTTGTTTTAATTTTTATTAAAAACAATTAAAAGAAAGGAGAGAGGGAGAGAGGGAGTGAGTGAGAGAGAGAGAGAGAGAGAGAGAGAGAGAGAGAGAGAATGGGTACATCCTTCCATGGCAAATGAACTCCAGGCACATGCACCACTTTGTGGTACTGGGGAATTGCACCCAGGCTGCCAGGCTTTGCAAGAAAGTACCTTTTATCATTGAGTCATCTCCCCAGCCCATTTAAAAAATGTATTTGAGACAGAAAGAGATACAGAGAGTGAGTATGGTACATTGCAACCATGCCACCGCAAACCACCTCGACATGTGTGCCACTTCGTGCATCTGGCCTTACCTGTGTACTGGGGAATCGAACCCTGGCCATCAGACTTTGCAAGTGCGTGTCCTTACCCACTTGGCAACCTCTCCAGCCCATGGATTTTACTGGGTCTCTATGAGGCCAAGAGAGTCTGTCAGTAAAGGGCTGTGGACAGAAATCGCTGTAGGCTCGCTCCTTGGCTCAGATGAGCTAAAGGCTCTTGGGGACATTTGGCCATCAGTTTTGCCTTCTTCTTCTTTTCCAAGGTAGGGTCTCGCTGTAGCCCAGGCTGCCCGGGAATTCACTCTGTATTCTCAGGGTGCCTCAAACTCACAGCCAATCTCCTACCTCTGCCTCCCAAGTGCTGGGATTATCAGTTTTGCCTTCCCATCATCTTTTCTCATTTCTACAAGCAGCTGCTGGAATCGGAGGTCTTTCCTATTTGGAGCTTTCTACCTTGACTCCACTCACTAGCCTCTTTTTCCCAGATAATAAATAATGTACACATAGAGTTCATGACCTTGTCCTTAAGATAGGCAAGGGCAGACTTCAGGGCGCTTTCTTAGAAGTTCTCATATGAAGCTTCAGCTGTGAGTAAGCATACCCCGCCGCACATGCTCTTGAGTCCCTTCCCATGGTGCGTGGTCCGCCACGCCCGCCCCTCCCCCGCCATCGTCACCATTCACCCTCTTTCTACTCTGTGTCACCCCAGAAAAGGTCTCTCAAAGAAAAGCCTATAAATTTTCAGCTTATCTGGGTGGTATGTTCCACACACACTCCCAAAGAATCTTTGATTGGTTACACAAGTTAATTTTCCATTTACATTACACAGCAACAATTTATTCTACAATAAAACTAGCCAACCCTGAGAGCCCATTGCAGCCGACGCCTTGGCCAGAGGCCAAGATTCCTGGGCTCTGGCTTCTGTCACCTCCTCCCACACTGGGCGACTTTACAGCAGCTTCACTTCAGGTGCGCTCTTCCTGCTCCAGGGCCGGTATGTTTGAAACCCTACATGCAAGGTTGCGAAAGGCAGTGTGTGGCCCTGCCCACGCCGACAGGAGAGCCCCGAGCTTACCTGGCCTCCTACAAGGGGAACATGGTTAGACTGATGGGTTGGTCACCAGAAAAAGAGGCACTGAGGAGTGAAGGCTGCAATGGTTCACTGGGCATTTACTATATCCTGGCCATCCCACGAGTGGGGATGACTGTCTCTATTTGCAGGATGAAAACCACAAGAACTCAGGCTGGAGAGGTGGCACTGTGGTTAGAGGCACTAGCTTCGTAAAGCCTGTCAGCTGGGGTTCAATTCCCCAGCACCCACATAAGGCCAGATGCACAAAGCGGCTCAGGCATCTGGAATTCATTTGCAGTGGCAGGAGGCTCTGGCCTGACCATATTTTCTGTCTCTCTATTAGATAAACAAATAAATATATTTAAAAAACACAAGACCTGGGGCTGTACATATAACCCCACCCCTCAAAATAATAACAATAATAAGCCCCACAGGGCTTAAGAGTATAAGAGATGTCCCCGAAGAAAATAGAAGGTGATAGAAGAGGAATATGAACCTAGGTCTGTTACATATCAAAACCTATAGTACTTAGTGTAATGGCACAGAGAGAGGCTTAGACTTGCTGTGCATTCACGTAAAACTCAACAGCCGGGCTGGAGAGATGGCTTAGCAGTTAAGCGCTTGCCTGTGAAGCCTAAGGACCCCGGTTCGAGGCTCCATTCCCCAGGACCCACGTTAGCCAGATGCACAAGGGGGCACATGCGCCTGGAGTTCATTTGCAGTGGCTAGAGGCCCTGGCGCGACCAATCTCTCTCTCTCTCTCCCTCCCTCTCTCTCTGTCGCTCTCAAATAAATAAATAAAAATAAACAAAAAATATTTAAAACTCAAAAGCCAAGGATGATAGCCCCTGAGGATGCCTCACCTTACCTATCATCTGTGGTAGGGAGGAATATTGAGTATCACCTAGTCAGCTATTGCTAGGCTGGGCCTGGAACACCATTTCTTAACCTTGGCATTGCAGACAACATGGGTCAGATGGTTCTTCGTTACTGGGATGTGTGCCAAGCACAGTCACACATGGCACGGTGAACTTCTGGTCAACGACCGACCACACAGATGGCAGTACTTTCATAAGATATGCTACCTAGTGATGTTGCGTGCATTGCAACTTGAGGAATTGCACTCTATGACATTTGTACTAGGACAGGGTCACCTAATGGTGCCTGAGTTACCCCCGTCACCCCCCAGTGCATGCCTGCGCTGGACAGTGCTCAATGGCACCTTCGCTTCCAAACACCACTGCCACTAACAACTCTCTCCCCAGGCCCAGCAACCAAAGATGTCCTTCAGGGACATCAAATGTCCCTGCAGGGACAAAACTGCCCAGGCTGGTAATCACTTGCCCAGAATTACTTCAGAGTCCTACTTTTCTGTTTTCCTTGTTTTTATTTTGTTGTTTGTTTGTTTGTTTTGAGGTAGGGTCTCACTGTAGCTCAGGATGACCCAGAACTCACTATGTAGTCTCAGACTGGCCTTGAACTTCACAGCGATCCTCCTACCTCTGCCTCCAAGTGCTGGGACGAGAGGTGTGTGTCACTGCGTCTGGCTAAGAGGCCTATGTTTCTTTTCATGTCTTCACTGTCGCTTTGGGGGCCCCACAGGATACAGGATACAGGTCTCGATCCTCATACAAAATGCGTCTGAATGAAAAACTCATCTCTGCCCCTTACTAGTTACGTGGCTTTGGGAAGAGTAGTGTGACATACCGTTAGATGCTACTAGTGTGACTGTGAGAAGGACAGGAGGCATGGAATTTAAGCGCGTCATCTCATAGCTGAGTGAGCTGAGGCCTCTCTAAGAAATATACATCAATCCAGCAACTGCTCTGAAATTTCCTCGAATATTTTCCACTTGAAATGATCTTTGTGAGCTGGAGAGATGGTTCAGAAGTTAAAGTGCTTGCTTACAAAGCCTGATGCCTGGGATTTGATTCCTTAGCACCCACATAAAACCACATGCACAACATGGCACATTCATCTGGAGTTTGCTTGCAGTGGTAAGAGGCCCCGGAGTGCCCACTGTCTTTCTCTCTTTACAGATAAATGGAAACAAATAGCATCATCTGTGAGTCTCCTGGTGTGCGCTTCCTGTATTACCCTGTTCTTTCCTCTCATAGTTGGAGTATTCTGATTTCTGCAGCCACATGACAGAGCGGGGAGAGTTACACCCTTCAGGGAAGGCCTTCCACTCACTCGCCCAGTGTGGTATCTAACCAAAGACCAGAGGAAACAGGCAGAGAACCCAGCAGCATTAACTTGCCTTCTGAGCAGTGCACCTGGCATTTTGGAAGTTAAAGTCTTGACAGGTACCTGGTGTAGTGACCTTCACCTACCCCAGAGTTCATTTTGGCTTACAGTTTCAAGGGGCAGATTCATGATGGAAAAGAAAAGATGGCAGACCAGAGGCTGGATATAACATTTTATCAGAGCAGCTGAAAAATGGCAGCAAGAGAGTGGGTTGGGCTAGCACTGGCAAGCTGGAGGTCAAAAACCCTCCGGGTCCATCCTTAGCAACATATCTCCTTCAGCAAGATTCCACCTCCCCACCTGCCACTAGCTTGGAACAGAGCATTAAAAACATATTGAGTGCATGGGGAGCATTTGCCTTAAGCCATCACAGCAAAATGCATCAACCATAGTCCAGGAATACCTTGTACTTAAAAAAATTTTTTTTTTAAATTTTTTAAATTTTTACTTATTTGAGAGCGACAGAGAGAGAGAGAGAGAGAAAGAGGCAGATGGAGAGAGAGAGAATGGGCATGCCAGGGCCTCCAGCCACTGCAAACCGAACTCCAGATGTGTGTGCCCCTTTGTATATCTGGCTAATGTGGGTCCTGGAGAATTGAGCCTTGAACCAGGGTCCTCGGGCTTCATAGGCAAGCGCTTAACCGCTAAGCCATCTCTCCAGCCCACCTTGTACTTTTTTGTTTGTTTGTTTGTTTGGTTTTTTGAGATAGAGTCTCGCTCTAACCCAGGCTGACCTGGAATTCACTATGTAGTCTCAGGGTGGCCTTGAACTCATGGCAATCCTCCTACCTCTGCCTCCTGAGTGCTGGGATTAAAGGCATGTGCCACTAAGCCCAGCTCTCAATACCTCATGTTTGATTTTATCAATGAAAATATTTGTGCTGCCACTGGCTACCAAAACTTGAACCTGAGGATTTCAGTTCCAGTGAGGAAACCCCAGTCCAGTAGGTCTTGGTTTAGACTCTTATTTGCATCTTGCCCTTTCTCCCCCCTCTGGGAGCAGATGAGCGCTACAGGCTGGCAGAGGGGGCCATGTAGTTACTGCTGCAGTAATTAGTTTCTCACTCGAAAATGTCAGGGTTAATTACCAGGTCATACGTAGAGGGGAACTCTCCCTGATCAGGGTTGGCATTTAATTATGCTGAATCGAGTGGGCATGTGCTGGACATTCTAATGTCCACTATTGTTGGACGTTGCTAGGTGATGGAAATAAAGGGAAAAACAGTGACAAGCCTGGAGGGGGGAAGGTTGGGAGAGGGGGCAAGAGGGAGGGAGAACAAATGAGGATTTCACATCTGATTCCCTACCTTCAACAAATTATACTTTTACCTAACCATATGTTATCTGGTCACCGAGGTACAAGAGAAGCAAGGGACAGCTCTTGGATCAAGTGGCTTATGGTTTAAAGAGGAAGGAAGTGTGGATCTAGTACTCAGGTATGGTTATATTATGGCTCTATGAGACCAAAGACTCTAAACAAGAAGACAAGAATGAATGCCGAATCCCTTAAAACAAGACTACCAAATTTGATCTATGTGTATAAATTTGTTTTTAGAGAGAGTGAGAGTAAGAGGGAGAGAGAGAGAGAGAGAGAGAGAGAGAGAGAGAGAGGGAGAGAAAGAGTGTGTGTGTGTGAGAGAGAGAGATCAAGAATTGGCATATCAGGGCCTTAGCCCCCCGCATTTGAACTCCAGGTGCTTGCGCCACCTAGTGTGCATGTGCAACCTCACATCTACATCACCTTTGTGCATCTGGCTTATGTGGAATCTGGAGAGAGATCGAACATGGGTCCTTAGGCTTCTCAGGCAAGCGCCTTAACCACTAAGCAATCTCTCCAGCTCTAACTTATTTTTCTAATAGAAAATAGGCACTGTCACATTTACATGTACCCTAAAGAATGTAGAATGAAGTTATTTGGCCACTTGATGCCAGTAGGGTGAAATATTAGCAATAATAGACATGAAGCACAGTTCAGTTTCAAGACAACTTTTCTGGATCAACAATGGTAGACACTTTTATCTCCAGTTTCCCAAAACCTGCTTTTAAAGATAATAGAACACTTCAATGCTAATTCCTTAAAATGTCCTGCCAGAACTTGCAGGGTCCGACTGTGTTGCACAACCAAAGGAGGGCTGGGTGGCACATGAGGGTTCTCCTGCCTTCACCTCCCCAGCGCAGGGACTGCAAGCAGGCACCACCATGTCCAGCCTGAACGTGGGTGCTGGGGTTGGGCAGGTATCATGCTGTGTACCAAGAGCTATACCACCTGAGCCATCTCCCCAGCCCCCCCCCCACCTGAGGAGTTTTGTTCTTTCATGCTTTCCAATAGAGTCCAACCAACAGTGACCTCTAAGTTAAGAAGGAAGAACCCCATCTTTGTAGGAATAACTGGATTGTGACCAACTGGGAGCCCCATCCTTTCACCCTTGCCTTCAAATCAACTCAAAGATTCTGGACCCAGTATGGATTTCAAGGTCAGGAACATCAGCTACAGCATGCTTAGCTACCACTTACGCCGCATTTCAATCTTCATCAGGGATGACCCAAGGGTACCAAAGGAAGACTGGGGATCGAGGAGATGGCTCAGTGGTTAAAGGCACTTGTTTGCAAAGCCTGCTGGCCTGGGTTTGATTCTCCAGTACCCACGTAAAGCCAGATTCACAAAGTGCCACAGACATCTGGAGTTCCTTTGCAAAAGGCCCTGGCACACCATTCTCTCTTTTTCTGCTTGCAAATAAATTAAAAAATTAAAATTAAGATTACACAGAAGACTATCCCCCAGGCCTCTCTATATGGGAGCGATTGATCAAGATAATACTAAGCCAGATGTGGTGGTGCACACCTTTAATCCCAGCACTCGGGAGGCAGAGGTAGGAGGATCACCATGAGTTTGAGGCTACCATGAGACTACATAGTGATTCCAGGTCAGCCTGAGCTAGAGTGAGACCTTACCTCAAAAACAAAACAGAAAAGATACATACATACATACATACATACACACACACACACACAAAGAGAGAGAGAGAAAAAAGACACTTGATGTCGACTTCTGGCTGCCACATTCTCTCACCTACATGTGCACATGCAAAATCAAATTCTTGGGCTGGGGAGATTCTGGTTTAGTTCTTGTTTGCAAAGCCTGCTGGCCAGGGTTCGATTCCCCAGTACCCATGTAAAGCCAGATGCACAAAGTGACTCATGTGTCTGGAGTCTGTAGAGGTCCTGGCAAGCCATTCCCTTTCTCTCTCTCAAGTAAGTAACTAAAACTATTTTTTAAAAAATTCTCTGGCATGGTAGCACGCACTTTTAAATCCAGCACTCAGAAGGCAGAGGTATGAGAATCACTGTAAGTTTAAGGCCAGTCTGGGACTACAGAGTGAGTTCCAGGTCAGCCTGGGCTAGAGTGAGACCTCACCTCAGAAAAACAAAACAAAACAAAAGCCCCAAATATTGAAAAAAAATCAAGTTGTTCCTGCACATACCCCTTTTCAGTTCCAAACACTATTAGTGCAGCTATCATTATCAGGTTGTACCAAGGACCCTAGTGATTCTATTACAAACAGCTCTGGAATTTGAAAAGACTTCAGGGAGCCTCTCAGATGACCCTGACCCCAACTCCAGGCCCTCTCTGCCCCTCATCCTACCATAAACATAAGAATCAAATTCTCTTTGTTCCCTTCGTGGTCTTCTAGTTTCTCCACGGGGTGCTGTCTGTGTCCAGGCTTAGTCAGATCACCTGTTCCAGAACGTTAGTGATAGACATATAGGTGACAGTGGACCTCCAGGCCTTGGCCTGACAGCTTCTGCTCTGCTGTGGCTTGAGGCGGGTGGAGCTTGTGATGCTGCATTCCTAAGGAGCTCGCAGGGGTTGGTCCACTTTGAGGATTGTTCACTGCCAGAGGATCACTTTTCTATATCTCCTTCTGTCATTAACTCATTCCCTGGCTCCCTAGGAACCCCCAGGTGTCCTGTATAGCGAGTGTTCCCAGAAGAGGGCAACATGTGATTCAATCCAGGAGTCCTCCATTGTGATGGTTAAATTGTGTTGTCAACTAGATCAGATTAGGAATCCACAGACATTCCTCTGGGTTGGGTCTCTGAGGTTGCTTCCAGGAAGGGCTGACTGAAGGAGGAAGTCCTTTCCCCAGAGTGGCCTTCCTCATGGTAGGTTTTATGTCTGGAAGCTCTGACAGCAAGCAGTCCCTTCCTCCCACCCAGCTGCCAGCGCTACTGGCTGGCGAGCGCCTTCACTTGCACGTGCATCTGTCCTGTTCGACTATCCTGGTCGGCGTTGGAACCAAGTGTCCTCAGCCTTCCCGCATGGACTGATGACCAGCGGCGCTCAGGAAGCCCCCAGGCCTTCAGTGCTGGGTTGGATCTGCTGAGGCCTCCGGCCACGGGGACTGAAGAACTACTGGGTTCCTTGACTCTCAGGCTGTAGATAGCTATTTTGGTCTTCCCTAAGACAACCCAATTCAGCCCTGGTTTAATTCCAAGTCAATCTATTGGTTTTGTTCTTCCAGAAAATACTGTCTAATATATCAGTGAATTTATAGGAAACCTGAGGATACAGGTCTTGTGGCTCAATCTGAAATGGGGAGCTGACCTAAAATGGGGTGCTCGCTGGAATCCCAAGCCCCAAGTCCATATCTGCAAATTAATCAAATAACTGGCAATCCAGACTAAAGAAAATGACTTTTAAAAAATATTTATTTTATTTTATTTATTTGACAGAGAGAAAGAGAGAGAGAGAGAGAGAGAGAGGGAGGGAGGGAGGGAGAATGGGTACACCAGGGCCTCCAGCCACTGCAAACCAACTCCAGACACGTGTCCCTTGTGCATCTGGCTAACATGGGTCCTGGGTAATCGAACCTGGGTCCTTTGGCTTTGTAGGCAAAAGCTTAACTGCTAAGCCACCCCTCCAGTTTAAGAAAATGACATTTATTTTATTTATTTACTTATTTATTTATTTTGGTTTTTTGAGGTAGGGTCTTACTCTGGTCCAGGCTGATCTGGAATTAGCTATATAGTCTCAGAGTTGCCTCGAACTCTGGGCAATCCTCTTACCTCTGCATCCCGAGTACTGGGATTAAAGGTGTGCACCACCACGCCCAGCTTGAAAATGACTTTTAAATCACCATGTTTTATTCAGATATCACAGGGATGTGAGGGAAAGAAAGGGCTGAAGAAGGGAAGGTAAAGTAGGGAGAGGGGAATACATGATGTGGTCCAGAAGCCCATGCAAATGAACATGGACCTTAGATTAAAATATACATATATGAGGAGGGTTTTTTAAAAAGTGTGCTTCCAAAAAGATTAAAAGGAAAAATCAGTAACAAAAAGTGTCCCTTCCCACAAGTCATGAAGACCCAGGTGTGGTGTTCTGTGCACTTCCAGGGCTGGAGAGAAAAAGGGTAAAAAACTGCCTCCACAGGCCCAGAGAAGATATATGTTAAGAGTCCACACTCAGCACACCTGGACACACCTGCACCAGGTACCCAGCCAATCGGCCTGGGTTCAGAAGAGGAATCCATCCACACCCGGTTAGGGTACGCGCTCAAGAAAGATGTGAATGGGTGAGACAGGCAGGCCTGCCTACCTGTGGCTAACCTAGCCTCTCACTTTCCCCTCTACTGAAAAATACTCTTAACTGCTGTTAAGAGGGTGATGACATCAGATCTTCTACTTCCTGCTGAATGGGGGTGCAGAGCTATGGCAGTTAAGAGACTCTCCCAGAGAGGAAGGAGACTATTCTAAAGGCCCAAGCAATTTATAATTGGTTTTGTCAAAGTTGCATATTTGTGCATCTTGTTTGCAGATGCACATCCTGTAACCAAGCTGGGTCATGTGCCCTCTGCACACCCAAACCACCAGAAGCCATCTACTGAGCCTGTGGTCAGAAGCCAGGCTTCCTGCCAATTCAGCTTCTAACACAGGGTCTTCTCCAGGGGCTGATTAGCAGGATCCATGCTCAGCATACATATTTTATTTTATTTAGTTATTATTTGCAAGGAGAGAGAAAGAGAATGAGAATGAGAACGGGTGTGCAAGGTCTTCTTGCCACTGGAAATAAACTCCAGATACATGTACCACTTTGTGCTTCTGTCTTTCTGTGGGCACTGGGGATTTGAACCTGGGCCATCAGGCTTGCAAGCAAGTGCCTTAACCACCAAGCCATCTCTCCGGCCCCAGCTGACATAATTTAATTATCTATATCATACTTTTCCTCACTTGACTTGAAGCTCCTAAAACATACTTTGATAATTGCAGCTATAACTCTGCATGCATTTTAATGTACACAGAAGACATGAGTGAAGAGCTTGTAAAGGTGCCGTTCTATTTTCATTCCCTTCCCATGCATTTACAGGCTGCAGATTACCTTCAAGCGTCCGATCTGAGAAGAGTGACACTCTCATGTGACTATTGTTCTCAGAGGATAAAGACACCTGACTTTCAATCTTTTTGTCTTACATCACACATAACCTCCCATATCATACCGAATCAGGTTTTAATTGTAGGCGGATTCCTTTCAACCTATTGTTTAACTATGCACAATTTTGCAGCAACTAGGTGCAAGACAAAATGTTTTTTACAAAAGATTTTTATGTGCATATGGGTGCTCCTGGGTATCTTGCTGCTTCAAACAAACTCTAGATGCATGTGCCATTTTGTGCATCTGGCTCTACATGAGTACTGGGGAATCAAACCCAGCCTGGTAGGCTTTGTAAACAAGCACCTTTAACCCCTGAACCATCTCCTCAGCCTTTACATTGATTCTTAAATTTTCTTTTTAAAAATAATTTGTTTATTTATTCATTTTACTTGAGAGAGAGAGGCAGGTACATCGAGAGAGAGAGAGAGAGAGAGAGAGAGAATGGGCACACCAGGGTCTCCAGCCACTGCAAACAAACTCCAGATGCTTATGCCACCTTGTGCATCTGGCTTATGTGGGTATTGGGGAATCAAACCTGGGTCCTTAGGCTTTGAAGGCAAGTACCTTAACTACTAAGCCATTCCCCAGCCTTGAAATTGATTCTTTTTTTAAAAGTATTTTATTTATTTGAGAGGGAAGGAGAGAGAGAGAGAGAGAGAAAGAGAGAAAGAGAGAGAGAGAGAGAATGGGCATGCCAGGACCTCCAGCCACTGCAAACTAATTCCAGACACATGTATCACCTTCTGCATCGGCTTACGTGGGTCCTGGTGAATCAAACCTGGGTCCTTAGGCTCTGCAGGCAAATGCCTTGACTGCTAAGCCATCTCCCTATCCCTTAAGTTGATTCTTTTTTTTTTAAAAAAAATTTATTTATATATTTATTTGAGAGCGACAGGCTGAGAGAGAAAGAGGCAGAGAGAGAGAGAGAGAGAGAGAGAGAATGGACGTGCCAGGGCCTCCAGCCACTGCAAACGAACTCCAGACGTGTGCGCCCCCTTGTGCATCTGGCTAACGTGGGTCCTGGGGAACTGAGCCTCGAACCGGGGTCCTTAGGCTTCACAGGCAAGTGCTTAACCGCTAAGCCATCTCTCCAGCCCTCAAGTTGATTCTTAATGAAGAAAATACATTTACTTAGGAGTTGTACTAAGCGCTTTCATTTTCTGCTAAGGGCTGTGCAAAGTCTATTAGAGATCAAAGTGACCAGGACTGGACCCATTTTCACCAGGTTGTCACCAGCCAAGCAATTCTCCATTCCTTTCTTAGATGGGTCAAGACAATGGTGTTTTCCTTCCCAAGCTCCACACACCAGCCCCAGCCGGTTAGAGGTTAAAAGCCATCCAACCTTCAGCAAGTTTATGTAACTGAAAATGATAAGGAAAACTTTCACAGTAGAAGTTTGCACATGCAATAGCAACTGCTACAAAGAAAGAAAGGCAGAGGAAAATTTAAATATGCTCCAGAGATAATCCACTTAACGTCAGTTAAGTTTTGGGAAGGGTCCCCACTAACTTCTTGCTAATGATCTGTTTTACCAGACTAATCATTAGCTTGTCCTTTACTCTCCCTGTGTATTTCAAAGAAGCATTTACTAGGCAAGGACAAGTGATTAGAAAAGAAACAAAAACAAAAACAGAAGGAAAAAAAAAAAAAAAAACCTTACTGGTCAGCTCCAAAAGGAAACTGCCTTCCTTACTTAATAAGTTTCCAATCAGGGAGCAGCAGAGCGTTAATTAACATGCGACCAGCATGCAGATGCTTTTCAGTAAGATCCGGGCTAATAATTGAAGTCCACCACCAACACAGCACAAGGCCACCCTTGCCAGCTGTCACGAAAGTGGTGACTTGAACTGCAGATCAATCACCATTCACATCAAAGGTCTGAGCGATAAAACCAGCCAACCACACCCAGCTGGAAAACACGGTCCCTTCGCATGTTACGGTTGTCTTGCCCTGGAAAACATAACTCCTTTCCTAGAATCCTACGTTGCAGAATGCAGCACCATCTTTTGTACTAATGAATTCTTTCAGGAAACCAAATCAAACAATAATACCAGACTCCATAGAAATCAGGGTGACATATCGCCTTGGCGAGCAAGAGGACTTAAATGAAGCTGAAAATGGGGTTGAATTTCTCTTAAGGGAAATTCTTTTCTGATTCCCCATGGAAAGCTGTAATTTAAGACTGTGATTTGATGTAAACCTCTACGATTTACCCATTTATTATTATTTTTCCACTATGGTTTAGTACCTTAAAGACTCTCAGTGAATAAAGCCATTCACATTAAGTCTTAGGAGTAGCGTTAGGATCCCCAGCACCCACATAAATACTGGGTGGGCCCGGAATTCCAGTGATAGGAAGGAAGAGACAGGGGTCGTTGGGACAAGCTAGACTAACCAAATAGAGGAGCTCTGGGCTCAAGTAAGTGACTTTGTCTCAGTAAGTAAAGAGGCGAGTGATTGGTGAAGACCTCTGATGACAATTTCTGACCTCCAGATGTGCACACACATGAACAGGCATGCCTGCACGCTCGCATAACACAGAAACCTCCACACCTTTTCCCTTTCCATAAAATGTACAGAGCACACGAATAATACAAGAAGAAAACTAGCGACCTTTGCTAAGCAGTGGACTAAGGCACTTGCTTGCAACCTGCCGGCCGGCGTTTAGTTCTCCACTACCCACGTAAAGCCAGATGTACAAAGTAGCGCATGCATCTGGAGTTTTCTTTTGTTTGTTCGTTTTTCAGCAATAAGAGGTCCTGGTGTACCTATTCTTTCTTTTCCTCCCTCCCCTCTGTCTGCTTGCAATAAATAAATAAAAATTATTAAAAAAAAAACTTCCCAGCTGCATGGCCACTACATTCTCTTCTCATTGACATGGACTGGCCTTCAGCTCTGACACCTGAGATCCAGAAAGGCCTTAGTGATCTTCCCACCACAGCCTCAAGTGTCTGTGGCCCACGGGCTCCTGCCACAGAGTGAAACCAATCCCTGGGAGGCTGCCCAGGTCCCACATTCTCCAGCATTCCTTTCTCCCCTCCATCACTCACTCTAGACCCCAGGGTCCTCCTTGCTATCCTTTGAAACACCAGATACTCTCTCCATAGGCCTGGTCCACTCACCCACCATTGGCTTGCCAGGTTTCCTGGCAAAGTCTAAACGCAGTATGGTCTTTTCTGGTCATCCTCATCTAGAGAGCAAACCCAGAGGTTACCATCGGACACGCCCTGTGTTTCCTTATGGCCGGCCATCTATCGGTCCGGGGGCTTCTTCTCTGTTGTTATATATGACAGACACCCCATCAAAGACCCCAATGAAGGAATAACACAAACGGCCCAAGATGTGGAGCCCACTCTGACGATGGCTGGCCATCTTCATCTCCTCCCTGACTCCAAAGCCTGGAGGTGGCACCAATTTCAAACACCCAAAACAAATGGGAACCATCTCTGTTTCAGGAGTCCCTTGAGGGAATGAGGAGAGCATCGAGTACGCCAAAAACAATCCAAAGTGTTCTCAGCTCCAGCTCTGCCACCACGTCCGTCCGCATGACCCCTGTCACCACATGAAGCTCCTCCCTGTCCTTCATCAGCAGGGGCCAGGAAGAGATCCCCACTCAGCCTCCCCATAACACCGAGTCAGTGTGCATGGAATGTTGACCAGAAAAGGGAGATTTCAGTGTGCTCGGAGGGAAGCTGATGTGAGATTCCCCCACCACATGCTTAGTGGGAAACTGAGCATGCTCCGTAGACAAGGTAGGGGCGTGGAAGACACCCAAGAGTGGATGCTGGCTCATCTGAGGGCACTGTGCCTCGTTAACAGCCACTCTCATCTGCATGTCTCTGCGACACCATGTCTGGCTGCCTTCGGGCTTTCTCACCCAGACCAGCCTTCCCTGGTTGGAGAGCAATCCAGTTATGTTTGGCAAGCCAAATAAGCCAAATCCATCCAAGATTCAGGAAGCTACTGTGCGGTGCACTCTATGCTAGGCACAGCACAGAAGTCAGTGTATGTTAGACCTGAAGTCCTCTGCCCTGACGCACCATCAAAGGATGGAAGCTTTGCACACACATCTTCTCATGGGTGAATACACCAGTTAATGAAACACAATGGAAATACAGCAACATAATTAAGAGTGCATTTCAATCAACCACCCGATGATAAAAAAAAATAATTAAGGAGTCGAAATAACCTACACTCATAGTGTTCTACCTTGCATAAAGTTGCAGGGAACATTAAATGAAGTGTTTCAAATAGAAAACTTAACAAAATGAAAATGTTGAGGCCATTAGCTTGATTAGAGACTCTGAAATGTTTAAAAAAAAGAAAAGAAAAGAGAGAAGAAAAAATACCTTGAGCCAACCTCTTGCTTACATCTCTGTGCTTCAGGTAGCCATCAAACATGTCTACCCAACTCAATCACACACGAGAAACTCCAGTTGAAATGGCTCAGTGGTTAAAGATGTTTGCTTGAAAATCCTGACGGCCTGGGTTCAGTTCCCCATTACCCACATAAAACCAGATGCACAAAGTGGTGCATGTGCCTGGGGTTTGCTTTCAGTGGCAAGAAGTCCTGGCATCTTTATTCTCTTTCTATCACTCTCTCTCTCTTTTCACAAATAAATACAATTTTTTAAAATATTTATTTCATTAATTTGAGAGAGAGAGAGAGAGGGAGAGAGAGAGAGAATGGGTGTTTCAGGATCTTCAGCTGCTGTAAACGAACTCATGCACCACCTTGTGAATTTGCTTGCGTGAGTCCTGGGGAATTGAACCTGGGTCCTTTGGCTTCGCAGCAAATCCCTACACTGTTAAGCCATATCTCTAGCCCATTAAAAATATTTTTAACCAAAGAAACTATATACCCCGGTCCCCACCTCATGGGGGAAGTGCGGAAGGGGTGGGGAGCCCCTTCAGCTGAGTTAACATGCGTGGCTGTGATGGTGCCTCACCAAAACTGACCCTGTACCTCCAAGGAGTGCAGTCTACGTGCTGCTTGAGAACACCATCACCAGGGTTTTCTACACGTAAGTGGCCTGGGTTTCCCCTTTGCTTGGTATAACCCTGTGGTGGTTTTGTTGTAAATGTCCCTCCTAGCCTCAGCTAATTCTGATTAGGTTTCTTAGTAAGTCCCCAGCAGGCAGAGCCTTGCTGGAGGAGGTGGGTTGCTGCGGATGAACTTTGAGCCCAGCTCTAAGGTGAGGTTAGAGGCAACTTGAATTCTGGATCCTGCCTCTCTCCCCTCTGTGGATGTGGATGAAGTGAACCAGCTGCCTCTGCCTCGGGCACACTTCTGGCATCTGTAAGCCTGAAATAAAACCCTTTCCTCCCATAAGCTGCTTCTGGTCTCATGTTTGTCCCAGCAACACGAAGGAAACGGCACCACCCTTCCCAAGGAGCTAGGTGACAGTGGGCAGCAGGCACAGTGGTTGGACACTGTCATGGCACTCAGGGAACATTCTGTTAAGACTTCCTTGTATCTCTTGGTGAATTATTTTCCTTCTCTTCAGTCTTGGATTTGGTCAAGGCTGTCCCAGTAGATTAGACCAGGGGCCAATAAACTGTTTCTATAAGGGTCAAGCGGTAGTAAAAAAGTTAGCTTTGTGGGCCAGGTTGTTTCCATCATGAGTATTCAATTCTGCCTTTGCAAGGTAACAACAGCCGTAAACAGTATATAGCTGAATGGGGAATGAATGTGTTGCAATAAAACTATTGTTCAAATATAGACTGTAGGCAGGATTCAGCCAGAGGGCCAAAGTTCCCAGCCCTTTGTATTAGATACCTTTTAGCACCTCCTTTTTCTGAATTTCTGTAACTTGATCATTTAAGATGCACCTCGCTTCAGGCCTTATATAAAGTCTTAAAGGCTGCAAAGTTCTAAGTTAAAATGTTAAGTTCAGAAACAAATAGTGCATGATGACTACATATCAAGTATTGTATCAGTGGCTTTCCATTTTAAATTTTTAAAAAATTTTAAAGACAGTGAGCAAGCGAGAAAGAGACAGACTGAGAGACAGAATTAGTGTGCCAGGGCCTCAGCCACTAAAATCGGACTCCAGACGCTTGCTCCACCTAGTGGGCATGTGTGACCTTGCGCTTGCCTCACCTTTGTGGTCTGGCTTACGTGGGATCTGGAGAGTTGAACATGGGTCCTTAGGCTTCGCAGGCCAGTACCTTAAGCACTAAGCCATCTCTCAAGCCTGGCTTTGTGTTCTTGATCTTATTTCATCCCCAGAGAAATGGGTTGAGACACTACCATAATGACTCCATCTTATAGACAAGGATTTCAGGGGTACAAGTAACCCACTTGACACTCCAGAACTGGCAGCCCTGGGAACGGAGTCACATGGACGGCTCTAGCGCTCTTGCTCACAATTGCTAAGGACGGGACTGGTGGAGTTGTGCAGACAGCTGTGTCTCTCATCACCCCTCCACCCTGCCTTGTCACTCTCTCGTGAACCCTGCAGAAGTTAGCGTGAGAAACCTTGTCTGTATGCCCCATAAATTAAAAGGTTGTCCTAAAAATAACACAGGAGTTCATGACTCCAGATGATGAACCGTTTTTTAATGCATAATAGTTGATTCCCTGACCAGCTCAAGCACCTCACGGCAGCCGGGACACCTACGGCAGACCTTATTTGGAGGTGACCATGGGACAAGTGTTGGCCCTGCTGCTACAGCCTGCAGCCTCTCATGCAGCACACACAGCCCTGTTTGAAGAACTCTTTAAACCAAAAAGGATTTAAAAAAAAATTCAAGACCTTCATCTTACCACAGTTTATCACAGCTAAACTAATCATAAACAAACCCCTGAAGACACGGGGACCTTGAAAAAAACTCAACCGAGCAGCTTGGAATGTGTAGAGGTCCGTCGATCCACCTCCCCGGAGCTGTCTGGAAGGTGAGGGGTGTGCTGGGGCACCATCAGCACCAGTGGGGAGCAGCAGTGTCTGAAACCTCAACCAAGTCTCCGGGATTAAAGCCTATTTTCACCTCTTCTTTTATTTACGAGCTGTACTCCTTGACACTAAAGCACAGCCAGTGGGCTGGACAGATGGCTCGGCAGTTAAAGCACTTGCCTGCAAAGCCTAACATCCTGGGTTCAGTTCCCCAGCACCCACGTAAGCCAGACACACAAAGTGGCACATGCATATGGAGTTCGTTTGCAGTGGCTAGAGGCCCTCGGCATGCCCACACTCTGGCTCTCTGCCTGTCTGTATCTTTCTACTTGTGAATAAATAAACAAAAATGTTAAAGAAAAAAGACAGGCAGGTTTGGAGTCATGCATACGGTGGAATGAGGAGCTGGCAATTCAATGGCAGACCACCAACACTCAGTGCATGCAATCTAACATTGCTCCTCATCCTAGCGTGACAGGGCAGGGCAGGGTGAGAAGAGCTGACGGAATACAGACCAGCTGCTGTAATGGAGATGGTCACAGGAAGGCAGGCACAACCACAGGGCTACTGAATCCATTTCTCACCTCCTAACTGGCCAGGGCTAACTTATTCCTTATAGCAGTGGCCACAATTTATAGACTGGCCACAATTTATCTCTGTGAACTTTATTTCCCTTCCACACATCCCTTACCATGCTTTGGCCCAGCTCACACATCACCACCTCTTGGAACCTCCTATCCCCCCACCTCCCATCCAAGCCAACAATTAATTATCCCTTCCATTCTAATCCCGTGTGTCTTGATAATGCCAGTACAGCTTTTATCTCACAGGATGACCTAAGTAGTACAATCATGAATTACAAGTGAAAAATGAAGACTTGAATCCAACTGCCTGACTCGGAGTCCAGCCGTGAGCTGTGTGGTCTTGGGCAAGTTACGTAAGCTCTCAACACTGTACTTAGTTATCTTTAAATGGAATGATGATGGTACCCCGCAGGACTGTTGTGAGACGATGGGAAATGAACCTCGTGCTATTTGGCAAGCATGCTACTGTTTCTCCCCAAGGGCCAGAAATATATGCACATGTATGCATGTCTCAGAGAAAATGTGGAAGTTGCTATCTGCCTTCCCCAGCTTCCCATCTTGGAAAAGATGTGCACTTTCTTGGCCAAATTCTAAGGCCCGGTGGTGAGTGGGGTCACTGGATCCAAGGTCACATATCCACTTGGTCACTGTTTCCCCACACTCCCATGGCCTTCCTTCCTTTTGGCTTGGTAGGCAGCTAGGCTGACAATGGCCTGCTCACTTTCTCTGTTTGCACGTCTTAACTTGTCTCCTGCTCCTTGTGAGGTGGGGAATGAGCTGGCAAACCTCAAGGGTTGCCCTTATGCTCAGGGGAGTCAGGATGCCCAGTCAGGCCTTAGTCTCAGCCATGCACCCTGCTTGAGCTTTCACGGGGCCCTCTACTGGAGGACAATGACTTTGGTTTCCTCTCACAGGATCCTTGGAAGAGCACTTGAAAGGGACAGGGGCACAGCAAAAGTCAATAGCTCTTTCCCAACAGTATGCCTGGGCACCTGCCCCTAATGCTTGAGGGCAGGAGAGGGAGGGAGAAGACAGAGTTGAGAGAATCTTGATTAAATCTCAGTCTGAGACCACGAGGCTTGGGGGAAGATGGTAATGTCTCAGAGGCTCAGGTTCAGACTGTTACACATGGCTGGGAATTCTAGATCTAGGTGTCCCCTCTATCTGCTAGGGGTATGCTCCAGGACCACCCCTGGATGCCTGGACCTGTGGCTGGTCTCGAACACCAGAACTTTAGAATGGCAACAAGATAAGATGGTGAGTAGCGGGCAGGTGCCATAGGCAGAGTGGAGCCTGGACAGTGGGGAGGTTTGTGACTGGCAAGACAAGCAGGCTGTGGTCAGCACACGATGAGTCATGCTACGCAGAGCAGTGTGCAATCTCAGACGTATGGATTGTCTAGCTCTGAATTTTTCCATTCATATTTTTGAACCGTAATTGACTGCAGGTCACGGAGACCAGGTACAGCAAAACCCCAGAATGGAGGGGGCTACTGTGATCACCCTAACACCCCCTCTCCCCTCAGTACAAGATTCCATTTGAGGTTGTGGTTTGCTTTTTTTCGGGGGGGTGGGTTTCCAGGTAGGGTCTCACTCTAGCTTAGGCTGACCTGGAATTCACTCTGTAGCCCAGGCTGGCCTTGAATGCTCACTGATCCCTCTACCCCAGCCTCCTTGGGTGCTGCGATTAATGGTGTATGCCATCATACTCGGTCTAGATGGGACTTTCAAAAGGCCCCTTACAAGAGAGTAGATGTGTATTTATACCCCCCCATTTTACTTCTTTCAGATATAAGCTGGGACCATCGTAGAGTGATGAAGAAAGAAGCCATTGGCGGGGCACACAGAGACGAACCTGGGACTCGATGAAGTAGGCAGATCGGACCTGTGCAGCTGCTTTTAAGCTCTGTCTGCAGAGAGAGAAATGACTGTATAATGAATTCATGTTCACTTTTCACTGTTTTTTAGGGCCTAACACACGTGTGTTGTATGTTTATACATATGCATAAGTGTGTGTATATATACATACGCATATATATGTGTGCATATGGACACATATATGTATGAATGACATTAATAATATAAATAAGCTACAGTCTACAGGATAAATCCAGCTCACCTGCTTTTATATGTTTCATGAGCTGAGAAAGATTTTTTTAAATATTTTATTTATTTATTTGAGGGAAAGAAAGAGACAGATAGAGATATGGAGAGAGAGAGAGAGAGGGACAGGAGAGAGAAATGGGTGTGCCACTGCCTCTAGCCACTACAAACAAACTCCAGATGCATGTGCCACCTTGTGCATCTGGCTTTATGTGATTACTGGGGAATCAAACCTGGGTCTTTTGGCTTTGTTGGCAAGCACCTTAACCACTAAGCCATCTCTCCGTCCTGAGAAAGATTTTTATAGATGAATGTTTGTAATCAGTTTGATGACAGGACACAGCAACTCTAAACCTCATCCCTCACCGTCCGAAACAGAATATCACTCTGCTCTTTGGTAAATATGTGTTACCAAAATAACTGTAATAAATCACTATCTTTTATTAACAAAATTCTGTGGAAATTTGTTTTCCCATTCATCATTTAAGCATAGCCTTGATTCTGCATTTGGACTTGTGAAACCTACAATATTTATAGCTGGACATTAACAAAAATGTCTGCTGATCTAAAAAAGTCTCATGCATACCTTGGTTATAGAGACTGCTCAGAAAATGACAGCTACTATTACAATCATAACACAAAAGAGCGTGACATGGAATCATCCCATCGTCACTCGCTTTGTGAGATATTATAATCCACGGGGAGGCGGGCCATGGCTTACTTATTTGTTAATTTGAAGAGATAAAAATTTTCCTGGGCTGGAGAGATGGCTTGGTGGTTAAGCGCTTGCCTGTGAAGCCTAAGGACCCCGGTTCGAGGCTCGGTTCCCCAGGTCCCACGTTAGCCAGATGCACAAGGGGGCGCACGCGTCTGGAGTTCGTTCGCAGAGGCTGGAAGCCCTGGCGCGCCCATTCCCTCTCTCTCCCTCTACCTGTCTTTCTCTCTGTCTGTCACTCTCAGATAAATAAATAAAAAAATGAACAAAAAAAATTTAAAAAAAAAATTTCCTGAGCTGGCCTTCACCCTTCCCAAACATGCTGCCTTTGCTTGCTTCTACGTGTTCATCGGGCAAGAAAATCCTGATGCAAGTGCTTAACAAAGACACTAGAAATATGTCTTTACCTCCCTCCCTCCTGGTCCCCTCTATCACCTAATAAAAGAGGGACACAAATGGCCAAGGAGCTTTGGGCATGAGGCCTCATCTTATTTACATCTCTCTGGAGTGTTTGGCTAACTGGGCCCAACATGTGCCATTTATTTCCCCAGCTAATTTCATGACTGACATACGTAACTTGCCAACCTGGCACACAGCAACCATCACTCAGAACATCATAGCGAGGCCATGATGGCCAAGGTCAACCTGAGTCTCTAGGAAGAGTGCCTCATGCCCAGACAAGGGGCTCACCACTCTCAACAAAAGGAAAATCACATCGCTGAGCCAAACCAGCAGCTCCCAACCCATTTGGGCAATGGCACCAAGGTTCTGGCTCATGCCCACCTCATTCTGGCAGCCTCAGCCAGCTCCTCCCTCCACTCCCTGCCCCAGCCGTCAGCTCTCATCTATCAATCAGTCTGGGCTGTTCCAAACCCCAGGCTTTGGGGTGGGAGATGGGAGAGTAGGTGCAACTTGGTAGAGGGCCACAGATGGAGAAGGGAGGGGGCGCTGTGTCCGTCCTGTCTCTCCTCAAAGCAGCCAGGGCAGGGAGGGAGGGCCGCTTAGGCTTGCTGGGGGGGGGGGGGCGTGTGGGCAAATGAACAGCACTGGGAGGGATGCTGGGAGGCAGAGCTCTCTTCCAGACCCAGTTCCACTATGAGGAGAGCCAAGGGGAAGTATTAAGGAGCGAAGTTTGTTTGCAAGGTTCCCACACATACAGAAAATGCTATAAGACCAGCAGCTTGGGATGGTGGATGGGCAGTTTCATTGAACTGTTCAGAATCCTTTGTAAACCTCTCAATGTCTTTCTCTCCTCTCATCCAAATTCACATGTTAAAACGTTAACCCCTGGGGTGACAGTGATAAGATGCGGTGGCTCTAGGAGGTCAGGTCCCCCATGATTAGAGTTAGTATTCTTATAAGAAGAGATTTCCCCAAATGCTAGGCATGGTGACTCACGTCTGTTGTCTCAGTGCTTAGGAGGCTGAGGCAGCGAACTATGCAAGTTTGAGGCCAGCCTGTCCTACAGAGTGAGACCCTGTCAGTGGGGGGGGGGGGGAGAGAGATTGGGAGGAAGAGATAGGGAAGGAGGGAGGGAGAGAAAGAGGGGAGGGAGGAAGGAAGGGAGGAGGGAAGGAGGAAGGGAGATGGAGATGGGGGGGGAGGGAGGGAGGAAGAGCTTGTGTATTCAAGGGCCTCCTGCTGCTGCAAACAAATTCCAGGCGCATGTGCCACATTGTGCATCTGGCTTTCCATGGGTTACTGGGGAATTGAACCAGGGCCAATAGGCTTTGCAAGCAAGCATGTTTAACTGCTGAGCCATCTCCCCAGACCAGATCCTATCATTTTGCTGGACCAAACTGTACTTTGGTAGAGCAGTCCTGGGAAACCAATATACTCCCCATTATCTAGCCTCACCCAGCTTCCCCAGAGGGACTGCTCAGAAAATTGTCCTGGAAAGTGAGGCCTGGAGGTCAGAGAGGCTTGGGGAGCCATGCTGAGCAGGGTGTCCATGGGCAGACTTCTCTTGTCCCTGAGGAAGGACTACAATAATGTGGATGTTTCGCAGTTAGCTGGCTCAGAACTGCCTCACGAAGGTCCCAGGGAACACTCTGAAGACGGGATGCTGGGAGCCCTGGTGAGGCCAAGATGGTCACAGACATCAGCAGGTCAGGGTCAGAGTGTAGGGGTGTCCCTCAGGAGTTGGGCTCAACCTGCAGCATCTCCTCCTCACCAGTTATGACTGCGCACGTCACCAAGCTTAGGAGCATTTTCCGAAAGCCAGTGGCCCTTCCAGTTCTAGCACTCTCCAATTCTTTATGTAGAACAGTGGTTCCTGCCCATGGCAGGCATTGCTAATCAATTACAGAATGCTGAAGAGCCCCGCCCCCTTGTCTCTTTTAGCTCCAGACAAATAAAACCGCTGGCCTATTCCCATCCCAGCAACTCACTGAATAGTCCAAGTAAATAAACCATGGCTTGTGGGTTTTTAGAAACATCTGTATTCTTTTTCTCTTTCCCAGGGAAGAGCGTTCTCATCCCCACCAATATCTATTGACTCCCCACCCTAGCTCTCAGGCGTGCAAGGCCTCACTGTGACTTTTAAGTACGCCCTCCAACAGTCATAGTGCGGGAGAGGCGGGGGCAGCAGGGAGGAAGGTCGCCGCTTCAGCCCTGGCTCTGGTCTGGGGACAGTCTTCTCTCACAGACTCAAACATGAATATATGTTTACTCTACTCCAAGTTCCAAAGGCATTTGAGGGAGTTGCAATTGATCTTAAAAACTCTCGGATCTCAAGTGAATTCCCAGAACAGCTGCATGTGATCAGACTTCCTAGGCCCAGCCCAGAAGCTGAGCCTTCAAAGAAAGCCATTAGCCAGACTGTAATTTTTAAAAGGTGATGAAACGCACAAAATCACACTGCAATGACACCTTCAACCACAGAGTCACAGACCTGTGACCATCGCTGACCTTGTTGTGCAATTAAAAAACAGAAAAAATCAAGGCTCAGCAACGTTAAGTACAGGATTTTAGCAAGGTCAAGAAGCCCATGAGTTTTTCCATTCCCTAGGAAGTTTTTTTTTTTTTAAAAAAAAAAAGTGGCGAAAACGAGGGAAGGAGATAATAAGGAGAACTTGAACATTTTTCATTAGGAAACAGTTTTCTCACAGTTGCTATGTCAGACACTAGCCCAGGTAACAGTTAAAATCTATTTAGGAAGCTGCTACTCGTTGACAAGAACTCTGGATGGTGACTGTCCATACAGGACACAGCCCCTGGCTCCACAGGACCAGGAGAAGTGGCAGTGTTGTCCTACTGGGTGTGGCAGGGACTTGCTGGGACAAAGCACCTGACCAAAAGCAGCTGACAGGAGGACAGGCTTTGTTGTGGCTCACAGTCTCGAGGGGACGCTCCACAGTGGCAGGGAAAGATGGCCTGAGTGGAGGCGGGACACCCACCTCTGCCACAGCAGGTGGAAACAGCAGCAGGAGAGCAAGCTGAACTCTGGCAAAGAGGAGCTGGCTGTAACAACTTCAAAGCCCCCCCCCAACAACACCCCTCCTCCAGCAAGGCTCCACCTGTCAACATTGTCAATAGCGAATATAGTTTTCAGCACCCTGGTCAGATAGCGCTTCCTCCTCTGTCCTCCTTGCCTATAGTCCACCCCCATTTAGAAATATATTTGCAAGGTTGAATGAGAGGATGCACTACTATTTGGCTGGGTATGGGGACGTGAGGCAAAGAGAAGGATCAGATGCGTCAAAAGCTTTCAGATGAAGCACTTGGCAGCTGGAGGTGCCACTGGCTGTCATGAAGAGAGAGGAGTGGATGAGGGGCAGGTTGGAGAAGAGGCTGAGAAGAGAGATGCGGTCAGAGTAGGTGTTCTCAACTCTTGACTCCCAGACCTTCAGTTTCAACTAGCCACCGATGCAAAGAATTAAAACAACTGTCTGCACTGAACACATTCACACCTCTTTTCCCATGCCATCGTTCTCTAAACAGGCCGAGAGTTACAGCTATTTACTGAGTATTTACACTGTACGAGACAGCATTAATCATTCAGACATGGGAAGCATGTGGCAGGATGTGCACGGGTTATCTGCTAACACTGAGCCACTTTATGCAAGGGCCTCGAGGAATCTCAGTCTGGCATCCAGAGTCCTGGGGACAGTTCCTCGCAGATACTAAGGGACAGTGGCACGAGTCTGTGGCTTGAGAAAGAGGTCCAGCAGAAGCTATGAAGCTGCTGGATGTCACCATATGACAACATGAAGCCATGAGGAAGTGACATTATCAAGGAGGCCAAAAAAAAAAAAAAAAAAAAAAGGTAAAACGATGTGAGCCATAAACCGGGCGTGGTGGCGCACTCCTTTAATCCCAGCACCCGGGAGGCAGAGATAGGAGGATCACCATGAGTTCAAGGCCACCCTGAGACTCTATAGTAAATTCCAGGTCAGCCTGAGCTAGAGTGAGACCCTACCTTGAAACCGCCCCCCCACCCACCAAAAAATGGTAAAAGGATGTGAGCCAGAAAGACAGTGACAGGTGCTGTCTAAATTCTGGAGGACCCGAGGAGAGGAAAGGGCATCAAGTCAAGGCAGCTGGGGGCCTACAGAGAAGCTGGAGGGAGTGACCCCACTGTGTGAACGCTGCTGTACATAGGAAGCCATCTCGACATCTCTAACTAAGCCTTGGCTCCTTGAGAGAGACAGGGTTTGTGGGGGGACGGGGCTACATGTCCTAAGCACCCACAGAAGCTTCTTTGTTTCTGGTGGAGAGCAAGTCACAGAGCGGCATCCGTAGATCCCAGTGCAGGAACCACAGCCACAAGGAGGCATGCGCTCGTCTTCCAAGGGTGTTTAAACACAGTCCAAAGGATTGTCACAGACATTCTGTCATTCATTCCCCCAGGAGAAAAAATTGACATGGACTTTCCATTTTACAGACAATGAATGCAAAACTCATGAGGTGAAGATTTTTTTTTATATCACAATCCTGAAGTGATTATGCCAAAAAAAAAAATCAGCAACAGTTTTTTTTTTGTTTTTTTTTTCCCTCAAAGCGATAAGTCAAGTAAAGAAAGAATTATTCAATAGGCCCAAACAAGGCTTCTCCTCACTTCTGCCTACCTTCTTTTGTGGGAGCCCTTTCCATGGCTTTTGTTTTTGTTTTTCAAAGCAGGGGTCCAGGCTGACCTAGAATTCACTATGCAGTCTCAGGGTGACCTTGAACTCATGGTGATCCTCCTACCTCTGCCACCCGAGTACTGGGATTAAAGGTGTGTGCCACCACACCCTGCTACATGTTATTTTTAAAATATATTTCATTTATTTATTTGCATAGACAGAGAAAGAGAATGAATAGGTGAGACAGGGCTTCCAGCCACCGCAAACCAACTCCAGATGCTATGTGCCATGTTGTGCATCTGGCTTTTACATGGGTGCTAGGGAACTGAATCTGGCCTGTTAACTGCTGGGCTGTCTCTCCAGGCCCATGTGTTTTCTTGTAGGATTCTCTTGGAGTAGAGAAGCATGCAGAGATGAAGGAAGGGGAAGGGGCCAAAATGGGCCTCTGGTCATGGGCAGGAAGACAGGGTCCCCTGCTGGCTGGTGGGGAGCCTGTGAGAGGTGTCATGGACTGGAGGAAGTGGCATTTGTGCGCAGGCCTATAGAAGGCAAGACAGCTGCCTAAGTGATTCCAAGATCCAGAGGACTCAGAAATACCTCCCTTGGCCATCCATCCTATCTTGAGCTGTCTCCATGGACACTGAGGTGTCACCAGCTCACTCTGTGTATTGTCTTTAATTTAGACACGGGGACCCCACGGACTGCTGCCTGCTAAAGTTGGGGTCTTACAGAAGGATCCCTCTGTGAAGAGAGAAGGGTAACTAGGTCCAAACTGTGAAGACGCCAAGCCTCCAAGGGCAAATCCTTGAGACCATGGACCCTGAAGATGGGCACTCACAGGCTCAGGCAGTCTGCATGGCCTCTGAGCATTTGCTTCTCATCTGTCCATGGCACAGACCTCGGAGGGCTTATGGTGGCTTGAATCAGATGTTCTCCCACAGGCTCCTGCGTTCCGAGTGCTTGGTCCACAGCTGGTGGCAATTTGGGAGGCAGAGCCTTGCTGGAGGAGGTGTGTTGCTGGGGGTGGGCTTTGGGGTGCTGTAGACAGCTCCACCTTGCTAGTAAGCAGCACTTCTCACTTTGCTGCTTTTTGCCAGCTGCTGTAGCTGAGGTGACGTCCAGTCTCTGCTCATGCCATGCTTTCCCCTGCCATCATGAAGCTTCCCCTAGAGACTGTGAGCCAAAATAAACCCTTTCCTCCCACGAGCTGCTTTTGGTTGGGTGGTGGTTTGTCCCAGCAACACACACATGACACAACAACAGTCATCGCAGCAGTCATCAAATGACAAGAAGTGAAGCACTGCGGAAGCTCCAGGGTTCTACCTGGGGTTTGATTAAAAGGCAGATTTCCAGGCTTTGCTGCAGACCTACGGAAGCAGGAATTTCAATGGGCATTCTCACGCCAGGGAGAGAGAGAGTATGCTTTTCATCTGTGCCTGACAAAGGTCACTACAGCAGGTTAAGCTATCATTCTGTTATTGTTGCATATGTAACATGCCAAGAGAAAGCCCCCTTTTCCAGAGTGGATTGCCAGCTGCTCAAAATTAGAATTCATCTAAATGCAACACAGTGGGTATTTGCTCATCTCTGGAAGTCTGAACAGAGTCTGAATCATTAAGAAATAAAACGGGAACTGGGGTTGCAAAGTGTGAAAACACTGGACATGGTGGCACACACCTTTAATCCCAGCACTCAGGAGACAGAGGCAGGGAGTTTAAGGCCACCCTGAGACTACAGAGTGAATTCTAGGTCAGCCTGGGCTACAGTGAGGCCCTACATTGATAAAACAAACAAAACAACAACAACAAAACAACAATGAAGCCCTCAGGAAGCAGAGGCAGAGGGATCAAAAGTTCAAAACCATCCTGAGTTACACAGGAAGATGTCATCTCAAAATATAACAAGATAAAAAGTCAGTAGCTAAGGACAGTGGTCTAGGCATATGTGGAACAGCCTTAACCAAAGATTCCCAAAGAATCAGGTTTTTTTTTTTTTTTAAGGAAAAGGTTCTATGAAGGAAACTTTCTTTTTAAAATCATTTATGGAGAGAGAGAGAAAAGAGAGAATGAGAATGAGGACACCAGAAACTCTCGTTGCTGCTGACTAACTTCAGACACATGTGCCACTTTGTGCATCTGGCCTTACATAGGTATTGGGGAACTGAACTTGAGCCAGCAGGCTTTGCAAGCAAGTACTTTTAACTGCTGAGCCATCTCCCTAGCCCCTGAAGCAAACTTTCAAAGATACTTTCATATACCACCCTCTCTGTGGACTGGTCTCTGGCCAGGAAAGGTATTATAACAGACCCAGTGACTTGAACACACAGGAGGCACATGCTGAGATCATACGTGAAAGAGTTTTCCCACACAGTGTCTCACAGTGCTTGTGACTATTCCTTCGGCCTAAAACTTCCCTTCCTGTGGAAGCCATCCAGGTGACAATGACGACAATGTTCACACACGAATAACATCTTCCTTTGCCTCTCAAACAGCACGGCAGGATATGAGAAAAAAAAAAAAAAGTTACACAAAAGACCTGCTTGGTAATCAAACGTTAAATATCCCAGAATAGAATCCCTTGCCATTGACATTTTGAGATAATAATAATAAAAAAAAATAAGAAACCTTTCCTAGGACGTTGCATTTAAATTCTCAATATGTCTTCCATCAAGTTCCATCATATTCAACTTGGATTACCAGCCTGTGATTTGGTAGCAAAACAAAACAAACAAACAAACAAAAAACCAGTTGTTCCCTCTGCTTCCTCTATTGGCATCAGAAGAGCACACTGTGTTTATCTTCTCCCAGAGTGCTTCTATTTTATTATGCAGCTAGGAAGTACTTGATGTGCTGGCTATCTTTCAGGAAGGATTAAGAAAGATATTTTAGGGAAACACGGAATCTCAAAGATTTGTTTTCCCAAGTATGTATATTGTTTTTAAAGATAGGGTCTCGCTCTAGCCCAGGCTAACCTGGAATTCACTATGTAGTGTCAGGGTGGCCTTGAACTCATGGCAATCCTCCTACCCTTGCCTCCTGAGTGCTGGGATTCAAATCCACAGCTTTCTGCACATAGAACCAAAGGCCTACAAATTGTGCCCCTCAGGTGTCCTTTAATTACCCGATCTTTTCAGGGTGGAGTACTTCTGGGGAAACCCAACACAGAACCGCTCTGCTTGCTCTGCAAATAGCTCTACAAAGACCATAAATGTCACCACCAAATTGCTGAGCCCTGGGTCAGACCTGTGCATTGCTCTCATTCCTGCAGACATCTGGGTCTCTGAGGATAACAGTCCTAGCTTAAATCTTGGGAAAAGAAGCCGAGAGCCTCTCCTGCTGACGCTGGAGGAGACTCATGGGGAAGCAGGCTAGATAGACTGTCTCAGAAATAAATCCACTCTTGTACAGCTTAGGAAGGGCCAGTCGTGGTGGCCAGGGCTGTAATCCTTGCACTTGAGAGGCTGAGGCAGTAGAAGGAAGACTGTGAGTTCAAAACTAGCTTAGGCTACATCCCTGTCTCAAGAAAAAGAAAACAAAATGTGTGTCGAGTGGGAGGGGGCTGGGAAAGAAAGCCTAGGAAAGGAATGAGAGAGATTTCAGTTTCTTGAAACAGCCTCAAAATTTTAAAAATAATTAAATAAGCAAATAAAAGGTTTGTTATTGAAAAGCTGGAGAGACCAAACAAAGCTTAGTAAGTAAGACCCAAGAAAGACCAGCGGGTACCAGAGATTTCTCGTCTTACTCCCGAAGCTGTGCGCCATCTGAGGCTGGGGTTCAGGAAAACGCTCAAATCTCCTGGTAATTTCCTGCGGACAGGACGTTTAATCATCTCCAAGCCTCCACCGCAAAAGGAAAAAAAAAAAAAAACCTAAACCAAATGATTCACACTCTTAAAATGAATCTGCCTTCGAAACACCATTTTTTTTCCTTTTCTTTTGAAAAGCAGCCACGATTTGTTATTCTAACAAAGTGTTCCTTCCCTTCAAACAGAAATAAAAGTGGCTCAAGAAAGGCTGTTCTGATTTCTGCTCTGCATTTCTTGAAACTTCCATCCAGTCAACAGTTCCTCCTGGCAGGTTCTCAGAAATCTTGGGGAAAGGGGGCAGTCACTGACTATGAGCCCAGGATCGTTTTTATATCTCCTCCCCCCTGGTTTTTTTTGGGCTCATGGGAAGATGTTTTATTGCAGGACAAGCAGAATTAGCTACACACGCATTCTTCACTGCTCAGCTCACTCGACACCTTTATCTGAATTGCCCAATGGCTGGGATGATTTAGCAATTGATGACCTGAAAAAAAAGAAAGGCTCAAATCCTCCCCAAGTGGTGCTTGCTCTCTCTGTGCAGACGTCCATCACTCCAATTACTCAACCAGTTGCACAGATAAAAACATCTGTGTGCAAAACGCAGGGAACCCAAATACACAAATGATTCATCCCACCTAAACAGCCACAAATAAAAGCCGGCCAGCAAAAGGAGGGCTGTTAAAAGCCAAAATAATTTAATACGGGCGGAAATGGAATTTGGCTGTCCATGCAATTAGACGTTGCTCCAGTTTTGGAAAGCATGTCTCCCAGCTGCCTCATCTTCAAAAAAATAATAAATAAGTAAATAAAAGAAACCCTGACCTTCTGCCTTACCTCCCAACTTTTTGCTTAGGAACAAATGAATGAACAGATGGGGTGGGGGGCAGCTTCCTGAAATGGCATTTTTTTGAACCTTACCCGTCTCAGCCACCCACCATCTCTCTGGCAATTAATTTGGCTTTTAAATTCTCTCAGGGTACAGTTGCCCAAGCATTCCAGATTGGCGCATTCCCAGTCTTGAACACGTCTTGCCTCTGTACCAGCAGAGAGGGTGGGTGCATGGGTGCCCTCCCCCACAAGCTTCTCCAAGAGACCCCCCCGCCCAACAAGGAAAAAAAGCTGTGAGGGGCAGGAGAGGAAAACTGCCCTCTACTCCAATTCAGACAGAATACATGAATAATCATAGTTTATTAATTCTAAAAGTCCACACCAAGGAGCAAAGACATGAATTTTTCAAGTAGTAGGAAAATAAACAGTGTTTCCATTTTTAGGGGCTGTAAGCTCAAGGCGCAAAGGTATGCGGAAAGGCGTAAATATTATTCCAGAGGAGACCTTGGGAGCCACTCACAAATATTCTTGATACTTTCACAGAAATAAGTAGGTCATTAGCAGTAAATGCGTATTAAATATTTAAAGGAAATGATTTATGAGGCAGTAAAAAGAGAGAGAGAGAAACTGTTTTAAGGGGCGAATTCTGAGAAGTTAAGATTCCCCCCCAAGTCCTAACGCATTCCCCATTTGTACCTCGTGATATGACATGGCTAACAAGGTGACTATGATGCGAAAACTGACATGGGATGGGACCGCAGCTGCCCAGTTTCCTCCCCAGGGCAGAGCGCAGCGGCGCTGGTCCTTCCTGGAGAGGGGAGAGCCCAGGCCTGGAGCCAGCGCCCCTGCGCCCCCTCGGGGTGTCCCCACCCCCAAGTCCTGGCTCGGGGACACTTACCCGGCTCAGCCTCGCATGGCTCGGTCGCCGCTGCGCTCCTCCACCGGCCCGGACACTGCTCAGGGGACCCGAGACCCAGGGACAGCGGCTAAGGAGCCCAACGTGGGGACAAAGGTCTCCAAGCGCGCCCAGCCCGCGGGGGCCCAGCAGGGACTGCGGCTGAGGAGGGTGACATTCCCGGGGTGGGGACGAGATGGGGCGGGGGAGGCAGCTTCCAGGCGCAGCAGGAAAAAAAAAAAGAGAAAAAAGCAGCCCTCAGGTCCTGGGAGAGAGCGCTCCCAAGCTCTGGGGGCTGCCTGCGGGGCTGCTTAAAGGAAGGCTGCCCCACCTCCCGCCAAGCTCATTGGTGCACATTTCCAGGCCCGGGCCAATCGTAGGCCTGTTCCCAAATTGAGATTTCAATCTAGGGAGCTACTGTTTTAAAATTAGAAAGGGCTGATCAGGGGCTCAGTCTGCTTTCTAGGCCCGAGAGCTGGAAGGGTCTGGGGAAACCGGAGGAGACCCCCAGGGAGGAAAGAGGACAGAAATGCTCAACCCCCCCTTCCCCTCCTCCGCCCCCCGGCTGCTGTCTGGTCTTCCCAGGCTCATGGGTGTCTCCCAAACACTGGAGGCCTCCTTCTGGGGAAGCTTGTGTGCTCCCTAAATCTTTGCTGGCCCACTTCCACTTTTATTATTATTTTATTTTTGCTTTCTCCGTCAATGGCCTTCCACCGGGGTAGAAGGTTTTCACCTCTCATCAAGATGTATCATTGTCTGCCTGGAACATCGTGAGCTCCCAGTAATTACTTGTTGATGGATTGAATGCATAAATGAAGGGATGAACAATGAAACATGTCTGTTGCTGGCATGCTGATACAACCATTAATTAAGAAGCGGTGCTTATGAGGCCAGCACATAAAACTTCATTAAGTTTGACCCCTGTCTCTTACACGTACATAACCTGGGGCTCAGTTTCCTGGGCTCCTGGGCTATGAATACGGTCACAGCCTTGACAGTTTCACAGGGTTGTCGGGAGGGCAGAGGTCTGATGTCAACAGGTCAAGTGTCAAGATGACAGGAAGAGCCCAGTGGACAGACAGACAGACAGATGACCGATGAGCCACGTTGCCATCACCTTCCTGTTGCTGGGACAAAACACCCAACTAAAAGCAGCTGACGGGAGGAAAGGTTTATTTTGGCTTATGGTCTTGAGGGGAAGCTCCATGATGGCAGGGAGAAGGTGGCATGAGCAGAGGCTGGACGTCACCTCTGCCACAGCAGGTGGAAAATATAAGCAAGATGGTGAACTGAGCTGTGATGGGAGCTGGCTATACACCCCTAAACCCGCCCCCAACAACACACCTCCTCTAGCAAGGCACCACTTCCCAAACGGTCACCAGCTGGGGGCCAAGCAATCAAAACACACAGTACATGGGGGACATCTGATTCCAGCCACCACAAGGCAAATACTGGGTTTACTCCTGGGATTCGAATACTAATGCTGGGGTTCAAATACAGACGATCCTGAGGGCTCTCTTGACGCCCTAGTGAGCACAGTCACTCCTGAGACAAAGTTGAAGGGAGGCTCCCTCGCTGCCAGACCATGTGTGCGAATCCCAGGGTCACCAATGAAAGATAAAGTCCTGGACTCTGAGGACCCCACAGTGGCGTGGGGGGACGGGAAGGGTACAAACAAAGAGAGTTCCATTGAAAGCTCCCCGTACGGGCCTGCTGGCTAGAATGAGAAAGTAATTGACAGCATAGTTATTCTCTCACACACCTTTAATCCCAGTGCTCAGGAGGCAGAGGTAGGAGGATTGCTGTGAGTTTCAAGGCCACCCTGAGAATCCATAGTGAATTCTAGGTCAGCCTGGTTTAGAGTGAGACGCCACTTCAAAACCCCTCCAAAGAGGGGGGTGCATGTACAGAGCTAAAGTCATCAATATGCAATGAGGTCCAGATGTACTGTTAGGTATAGCGCAGAGAGTAGAATGCTGATCTGCCTGTGTAAACAAATCACGTTTTATATGGACATACATGCTGCAGTGCAGGAAATGATTCCAGAAAGAAGAAAAGAGCAAGTTGTTACTCCTGGGGATGGGGATGTGGCTCAGCTGCTAAAGGCAGTTGCTTGCAGAGCCCATTGGCCCCGGTTCAAGTCCCAAGCCACCCTTGTAAACTGGACACCAGCAAAGTGATTTAAAGTATTGGGGATGTGTTTGCTGTGGTAAGAAGTCCTGGCATGTGTGCATACGTGTACACACATACACAGACAGATAAATAAACAAAACTTTGAAAGATTATTCCTCACAAAGCAGTTCGAGGACTGACCAGCATTCAGATGAGGAAAATGATGTATTAGTTCACATTCTTATGTGTTTTTTGAATATTTTCCCATGAAACTGGAATAAGTTCCTTTTTTTTCTGGCAGAATGACAAATGACAACTTGAATATGCAAACTTTTCAAACACCTAGACATGCAGGCATGCCCGCTGCAAAGCCAGCATGCTGCTCCTGGCCCAGGACACTGTGAGCGTAGCCCAAGACAAAACCAGCCACCTAATTAAAACATGGCAAGCAGGGTGTGGGGGGGGAGAGATGTCTCAGTGGTTAAAGGCACTTGCTTGCAAAGCCTGATAACCTGGGTTCGATTCCCCTCTACCTATATAAAGTACAAAGAGCCACAGGGTTGGGGAGATGGCTCAGCAATTAAAGGCACTTGCTTGCAAAGCCTGTGGCCCAGGTGCCCCAGTACGTACATAAAACCAGTGCATAAATTGGTATGTATCTGGAGCTTGTTTGCAGCAGAAAGAGGCTTTAGTGAACCTATTTATTCTCTTTCTCTTTCTGCTTGCAAATAAATAATAAATAAAGTTGAAAGATAAAACCTGAGGTTTTTATATTCTAAGTCTTGTGTCTTGATTGCACAGTTCTTGTGTGGACTCTGCAAGTGGCAACGACGTGTTGCAACGTCACAAGGCCGAGCATGTCTGAATCATCCCTTTAGACGCTGGACTCGTTCACTTTATAATGAGAACAAGAAGACAGCTGGTACACACGGGGAAACACGTGAGAATGAAAGCGGGGAGCACGGGGCTGGAGGGATGGCCCAGTGGTCAGAGGTGCTTGCTTCCAAAGCCTCATGGCTTGGATTCAACTCTCCAGAACCCACGTCAAGCCAGATGCACAAAGGAGCGCATGCATCTGGAGTTAATTTGCAGGGGTAGGAAGCTCGGGTGCATCCATTCTCTCTCTCTCAAATAAATGAATCTTTAAAAAGTGGCACATGAACCCACAGTGGTGAGAGACCCTGGAACCCCCCCACACAAACATACACACATATGCGAATAAATAAAAAAATAAAAATATTTCATAACAAAAGGGCAGTAAGTGTGCTGAGGTACAACGAACAAGTTTGTCCTGACTTTTTACAGACTTGGGTTTAATAGCCAAGTAGGGGACACGTGGGTCCTGCCAGGAAGATTCACTAAAGGATGTGCCTGCAGTCAACCCAGAGGTAGGAAACTGTCAGCCAGGCCAGCGACACACCTCAAAGTCCACCCCTGTTCTTGGAGAAGGGGAAACTTCAGCTGAGAATTAGACCCTAAAGGTCAACTGATGTTCAGGAGTTTGGGGTGTGAAAAACCAAGAGGTCGAACAGGTTGTTCTGAAGGAAGAAGTAACATAAATGCTAGGCTTGTTCCTGAAATGCCAGGGTGTCTCACATAAAAATAAAAAATGTCCTTGTAAGGGCTTGCCAAAGGAGCAAGAGGACCTGAGGTCAGACCCCCCGCGCCCACCCAAAGGTCGGGCATGGTAGTGCCCACCTGTGAGCCCAGCGTGGGGGGCCATGCACACAGGAGGGTCCCAGGACATGTTAGCAGCCAGTCTAGACAAATTGGTGAGCTTTGGCTCCAGCAAGAGACCCTGTCTCCGAAAATAAGGCAGCGGTCTGTTGAGGAGGGCACCTGATGTTGATCTCTGGCCTCTACACGCCCACACATACACCACACACACACACACACACACACACACACACACACACACGCACACCGCACACGCAGTTCCCGGAGAACCAATCCTCAGCCTAGGCTACAAGCAGCCCCGTAAAGCCCCAAACTGAAAAGACTGCAGCATCCTGGGGTCTGGCAAGCCAACATACTGACAATCAGAGATTCACAGATCAGAAGTCATAAATTCCCTTAAAAAATGAGAAGGTCATTTCAAATGACTTTACTGTATTTTTTTTTTAATTTTTTTTATTTTATTTTTTAATTTTTTTGTTTATTTTTATTTATTTGGTAGTGACAGAGAGAGAAAGAGGCAGATAAGGAGAGAAGAGAGAATGGGCATGCCAGGGCCTCCAGCCACTGCAAACGAACTCCAGACGCTTGCGCCCTCTTGTGCATCTGGCTAATGTGGGACCTGGGGAATTGAGCCTCGAACCAGGATCCTTAGGCTTCACAGGCAAGCGCTTAACCGCTAAGCCATCTCTCCAGCCCTTTACTGTATTTTTATTTTTATTTTTAAAAGAATACTTTAAGTGGAATGTTACCATTTTCTTTATTAATCCACAAGGAGAAAGAGAGAGAGAGAGAAAGAGAGAGAGAGAGAGGGGAGGGGAGGGGGAGGGAGGAGGGGGGGATGACAGACAAAGTGAATGGGTGTATTGGGACCTCCAGCCACTGCAAACGAATTCCAGATGTGTGTACCACTGTGTGCATTTGACTTTACATGGGTCCTGGGGAATGGAACCTGGGTTGTTCGGCTTTGCAAGCAAACACCTCAAC